>NW_025335321.1:882295-1071618 GCF_004798865.1 Varanus komodoensis
GCTGATCCATCAGCTGCGCCCCTACCTGGAGTACGACTGCCTGGCGACAGTGACACACGCGTTGGTGACTTCCCACCTTGACTTCTGTAATGTGCTCTATGTGGGGCTGCCTTTGAAGACGGTCCGGATACTTCAGTTCGTTCAAAATAGAGCTGCCAGGCTGCTGACGGGGACTGGGCATTATGTTCACATGACTCCAGTCCTCCGTCAGTTTCACTGGCTTCCCATTGAAGTCCGGGCCCAATTCAAGGTGTTGGTTATGACGCATAAAGCCCTTAACAGCTTGGGTCCTGGTTACCTGAAGGAGCGCTTACGTCCATATATGCCTGCCTGCTCCTTGAGATCAGCGGGAGAGGCCCTTCTCCAGGAATCCTCCGTGAAGGATATTAGGAGGGTAGGTACTCGGAGGAGGGCTTTCTCTGCGGTGGCGCCCAATCTATGGAATGCGCTCCCCAGAGAGGTCCGCCTGGCGCCGTCATTATGTGTTTTTCAGCGCCAGGCGAAGACCTTTTTATTCAAACGTTATTTTAATTGTTAATATTATTTATTTATTTATTTAGTGGCCAGGTAGACTCTCATTGTTTTTATATTGTGTTTACTTATTTATTATTATGAGCCGCCCTGAGGCTTCGGCAAATGGGGCAGCGTAGAAGCTTCCTAAATAAATAATAAATATATGGCTGTGAAAGTTGGACCATAAGGAAGGCTGAGCACCACAGAATTGAAGCCTTTAAATTGTGGTGCTGGAGGAGACGCCTGCAAGTCCCTTGGACTGCAGGGCGATCAAACCAGTCAGTCCTAGAGGAGATCAACCCTGACTGCTCTTTAGAGGACCAGATACTGAAGATGAAACTCAAATACTTTGGCCACCTAATGAGAAGGAAGGACTCACTGGAGAAGAGCGTAATGGTGGGAACAATTGAGGGCAAAATAAGAAGGGGACGGCAGAGGATGAGGTGGCTGGATGGAGTCACTGAAGCAGTTGGCGTGAGCTTAAGTGGACTCCGGGGGATGGTGGAGGACAGGAAGGCCTGGAGGAACGGGTTTGCGATGGGTCAGACATGACTTCGCAACTAGCAACAAAGGCCCATTAGACGTAGAAACAGCGAGTCAGAAGGGGTCTCCCAAGCCATGTAGTCTGACCCCCAGCTCCAGCCGACTCTGCTCATGACATGCCTGCCATGTGCATGTCCAGCGTATCCTTGAACACCCTCACCCATGGGGCTTCAACCACCACCTGTGGAAGCCCAATCCATACCCTGGGGGTCTTAACTGTCAGGAAGTACTTCCTGGCATCTACCCTAAATCTTGGTTCCCTGAGCCAAGCTCCATTGGAACGTGTTCTGTCCTCCATCACAGGGGGAGAAGGGTCATGGCCCACCTTTGCGTGACACTTCACATACCTGCATGTTGCTTACAGGTATGAGTCTCTGCGTCTCCTCAAGGCTGAAGAGACCCAGCTCCCTCAGTCTCTCCTCATATGGGTTACCCTGCAATCCGGCCACCATCCTTGTGGCCCTCCTCTGCACATTGCTCATGAGGAGACACGCAAGCAGTTGTACTGCATTGCCTGCCTAACTTTTGGGGAGACAGCTCCAGGCTCTTAGATACATTTTTACGCAATACTAAAAGTACTTTTGTTTAGTGTTTAGAGTCATCAATGTAAAACCTGCATCCTACTTAAAAATGAATTTGTGCACTTGGGAGTCCTTTATGTGGACACAATGCTTGTTTGTAGCAGGTAAGTTGGTACTTCAAAGCTGGGGAACTAGGAAGTGGTTACTTCCCTTTCTGTTATCTAGGCACTGTTCAATGGGGTGGATTATGCCCTTCTTGGAATGCTGTGCTGTCATTTCCATAAGAATTTAGTAAAGGATTAAGAACAGGAAGGATTTGATACAAGAAGACCAAGGTGGCACAATTTTAAGTGTCTGCCAGTGCAATTCTATCAATGCTTAGACAGAAGAAAATCCTACAATTCCCAGCATTCCTCAGAAACCATGACTGGCAGGAGGTATGCTGAGAGTTCTGGAACTCATTGTAGATACCAATAGATTAGGATACTAATAAAATAATACTGATAGTATTATTATTCTTCATGCTGGGAATACTGAGCTGGGCTGGTGCAGGAGAGAGAAATAACACTGGGGGTATTGGAGTCAGGAGCACCAAAACGCCTATGCACCTTTTACTAATCACAACAAAATCAAGCCCTGGATGTTTAATGCTGCCACTGGGACATGGCAGTGTCCACCCTCCTGCACCCTGTCTCCGTGAACCTGGTCCGGACAGTGGCAGCAACTGAGGCCTGGGATGGAGGAGGGAGGAGAGCGGGGGAGCGAGCAACCTGAGAAGCAGCAAGGGACACCGCCCGTGCCTTGGAGGTGGGGCTTCATCTGGCTGGGCATCTTGGGAGTGCGTAGCCCAAGGCAGCAGCATTGGGAAGTGGCCTTGAGTGGGTGTTGAGGGGCGGTGCCAAGGGTGCACCTGTTAATGTGGTTACAGGTAGGAGGAAGAATGGCACTGGGGGATTGACAGACCTGCATAGAGGAGGGATCAAATAGGTCCCTGCTCTCCCCTCTTCCGGACTCCCCTGCAACTGCATGTCCCCAGTAGTCACGTGAGTTTGCCCTCTGGCTTTGTGATGCCGCTGCTGAATGGTAGCTTGGCCCGTACTAAGAGCTCCCTCACTCACAACTTGATTGCAGGTGGATGCCGTTTCACATCTACATGAAACGGCTGCCGCCGCCAACACGCAGAGCACGCACAGCACCACCTCTCCCCAAGCCCAAGTGAGGCAGTGGCTGTTCTGAATCAGTGCCTGAGTTCAGCAGTGAACTGGATGAGGGCCAATAAGCCAGCGCTCGATCCAGAAAAGACAGAGGTGCTGTTGATAGGTAGGCTACCTGTCCAGCTGGAAATTCTCAACTTGTCCTGGACGGGATTGTGTTCCCCCTAAAGGACAAGGTTTCTAGTTTGGGGGTGGTCCTGGAGCCAAAAGTGTCCCTCAAGGCGCAGGTGCACTGCAGCATGGAGCCCCCTTTATTGGCTGAGGAGGATTCTCCAGCTACACCTCTCTCTGGACCGACAGCCTCGCTACGGTCATCCGTGCCTTGGGAACCTGATGCCTGTAATGCGCTCTTGGTGGGGCTGCCTTTGAAATGGTCCCAAAACTCCAGTGGTTTCAGAGCAGGGCAGGGTGGCCAATAACAAGGGCTGGTCTGCAAGACTGTATTATGCCAGTTCTCTACCAGCTGCTCTGAGCCCAATTCGCAGTGTTGACGCTCACATACATGGCCCCAAATGGCTTGGAGCCAGGGTCTCTGAAGGAGTGCCTTTCTCAGTATGTTTCTATGCAGTCCCTAAGATCTTACGCAGAGGCCCTTCTCCCAAGAACCACCCCCTAACAAGGTAAAGGGACTGACAGTCAGTAGAAGGGCCTTCTCTGTGATTACAACCCCACCTCTGGAACATGCTCCCCCAGGAAGTGTGCCTGGCAGCGTCACTGTTTTCCTTCCAGTGCCAGGGGAAGACTTTGTTATTCTCCAGGTGTTTTAGTAAGTAGATTGATTTTAATACCACTTTTATTTGAACTGTTTTTTGCTGTGAACTACTGTTTTTCATCACCAGGAGGTGACAAGTTGCATTGGTTTCAATTGATTTTATTCTTTTGTATTGCTTTTATTTTTGTTACATGTTTTTATCTGTAAACCCTCCAGGGAGCTCTATGGGCAATGGGACAGTATATAAATGAAACAAATAGATGAAGTCTGACTGTTTGTGCTTAGAATTACTTCCTGGGCAAGCAGCCATCGTGAAGACTTGCTGGGTATAGCAGGGGCCCCGGGGTGAAAAGCAGCTTTGTAAAACTGAGGAATGTTGCCCCAAAGGTGTAGCGCAGCAGCTGCTGTCGTGGTGCATTTGGTAGTCTCCTTCAGAAGCCAGGAGCAGTGCTAGGCACCACCAAGATCTGGGCCTCAAGACCACAGGACAAAAAAAGCACAAATCTGCATATGCTTATTTGCATATACTTTGAAGTCTCATTTTGTTGTTCAAGGATCTTGGCTTCTAAGGACACCCATTTCTAAAAAAGGGTTGTACGGACGGGGGGTTCCGAGGGAAACCTCAGGCAGAAAGGTGCAAGTGAGATGAGGCCCGTGTGGGCCAGCAGCAACGTAATCTGGGGGGCTCAGGTGCAACAGTGTTTCAGGCCCCCTGGAGTTTTATTTCAGCAAAGGCGCATTTTCAGCAGCTTGGTGGGGCAGGGAGCCCCCAAGTGCTTCAGGGCTCTGAATGAAATATGTGAAACTTCAGCCCTAGTATGCCACTTCCCAGTAGTGCCCTTGGTTCCCATGATCCCTCATTGTTGGCTGTGCTGGCTAGAGCTGATGAGAGCTGTCGGACGATGCCTGTGGAGAGCTGCAAGCTGCCCATGCCAGTCTTAGGGTTTATTTGCAGGTAAGGCTAGTGGAGGAATGTTCCTCGAAGAGGAGAAGTGGGAGGGGCTCCCCTAATACAGGTAGGGCAGGCATGTTGTCTCCTGCAAAGATGGTACACATCCTGCAGATTCTGAGATGACATTGTCAAGCCCGCTGCTTTGGCACAAGCCAAAAAAAACTACATTCATATGAATTGTGCAAACGGTTGAAATATGTGCTTTGACTAACATGAGGTAAGGCTTCCCAGCTGAGAAGCAGCCCTAAATTCTGCTCACTCAAAGGCACAGCTGGTCCTTGTCTGTTATTCAGCCTAAGCATCTTCTATTTATTCTAAATTTTAGACTACCAGGTAGGTTGGAAGATGTGTGTACTTGTAATTTAAACAAAGGAGCAAACAAAAACACTTGATTGTTGCCACCAATGTGTGTCCACGGTGTGATCCAGTTCTACACCCAGACTGGTTGCTGCAGGGTGCCATTCCAGAAATACTTACTTTGGCTTTCTCTGCCCCACAGGTCATCCAGCAGTCCAGCAGGATTGGCCTTTGGCCCTGGAAGCAACCTCCGCCTTCAGCAGACACAGCACCAGGTCGATGAGGTATGTGGCACCTTCCCACCAAAGGCACCGAGTTGCCTGCTTCCTCTCTGGCTTTCTCTTCCCAAGGCTGCGCTTGTGGAGGCCTCGCCGCAGAGTGCGCCTGCCGTGCTCCTGGGGGCCCGTGGCCGTGGCGGGTGCAGCTACTCTGTGCTCGGCACCGCCTGTGCACACACTTACCACAAGTGCAGTGTTCTCCCAGTGAGCTGGACTTGCTGGGCCTCTGCAGATGCTGCCTCTGCACTGTGAAGAAAGAGGCCCCTGTTGTCTTCTTCTAGTGGCAGCCTCACAAAGTGAGATGTTGTGCTGCTTCATTTACAAATTTCTATAAATACTATGTGTGATACGTATTTCTTTGCAGGGGTTCCCCCTGGGACTGGTGGGACAGATGATCGGCGAGAGGCAGAACTAGGCTAACTGTAGGCCAAGCCAACTAATTTAGGATTTGCACCAATTTCCCTTGGAACAACAGCAAGAATATTTTAAAATTGCGGTATAAAACACCTTCTGATTAGCAACAGACCCAGACCTTGGGTTCAAAGGCACACTTAGCACTCCCATGTGCACAAATAAATTGTTTTTGTTTCATCTGAAACTTTTTACATGGGATTACCACAAACTACCATTTATTTATTTATTTATTAAACATATATCCCACTTTATTCTTACAACAAACTCAAAAAGGCTTACATAGTTCTCCTCTTCCTGCTCTCAGTTTTATCCCCACAACAACAACCCTGTGAAATAGATTGGGCTGAGAGTCTGACAGGCCCAAAGTCACCCAGCTGGCTCCATGGCCAAGCTGTGTGGGAACTAGAACCTAGATCAGCTGAGTCCTAGTCCCAGGCTCTTAAGCACACTAGTTTTCATTACATAAATAGGGTTTATCAAATCACAGGTAACGTGTGTCTCCATGGTTTGAACGATGAAAATTTGCATAACATGCATGTAGAGAAAAATCACTGGAGCCCCCTGGCATGCAAAAATGTTTTTCTAAGCTACTTGCTGACCTTGGAACCATCCGTATCATTGTGAGAGCCGGGAAAAGCAGATGTGGCTAATTAACTGTTTTGACTTAGTTTTCTACAGCAAGTAACACTGATAGATTTAGGATAGAAAAGAAGCCTTGTGGCTCTGCCCAAGGGAGCTCCAGTGTTAAATCTAGCTGAGTGAGAAAGGTGCTACATGCTGGCCAAAATTAGGGCTTTTTCCTTGCCAATCGCCAAGGAGGGCTTCCATGTTAGTATGTCTGCTTACAGTATAGTGCCTGTTTTAGAATACAATCTTCAGATTTTAACCCACCTGTGTGCTCATTGCTTCTGGGCCCAAAAAGAAACCTTTGCCTTTGGCAAAACAATGCACCATGTGCAAAAGCAGGGAATCTGGGGACCATATTCCCTTTTGGGGGAGCTCTTGGCTGACAGTGTAGTGGCAGGAGGGGCCAAAGGCAAAAAAGCTGGAGCAAAATAGCAGCATATTTCATCTGAAAGCTCTTGGGAAGAGCAACCTTAGGAGAGACATTCCAGCCTTTTAGAATGAGGACAAGATGCACAGCACCACAGAAACAATCCAAAATTAATTAGAACCCCAGGTAGGCTGAATTTCAGTCCTTGGCCTCAAATTTGCACTTCAGATCTAAGGTATGAATCTTTATGATTTCTTAAGTCTTTTATTTAGAGTTTTTTAATTTGTATGAGCACAGACATCAAAGGTGTAAGTAGAACACGATGAATCCCTGCATAGCAGCAGTCTCTGTGTCTTGGTAGATCATAACCTGAGTAGTGTTGTCAGACTGTCTCTTCTTGAGGTTGTAGTGCTTGGCCAGAGTCAGACTGCGCCAAATCACATGCCTCACAAATTGATTCAGGCACAGTGATCAGGAGCTGGGCAGGAACAGTCCCAAGCAAATAGTCTTATTCATCCAAGGTGTTTCATGATGAGAACAAGGGCCAGAGTGAGTCCCATTTCTTCCAGGCTGATTTGAGGTAGCCCATCCTCAGGGCTTCAGGAAAGGAGCCCACCTTGATGAATTTCCTCTAGCCCTGCCCAAGGCCATGTCTCTGTCAAAAGTTGGGCCAAAATTTTTGTCCTTTTGGGTCTTTATAAAAATCTAAGAAAGCAGGGCTCCAATACCTGGTGTTCCTAGCCCTCCCAAAATTCTGGTGCCCCTTCGGTTCTCATATCCATGAGTTCTTGCTGCTAAAATCAGGAGTAGCCACAGAACCAGGGCACTGACTGAGAACCACTTCAGCCCTCTTTCTGAAGCAGCTGCTCAAGCCTAGCAAAAGAGGCCGCAGGCTGGAAGCCCTTCTCCTCCTCAACTGCAAGAGTTTCTCCACATGTCTGGAGGTCCCTACCTGTCATAGCCTGTACCCGTGTCCACATTCCTGTCATGTGCTTATGTGGACGCATGTAGACCTTCAGTCTGCCTTTGAAGCAGCTTGTCTTGGGAAACAGAGCTGTTCTAGTGCGGCCTTGCATTGGACAACCAGTGGGAAGTTCATGGCCAGTCCTTTCTTTCTAAGATCTCCTTGTCTGATCAGACTTTGGGTGAGAAAGAGAACTTCCCTTTATCTTTTTTGTTTTGGTTTTGACCTCACAAGTAAGATGTGTTGTTCTATTTATAAATTTGATAAATATTTCATACACTAGAAAGGTGACACCTTTGCCCTGGCAAGAGAGGCTGCTAAGGGTTCCTTCTGATATTTCAGGTGGTGGATATCATGAGAGTCAATGTGGGCAAGGTCTTGGAAAGGGATCAGAAACTGTCAGAGCTCGATGACCGTGCAGATGCCTTGCAAGCTGGAGCATCCCAATTTGAAAGCAACGCTGCAAAGCTGAAAAGAAAGTACTGGTGGAAGAACTGCAAGGTAATGGGGGTTGGAGGACAAGAAGCACTGGGGCAGCCTGGTACGGCATGGACCTCTGGATCCTCTGACCCAGAACTCTTGGCCCTGAGTCTGGTAACAACAGTGGATCTCCTTTTTGGGCAGGAGTGTTCCCAAACCTACCTGGAGGTGCTGCTGGAAATTGAGCCTTGGACTAACTGCATGCAAAGCACATGCCGTGTCCAGTGAGCTCTCTTGGGTTCTACTCTTCGAATGCCAAGTTTTGAATGTCAGTATTGAAAAGTTGCCTCTTCACGCTGAATTCCCTGAAGGAACACTGAGGAACTCTGAGGCTGCCCCCTTTCCTCATCCAGGTGTCCCTGTACCTTGCGAACTCATAGCCTGTGGTCCACCCTCCTTAGTTACCCTCACCAACACACACACACACCCTATGCTCTACCACTTAAGTAGCTTATGGACTTGATCACAGAGGATAACTTGGACTGAAATGCTTTCACTAGCAAGGCAAGGGGTGGCTGATGCTACCCTTGTGTCCTTCAGATAACTATAAACTGTGGCAAAGTGGAGGATGGGATCCAAAGAGCAGCAGAGCAGTGTCTCATTATTCCATACAAATCTGTTTTTCTCATGCTGATGGGCACTGTGAGGGCAGGGCGGCACACAATCCATTTCAAGCGGTTTGGGGTCTCCCTGAGCTCATGGCACCGTACACCTTTCTTTCCCGTCAGGGTCAGGACAGCAAAGTGACACCAGAGAAAATGCAGCAACCCCTCTCTGGCCAGGCAGAGTGACTTCGTACTGTTTCTCTTTCATCCTGCAGCCGTTTCACTCGTGCTAACAAATATCCCTTGGTGGTTGTTGACTTCTGTGAGAAGCTGAGATGAAGACCAGTGGGTTTTACTCAGTAACCCTGTTGATACTGCTGGACCCCTGAGTGTCTTCTGATACAATTGGCCCATGGCCTCCTGGGGTGACTGAGTTGGGTGTGGGGGGCACTGTGTTGCAGTGGTTCCACTTCTGCTTGGAGAGGCATCTCCAGAAGGTTTTGCTTCGAGGCTACAGATCAGACCTGTGGACTCTCCAGCATGGAGTTCCTTGGGAGTCTGTTCTATCTGCCATGCTATTTAACATCCACATGAAACCGCTGAGTGGGGTCATCCAGAGTTTGGAGTGCATTGCCATCAATATGCTGATGACACACAGCTCTATTTCTCCTTTTCATCATCAGCAGGTGGGGCTGTGGATGTGCTAAACTGGTGTCTGGCTATGACAATTGACTTTACAAGGACCAAAAAATTGAAAGTCAGTTCAGACAAGACTGGGATGCTTTGGTGGGTGGTTCCTTTGACCAGATGGAATGGCAGGGGGTGGGGTTCAACCTGTTCTAGATGGGGTTGCACTCCCTCAGAGGAGTAGGCTCATAGCTTGGGGGTGCCCCTTGACCCACCTTTGTCTCTTGAGGTTTGGGTGGCATCATCAGTAGCTAGGAGCCTCTTCTACCAGCTTTGGCAGGTGGAGCAGCTACCTCCTATCTGGACAGGGATAGTCTGGCTTTGGCAGGCTATACTCTGGTAATCGCTAACCGGGATGCATGCTGTGTGGGGCTGCCCTTGAAGATAGTGCAGAAGCTGCAGCTGGTGCAGCTAGATTAGAAACTGGGACCTGCAGGTGTGAAAGATGACTTGTTCTGGTCCCCTTCCATTGCATGCCATATGCTTCCAGGCCCAGTTCAAGGTGCTGGTTTTAAGCCATGAAGCCTTGCATGGCTTAGGATCACAGTGCCTCTTGGAGTGCCTCTCACAGCTGCAGCCTACCCAGATGCTACACTCCACCTCTGGAGCCGTCCTGCAAGTGCCAGCTCCGAGGAAGGTACAGAGGGTGGCAACCAGGGAGGGCTTTCTTGGTGGCGGTCAACCGTCTAGAGAATACCTTCCCCACTGCAGATTGCCTGGGACCAGGTTCAGGCGGCCCTCTTTTCTGAGGCTTTTAAAGACTTAGTCGGCTGCCCAGGGGCTTGAGGGGAATCACCAGGTGTTTTGCAGAGTCACTCTTTCTGGTATTCCTTATTATTACCTGTGTTGAGCTATTTTTAGCTTTGTAAGGTTTTTCTGATTTTATTATATTTTTATTGTATTTTTATCATGTGTTTTTATGGATGGTGTAAACCACCCAGGGAGCTTTGGCTGCAAGGTGGTATAAAAATGAAACAAACAAAATGCTTCAGTTTCACAAGATATTGAGATCTTGTATCTTTGCTCTTGTTTCCTTGATCGTTTGGTAATACAGTTTTTTATACACGCGCGCGCGCACACACACACACACACGCCCACAGAATATAGCAGGGGTCCTCAAACTTTTCCAACAGGGGGCCAGTTCAGAGGTGCTGGTGCTGGGCGCTTGCTGCCGGGGGGGGGGGGGGGGGCGCGTGCGCACGCGGCAGTGCAGGGGCGTGCGTGCTCAGGGATCGTTTGCTCTGGGCAGGGTGCCGGCTTGCTCACAAGGAGATCGTTTTGGACTCGCGCGGAGAAAACGATCTGCGTGCGAACATGCCGCAAGTCCAGAACTTCTGTGGTGGGTCAGATAAATGGGCACGGCAGGCCAGATCTGGCCCGTGGGTCGTAGTTTGAGGACCCATGGTATATAGTAAAGCCCTAGGTCACAAGCCATGTTGCATGTCTGTTGAATTCCTGCAAAATTTCTAACAGACATAAAAGGGAAAAATGAATTATGAGTTAAATGTGAGAGTTCTAAGAACTGTTTCCACAACTTTGTTCTGCTCTTTCTTTTTCTTGCCAGATGTGGGCCATATTGATTGCAGTAGTGGTGATTCTCTTAATTATAATCATCGGTAAGTGTTTGAATTATGGTTAGATGCAGAATAAATTCACCAGGCACATTCCTCAGCACTGAAACTCTTTCCTCCCCTGTGGTTTGGCTAGGGAATCTGGGGTGACATTTGCCCCAAGGAAGTGTTGCAACCCCATATCTTGGCTGCCATCTTGGCCATTTGTAACTAAAGTTAACTCAGTTAAATGTGTGAGCAAGCCACTTCAAGAGTGAGATTATTTAGGAGCTTGCATGTTCTGTTTACATCCCAGAGATTCATGGGATTTTAAAAACTAATCTTAAAGTGGCTGAGAGGAATCCCAGCAGCACCTTATGCCCTATTAAGACTTCCTCCATGGCTTTCTTGAGGCTTTTCTTCTAAAGTAACAATATGGGAACTGTGTTGTACATGGCAGAAGTCAGAACAACTTCTGACTTTGTAGACCAAAGCTCTTATAATAAATTCAAGCACAGATTTATCAAAAGCCACTGCAGAATTCCTGAGGTGAGGTGGATGCATGCGAGGTTGGTGCATTCTGCAGCATCCGACTTTGCTTGTGGTGAAGTGTGAGAGTATGCTAGTTATTTCAAGCCTAATGAAAATCTTCCATTAAGAAAGTATTCTTCTGCTCTGCTCACCATACATATTTTTGTAGGTTTCCAGAACTGTATTGTTTCTCTTGATTACACAAAAAGAAAGAACTGTTACCTTCCTATTCTCTTTTATATATATAGTTTGGAGTACGTCCTCATGAACTGTTGGCAAAAACACCAAAGCTGAAGCTGTATCAACAAGAAATGTCAGTTTCCTACATCTAATTTGCTGCCTGGCTAAGTTTCCCTCTGGATATACACAAATCAGTCATTTTGGATAGAAGTGTTAACTATTGTAATTTATTGGCAATGTGCCTTTATTTAAATGAAGTCCTTCAACTTACAATATAAATGCAGTTATGCCTGGTTGGGGCTGCCAAGAGCCATGTAAGAAAATCTGGGAGAAAAATTTAAGGTTTCAGAATTTGATGTGTTGAGATGACCACTGCCTGCCTATATTTTTAACAAATTGTGCCTTTCTGGGTGTGGAATGTGGAGCAGTTCTCATTTGTGCCATTTATTCTCTTATTCACAATTTATTCTCTTATTCACAATTGTGCCATTTTAACAGCTGTTTCCTTAATTAGGTAACAGCTAGTTCTTGATTGGAGAGAACTTCTGTCCATTCTACACTGCTTTTAAACTCTGTTGTAGGGAAGTTGTAGTACACTGAGCACTTAAAATAACCACCAAGACTTCCTGGTTATATTAAAGATGAAAAGCACAGTATGGCTTGTGCCCTTTTCTCGGTACTGCCACACCTTCATGCCTTACCACTTGGACCTCAACAAACGTGACAACGTATACTTTATCTTTTTGTAATTCTGCGTATACTTGACTAAAGCTTCTGAGCTTTTTCTGGGAAAAGTTGCAGGAAAGACGTTCCTCAGCATACCAGCAAGATGTTCTTTATTATGAAAAGGGTGTAAAAAACAACTTAAAGATACCTTGTTTTTGCTGAGCTCTTCTCTCTCTTGAGTTGCCCGTACAGCCATAGTATGCCCTTTTGATGATACCATCTTTTTTTTTTCCGAGAAGGCTGATGCGGGAGCTCCCTTCACCCAACGTACCACAGTCCTGTAATGGGCAAACCTGCACATGGTTACTTGCCTCACTCCCCAACTTCTTTCATCCCGTAGAACCTTTTGTCCCCTTTTCCCTTGGAGGCCCAAACCGCAGCAACAGCGATAGCAAGAGAGCTGGCCCTGCAAACTGTTCTGCCAGTGTGGCCAAAGGCGCCTCATTTTCTTATATCTGCAATGCAAATTAAGAAACACTTGTAATGTTTGTAATCTGTTATTTCTGAAGAAAGGGCATGAATGTTATGATTTAAAACTGTGAAGGTTCTGCTCTTCCTTCATAAAAAATGATTATGTACACATTGTTAGCAGTACAGTTATTAGTTATCTAAACTTTGTGCTTAGCCCAATTCAGGAATGTCAGATTCATAGGTTTGTGAGACTTAATATATTTTTTCTAATACCTCAGTCTTAATTATTGATTTCTGAGCAAGTGTGTTAGCAGAATGTTTCATACTCATAGCAGGGAAAGGGGAGGCTTCATTACAACTGCTTAATAAAAGTGGATTGTAAGTCTCATCTGTTATGTTCTCCTCTGTTATTGCTGGGCATTTTTTTAACTGCTGAGGAGGGGTTTCCGTAATGGGAGATTAATTTTTTTAGTTGTAAACTGCCCAGAGAGTTTTGGTTGTTGGGTGGCAGGCTTCTGGTAGTGGGAAGTTCACTCATTAGGGGCATAGAAAGCTGTGGACTGCCTGGTGTGAAGGTTGCAGATATCACATGCCATCCAGATAGCCTTGTAGATAACATGGAGGTGGAGTCAGTGGTTGTGTTCCATGTTGGTACCAATATAGAGGGAAATGTAGTTGTGAGATCCTGGAAACCAAATTCAGGTTGCTAGATGAAAGGTTGAAGTCCAGGACCCCCAGAGTGGCTTTCTTTGAAATGCTGCTGGTACCACGTGCAGGGCCAGCTAGACAGGGCAGCTGAGGAACCTCAAGGCATGGTTGGGGCGGTGGCGTAGAGAGGAGGGTTTCACACTTGTTAGGCACTGGGGAACAGTCTGGGACAAACTGGACCTGTGCAGGAGGAACCGGCTCCACTTGAAAAGGAATGGAGCCAGACTGCCATAAAAAGGGTGGCAGAGCAGCTTTTAAACTGAACCCTGGGAAGCCAAAAGGAGCTGGGAAGCATCCAGGTTGGGTCAAATCATCCCTAATGGATGAAGAGGAAGGTATTTCTAGTTGCCCAAGTTCAGGAGAGGAGGAAGTAGGTATCAAGGCTGTGGTAAGCTGCAGTAACCAGTTGGAGAGGGCAAAAGTGCCAGGTTGCATGCAGTTGGAGAGGGGCACTGTTTAGGTGTTTCTACGTAAATGCTAGAAGTCACAGGGCCAACATAGGAGATTTGGAGAACCTGGTGATAAAGGAGAAGTCAGGTATGGTGGGGATATGATGAAAAAGATAACCAGTGTGAAGTGGTCATCCCTGGATATGCACTGTGTAAGAAATACAGGGAAGGGCATACTGGCGAAGGCATTGCTCTGTATGTTAAGGAGGGCATCAAGTCCCACAAGATTGCAAATCTAAAGTGTGAAGACTCCACAGAAGCAATATCGCTGAAAATTCCTGGCTCTAAAACTAACTTACTCATAGGGGTATGCTTTTGTTCCCCAGAACAGGATGGGTGATCTTGAGACAGGAAATGAAATTGGCGAAGCTTCCAACAAAGGCAGTGCTGTAGTAATGGGGGACTTCAACTACCCACACATTGACTGGATAAATGCACGTTCCAGTTCTGACAGAGGTTGAATTTCACTACATCATAAATGACTGTGCCCTAGAGCTCTTGGTCATGGAACTGACCAGAGGGGAGGTAATACTGGATTTAGTCCTAGATGGGTTTGCCCAGGACATAGTACAGAATACAAATGTTACTGAGCAGTTAGGTAACAGTGGTCATGCTGGCATCAGATTTAATATAAAATTAGGTGGAAGAGTGCCAAAGAGATTGAACACAGTTGTGCTTGACTTCAAAAGAGAGAACCTCTCAAAAATGAGGGAATTGGTAAAGAAACTGAAGAGGGGCATCAAGAAGTTTAAATTTCTTCAAATTGCTTGGAGATTACCCAAAAACACTATAATGGAGGCACAGATAATGTCCATACCATGAAAGGAAGATATTAAAAGAAATCTTCCTTCAAAAAATGGAAGTCTTACCCAAATGAAAAGAACAGATAGAACCACAATTTTGCACAAGGGAGATGTAAATAAACCATTAGCAAAGCAAAGAAACACTTTTAGGAGAACATTGTTAACACTGTATCAAGGCTAGTGACAAAGAATTCTTTAACTATATCAAAAGAAACAGCGCAAGGAAGCAGTTGAGCCATTGGGTGATAATGAAATTAAAGGAGCACGATGGAGGGATGAGGAAATTGTGGAAAAACTGAATGAATTATTTTCATTCATTTTTCACTGCAGAGGCTGAAGAGCAGATGCTTATTCCTAGCTATGAGGAATTAGGGCAGGTAATAGTGACAAAGGATGAAATTCTCAACCTTACTGACAACCTGAAAATCAGCAAGTCACCTGGTCCAGATGGCATCCATCCTAGAGTTATTCTTTGTGGTCTCTGTGCATCACACATACGGGCTTTGTTCACAAGCTGCATGGCCATTGTTTGGGGCCATCTCCATCTCAATGTGCTCCATGTATACCCCTACTTGGACAATTGGCTCATTGTTGCCCCGTCTACAGAAACTTCCATGCAGACTACCAAGTTAATGTGTGCCTCGCTTATCTAGCTTGGCCTCTGTATACATTGGACTAAATCCTGTCTTTCCCCTATAGTTTATCCACTTCATCGGGGCACGTCTTGACTCCATCTCAGTGAGAGCCTTCCTATCAACCAACAGGTTGTCCACCCTCACCAGAGGTATCCTCTGTCTTATCCAGAGAGACTTTGCCACTACCATCATAATGCAGCAGGTCCTCGGCCTCATGGCTTCCTCGATAGCTGTCATGCTGCTTGTCTGATTGCACATGAGACCTCTTCAACTCTGGTTCCTGGCCTCCTTTGATACCAGAACTGAGCCTCATACAACCAGGCTTCGAATCCTGCCTCAAATCCAGAGGAACTTCTGCTGATGGACAGAGAAAGCCAGTCCTGTCATCGGAATCACGTTCTCCCCTCTGGAGCTGCACTGGCTGTAACAAAGGATGCCTCTCTCTTTGGGTGGGAAGCTCACTGCAGCCACTCCATGATCCAGGGCAAATGGAGCCCACACAGGGCCTCATGCCCTATAAACTTCTTAGAACTTCTTAGCTGTAAGCTCTCCTTGCCTTTCAGATGCTAATCCTGAAGCAGCACATACCAATGGTTGCTTACTACACTACAGTTGTGTACCTCACCAAGCAAGGAGGGACAAGGTCAAGCCCACTGTTGCTTCTCTCCATCAAAGCCTGGAAGTGGTGCACCGCCTGACATACCCCACCCTCGGAGATCCATTTAGCCAGTGCCAGCAACCTCTCAGCCAGACTTGCATGCTGTGTCACCAGTGGGAAATTCATGGCATCATGATGCAATCTCTGTGGGAGCAATGGGGTCTCCCCAAATAGATTTGTTTGCCACACAGGACAATGTTGTTTGCAGCTGCTTCTGTTCCAGAGCCGGCATCCACACCAAATCAATGGGGGACATCTTCCTACAATGGAACAGGAACCTCTTTTATCTGTTCCTGTTTCCCCTGATCCCAAAAGTCATACCAAAAATCCATTGGGATCACATGGGCTCTGTTCACATAACACCTTGGCAGCCCAGGCAGCCCTGGTTCCATCTCCTCGACCTCTCCAACAGAAAGTTCACATGCCTACTTCTCTTACCTATCGAGTCCTCCATCCAGATGTGCTTACCCTACAACTCACAGCATGGAGGAGCCAGCCGTTTCCACCTCACTAATTGACATGCCCCCCCCCCGAACTTCAACACATCCTCAACATTTCTCTGAAACCTGCCTCTCATAGATTCAATTCTAAATGAACAACTTCTCTATCCTCACCATAAAACACGGTTGCCTCTGCTGTACAAATACTATTATTCCTCATATTCTTCCTTGCATAAGAAAGGACTCAAAACATCTTCTATCCGTGTCTGTGCAGCCACCATCTCTGTCTTCCTCACTCCACTTCAAGGCCATTCTGTTTTCTCTCACCCTCTCATTTAGAAGTTTCCCAAAGGCCTCCTGAATTGGGCCCCACCAGTCGAGCAACCACCTCTGTCCTGGAGCATCTCTGTTCTTCATGCACTTTCAAAAAAGCTGTTTGAACCCATGGCTTTTGCAGACCTCTGTCTCATCACATGGAAAACTGCCTTTCTGGTAACCATTCCCTCTGCTCGCCGAGCCAGTGAACTAACTGCCCTATGCATCAACACCCCTTACCTCACATTTCACAAAGTTAAGGTGGTATTCCACCCTGATCCCACCTTCCTGCCAAAAGTGGTCTCTTCCTTCCACATTAATAAGATGATCATCTTTCCAGCTTTCTTCCAGGCTCCCTCCAACCCTGCTGAGCTAGCCCTCCATTCCTTAGATGTTTGCAGAACATTGGCTTTTTACAAATCCAGAACACAACCCATCAGACAATCTCAGAGGCTTTTGATTGCCTATGGGGGTGCACACCAAGAGTCTCCCATCTCCTCACAAAAACTTCCTAATTGGACAGTGTATACCATACATCTAGTGTATAACTTCTCTGGTCTTCAAATCCAAATTCATGCTACCAGAGCAATGGCGAACTACACAGCCTTACATGCCAGTGTGTCTGTTACTGATCTCTGCAAAACCACAACCTGGTTGAATCCCTTGACCTTTATTCGCCATTATCACCTTGATGTTCAAGCCAGAGTGGCCTGCACCTTTGGCAGAGCTGTCCTTTATTCTGTACACCACCGAGTCTCACTACTTCCTCTAAGAGGTAACCTTGCCAATCATCCATATGTGTGATGCCCAGAGACCTTGAAGGTCTCTCATACAGGTCGCTCATCTGTAACTGTCATTCTTCAAAAGGTCAGAAAAGGATTGGACAGATTCATCAGGGGAAGGCAATGGCTATGGGCTGCCCCCTTTACCAGAGGTGCCATGCCTGCGTGCACCAGCAGCTGAGGAGCTGGGCAGGAGGGGGTCTTGCACCCCTCCTGCTGGAGGGATCCTGTGGGCAGCTGGTTTGCCACTGCATGTATAGAGGGCTGGACTGGATGGACCTTGGGTCTGATCCAGCATGGTGCTTCTTGTGTTATTCTTCGTGGCCTCTGTGCATCACACATGTGGGCCCTTCCTGCATGCACGGAGCAATTTTTCGGGAAGATTCTAATGCCGATTAATTAGTATTCACCGGGTGCCCGGCCCCCTCTGCCGCTGGCATGAGGAGGGGGCTCCAGCCGGGACCTCAGTTCTTCTTCAACCGCCATCATGAGCGCATCAGGAAGTTCTCCAACTTGCCTCGCAAGCAATATGTAAAAGCTCCCGCTGGTCGGGTTCTTTCTCTCCATCTTCTCCCTTATTGCTTGAAGCACAAAGAAAGAAAGACAGAAAAGTGATTCATATCTGACGGACGTTTCCGCTGAGGGTTTCCGCCGCACCTTGCCGGCCAGGCAATGGCACCGAAGCTGCTTCTGCAACTGCACCGCATGTGGTAGAAAGCTCCCACCCACCGGCTGCCATTCCCTGGGTTTGTTTCACCTGGGAGGGTCTCACGCCGTCGAGTCTTGTTACCACTGCCAAGCTTTTACAAAGCAGACATGGAAACACCGGGCCGACCATTTCAAAGCGGAACTTTGGAGCCGCACCTTACATGCCAAAGACCCTCAGCCGTCTACTTCTGCAGCTTCGGCTCAAAACCCAGACAACTCCCCACCTCCCCACCGGCGAAACTGCCCAAGGTGGCAAAACAGAAGAAGGCGGAAAAGAAAGCAAAGCCCCCAAAGTCGCTCACCCTTGTTTGTTTGTTTGTTTGTTTGGAATTATTGTATGCCGCCCCATTCGCATACGCCTCAGGGTGACTTCCAACAAATAAATATCAATACAAATACATAAAAACGGAAACATCCTGGCATAATAATTTAAAACCAATAAATAAATCAGCAATTAATTAAAATAACATTTAAATAAAAAGGTCTTGACCTGCACCAAAAAACAAATAACGATGGCGCCAGGAGGACCTCTCTGGGGAGCGCATTCCATAAGTTGGGTACCACTGCAGAGAAGGCCCTCCTCTGGGTATTCACCCTCCTAATATCTTTCACGGAGGTTCCTGGAGAAGGGCCTCTGCCGCTGATCTCAAGGGGCGAGAGGGCAAATATGGACACAGGCGCTCCTTTAGGTAACCAGGTCCCAAGCCGTTGAGGGCTTTATAGGTGATAACCAGCACTTTGAATTGGGCCCGGACTTCGATGGGGAGCCAGTGAAGCTGACTGAGGACTGGGGTTATATGAGAACAATGCCCAGTCCCCATCAGCAACCTAGCAGCTCTATTTTGCACCATCTGAAGTATCCGGACCAACTTCAAGGGCAGCCCCACGTAGAGCGCGTTACAGAAATCCAACTGGGAAGTAACCGATGCATGTGTCACTGTTGCCAGGCAATCATCCTCCAGGTAGGGACGCACCTGATGGATTAACCAAAGCTGAAGGAAAGCGCTCCTCGCCACCACAGTCACCTGAGCTTCCAGGGACAGCTCTGGGTCGAGGAGCACTCCCAAGCTGCGGACCTTGTCCTTTATTAAAGAGAAGGGAAGCGCAAAAAACGCCCATGTGGGCACTGAATCATCGGGACGTAGCGGCCTCCTGTGCACTGGAGACACGAAACTGCCCCAAAGCCAGGAGAACCTGGGACAATCCCTGCAGCCATTTCAGCCTCCAAGGAGCACTTCAGTGTCTGAAGGAGAGATTCGGGAGTCGCCGGTTCAGCCTCCGCAATCAGCCCACCCTCCAGTATAGGGCCGAGCCTCACCATCACCCTTGGTGCCAAGTGTATTTCTCCAACCCGAGAGACAAAGAGCCAAACACCACTCTCGATCTTCCTTGGCTCAGACTCCTCATAAAAAGCATCGCTCTCCCCCGAGACGTCAAGGGGATTTTGATTCCGAGTTTTCTGTAGAGCGGTGGGGATCCATCGGCTCAAGACAAGGATCCCATTGGAGCCTGTCGGGTTCGGAACAAGATTCCTTGCCTGGTCCCAGTTCTCCCGGTGCATTCCAGCAACCGACTCAAGACCCTGCAAATGTTTTTGTGGTTTGCAGACAGGTGACCTACATCCTCCTTGCTCAGCCATCATACCAATAGAACCGAAGGTCTCTCCGAACGAAGGCAATATACCTCGGTCTCAATGGCATCTTCTCCGGACCGGCAATTCAGTGTTCCCCCTGGTCTCATGACAACTTTTTCAGATCTAACCTGACTACCTGAGAACACTGGATTCTTTGCATTCCAGGTTCTCCAAATGGCCCATAGCCTAGGACAGGGGTCCTCAAACTTTTTCTAAAGGGGGGCAGTTGACAGGTGCCAGCGGTGGGTGCGGGCAGCCAAGGTGGTGCCAGCGGGGGGGAGGCGGTGAGGCGGGGGCACGCACACATATGCGCACCGGCAAGGTGGGGGGGGGTGCAGGGCAAAGTGCCGGCTTGCTCACGAGGAGAGCATTTTCTCCGAGCTAGTCCAAAATGACCTCCTTGCGAGCAAGCCGCATGTCCGCACGTGCCCCGCGATTGCAAAACCTGTGAGGCGGGCTGGTTCAATGGGCATGGCGGGCTGGATCCGGCTCGCGGGCCCTAGTTGGAGGACCCATGGCCTAGGACTTAATTCTGGACAAGGACCCTCAAGAGCCAGAGACCCAGTCTTCAAGGCTGTCTATGCAGGGTCTGCTGGACCTGTTGCCATCCCGCTGCTCCCAGCTCTGCTGGATGCGATCCATCATGAATGGAGATCCCCGGCATCCATGGCCCACCACTGCACCACCTCAAAAATATGTATTGCGTTCAAGAAGAAGACGCTGAATTCCTGTTTCAGCACCCTCGGCCAAACTCTATCATTGTAGAGCCCACCCAGTCACACTCAAGGAGGGAACATGCCACTCCGTCTGAGAAGGAAGGCAGGCGCCTGGATGCCATTGGCCGCCGCTTTTACTCCTTGTCAGCCCTGTCTGTAAAAATGGCCAACTATCAAGCTACCATGGCCAGATACCACCTCATACTTTGGGACAGAATGGCGTCCCTATGCTCTTCTCTACCTAAGGACTCCCAAGACCTGGCAAACAAAATTAAGAATGAGGCTACTCACCTAGCCAGACAAGAGATTCTCACAGCACACCGGGCTGAGGGTGCCGCTCGCAATATGGCGGGAGCAATAGGGCTCCACCACTTCGCATGGCTTTGATCCTCCACCTTGTCAAGGGAGGCCAGAGCACGAATAGAAGACATGCCACTTGACGGTGCTGTCTTGTTCCACGAAACCACTGACGACTGAATGGACTCGGTTTAAAAGGCCAGGAACACTGCTTGCCACATGGGGCTCAATCAACCAAGACCGCAAAGGCAATACATCTCACATGAGTGGCACAGATCTTCCTACCAACCTAGGTCCCCTGCCACCACTACTACTGGACAGCATATGGCCACTCAGCCTAGGCGCCAAGATCCCCTCTCATGGGTTCAATCTTCCTGAAGGCCCCCGGACAATTCCAGGAGGTGTCTGTGTCTCCTTCAAACGACTCGCATTGGCTCTCCTATGTTTAACCACCGTCTCCAACCCTTTCTCCACATTTGGGCTGCCATAACCTCAGACTCATGGGTGCTTTCCATCATTGCCCATGGGTACTGTATCAAGTTCACTACACTCCCTCACTTTACAGTACCGAAACAAGCAGCTCCATCACTACCTCTGCTACAGGAAATTTCCTCCCTGTTTCATAAAGGAGCCATTGAACTTGCACCATCAAAAAACCCTGGATTCTTTTCCAAGGACTTCGTAGTTCCTTCATCCTACCATGGACCTCTGTTAAAGTATATTCGACCCAAACGTTTCAGGCTGGTATCGCTTCAGGCCATCCTTCTTCTACTCTCTGAAGGTGCATGGTTCACATCTGTTGACTTAAAGGATGCCTATTTTCATATTATGATTGAGGAATTCTATAGACGCTTCTTCCAATTCTAGATAGATGATAAACATTTCCAATTTACTGTTTTTCCCTTTGGGCTAGGAATAGCACCCAGCACCCAGGGTATTTACCAAATGGATGTCAGTGGTCTGCGCATTTCTCCGTCTCCAGGGTGTTCATTGTATATCCTTACCTCAATGACTGGCTTATTGTAGCTCACTCACATAAAGCTTCCATCAAGGCGACTCAGCTAACCTGTTCCCTCCTTTCCAGTTTGGGACTTTACATTAATACAACTAAATCTCACCTTTCTCCTTCGCAGTCCATAGACTTCATCAGGGTCAGACTCACATCTGTACCGGTGAAAGTCTTCCTCTCTTGGGACAGACTCTGTATCATGTCCAGAGAGCTCGGATCCCTGATCGACACCTCCGCGCCAACTGCCAAATCGATCCAGCACATTTTAGGATTTGTGTCTGCAGCAATCCCAGTTGGGAAGGGAAAACAGAGTAAGAATAAATGCTAATTGCTCCTGCTGCAGGTATGTAAACAGCATGGTCCCACAGGGATCTGTACAGTGGTACCTCGGCTCACGAATGCCTCAGTTCACAACCAAATTCAGTCGTGAACAGAATTTAAAATTTTTTTTTCCACAGGTCGCGAACTCCGCATCAGGTGATGATCGTACCCATCTTCCCTGCACGAGCCCGCCTGTGATCATCCCATCTCTCCTCTGAGTGTGCACTCAATTGCGTCTGTCTCCCCCCCACAGAATGGAGTTACCTTATTTACATTGAACCTTATGGAGAAATTTGACTTGGCTCATGACCAGTTTGGGTCACAACCAGAGTCGTGGAATGGATTGAGTTCATGAGCCAAGGTACCACTGTACTAAATTAATGCTTTTTGACTTATTCATAATGCAGTGGAATGACCAAGTGCTGATGGCACCAAACTATTTCAGGTGGTTAAACCAAAAGGAATTGTGAAGAGGTCCAAGGATATTTCTCTAAACTGGAAGAGTGAACATCAAAATGGCAGACATGATTCAGCATAAACCAAATGATCCATGTCCTGGTGTCTGTGTGCCCAAAATACACAACAGGGGAAGGTTTTCTTTTAAAAGATTTATTCTCAAGAATAACCAGTTACCAACTAAACGTTCCAGATGGTGCACCTGAGCAGTCCTCAGTTGGCCCTTTTATATATTGATATTTAGTTATTTATTTAACACTTTTGTATACCATTGCAATAGCCTCATGGCTCTCTGGATGGTGTATGTAATAAAATCATAACAAAACATAAAAGCTACATAAATGGAACAATTAAAACATCAGTACCAATAAACAATACAACAACCCCAACCCAGCAGGAACACCAAGTAATAGTATACATTAATATTGGATTAAATCTTAAAAGATCACTATTAAAATACCAAATTTACTAGTTAAAATGACAGTCATAATTTTGAAAAAATTAAACCTAAGCCAATCAATAATTAAAATGCTCTACAAATAAAAATGTCTTAATCTGGTGCCAGAATGTATATAAGGAAATCTTTAGGAAGTTGATTCCATAGATGGGGCGCCACAACTGAGTCCTACCCTGGGCAGCCATCCTCCTAACTTCCTTTAAAGATGTCTCTTGGAGCAACACCTCTGATGATGATCTTAGGGTCCAAGCAGGCTTATGCAGATGGAGAGTATCTTTCAGATATTCAGGTCCTAAACTGTTTAGGGCTTTATACATTAAGACAAGTACCCAGAAGAAGTCAACCAATCCAATTAATAGAGGACAGGTTTTATATGTTTGGTATGATCAGCCCCAGTCAGCAGCCTAGCTGTTCCCTTTTGCACCAATTGGAGCTTCTGGACCAGTTGCAGGGGCAGCCCCACATAAAGTGCATTAAAGTAATCCAGCTGAGGGTTTACTAGAGCATGGATTAGTGTTGCCAGACCTTAAAGGATTGCATGCAACAGGTAACACTTTCCAATAGGTTGCTGAAGGAAAAGGTAACAATGGCATGATTTTCCCCACTTGTACACCAAAGATGCTCTGAAGGATCGGGGAGGATGGGATGCTATTACACAAAAGAGGAAGAAGACAAGGTGGGTTGGTGTGAATTGCCCTTTGAGCAGTTATCTGTCAAAAGTCAGCTTGCTTTCCCTGGACTGGTGCCTGGTTAGTGTCAGCTCATACATTTCAAGGATGCACATGGCCATTTCTAGAAAAGAAGGCTTTTCTCTGGACTGGTTATGTGTATTGTTGACACATTACTGATTGCATGATTTAGCCAATGAACGTTACACCTACTGATCTGCACATCGCCAGTGTACAGTCGTGCACTCTGGGGCAAAAAGTCCTTCTCCTGAGCGCCAGCGGATGCTCGGGCGTGTGGCGGGAAGCTCGAGTCCCGCGCGGGTGGCGCCTCGGACGGCCGCGGCAGCGCCCTGCCAGGCGAGCGGCGGCCGCACGGCGACGGCGAGGCCGCGGAGGCGGCGGGCGCCCACCGAGGCAGGGCGTGGGGCAGGATCCAATCCGACGGGCGCTGCGGCCACTGAAGGGCCGTCGCGGCACGTTAACGGGGACCCGGACGTCCTGAGGGGGAAAGCGCCGCCTCACCGCCGGGTTTCCCCGCTTGATCAAGGGCAGCATCCCTCCCCTCACGCCCGAGAGGAGCCCAGCTCCGACCGGGGCGGCCGTGGCAGAAACGTCCCTGCCCGCCAGCCCGCGGCTCAGTCTCCGGGTTTGCACATGCGCGGAGCCGCCTGGCCTGGCCTGGCCTGGCCGTGCGGAGTTTGGCCGAGGGGCAAGACAGGACCACGGGAAAGTAACGAGGCCGGCCGCGAGGTCTGGAGGCCCGGGAGGCCAGAGCGGCCAGGAGGGAGCGTGGGGCGGGCGTCGCCCCTTGGCTGCGGCCCGGGCTCTCCCGGACTCCCTTCCCTGGGACACGGAGGTTTGATTGTTTGTTTGTGCTGTGCTGTGCTGTGCTTTGTTTTTCTTCCAATTTAAATTTAAGCTTGTTTCATCCTTGTGTGTGTGTGCGAGTGGGTTTTCGTCTGGGAGAACTGGGCGAGTGAGAGGAACTGCAGGAGAAACAAGGCAAGGGACCAAGGTAAGGTCTCGGAAGAGTTCCCAATGGCAGACCAGGAGATGGCCTTGGCGGGAGCCACGGGTGTTGCTGTCCGCTGCGACAGCTGCGACATGTTCGCCCTTCTCCCCCGGGAGAGGCAGGGATGCGCTTGCCCTCGCTGCAAGATGGTGACCCTGCTCGAAGAGGAGGTGAGGTGCCTGAGGGCCGAGAGAGCTCCCAGGCCCCCCAGGAGCAGCCCCCCTCTAGACAGAGGGTTGAAGGAGAGGCCACGGGAGGAGCAGCCAGGGAGACTTGGAGGCATGTCACCCACAGGAGGAGAAGGACAGCACGGCCTCCTCCTCCTCCTGGCACCAGTCTGGAGCTGGGAAACAGGTTCTCTCTGCTTGGGGAGGCTGGGGCTGATGAGGCCTCGGGGGACCAGCAGGACCCCCAGACTGGGATGACAAGCGGCAAGGGGGCTGCTGCAGGAGAGGCGAGGGCCAGGGCACGGCCGCCCACCACCACTGGGAAGACACGGCGGCAGGTGATTGTTGTTGGGGACTCCCTGCTGAGGGGCACTGAGCCGGCGGTGTGCCGCCCCAACCTGGAGACAAGGGAGGTCTGTTGTCTGCCGGGCGCACGCATCCGGCATGCGAAGGACAGAGTGGAGCATCTTGTTTGCTCCAGGGGTCACCAGCCGCTCCTGGCGATCCATGTGGGCACAAACAATGTGGCCAGGCAGGGTGTGGTTGGGACCACCAGGGACTTTGAGGCCTTGGGGAAGAAACTCAGGGAGCTGAAGGCCCACGTGGCCTTCTCGCCAATCTTACCTGTCCGGGGATTTGGGCCCGGAAGGGACAGGGCCTCCGAGGTGGACGACTGGCTTAGGGTGTAGTGCCAGAAGGAACGCTTCGGGTTCCTCGACCACGGCACTCGGTTTCTTGCCAATGGACTTCTGGCAAGGGACGGGTTACACCTCACGAGGATGGGGAAAAGGTCCTTTGGAGATGCTCTAGTGAGCTTTGTCCGGAAGACTTTAAACTGAGCTGGGGGGGGGGGGGGGTTCAGGCCCCCCAGGAACATGTCTGCACTGGACAAGTGTGGAGGGAGGATCAGGGCTCTGGGAGCAGGGTTTTCGAGATACTGCAGGGACTGACAGGACTCCTTCAGAGAGGGGCCAGGTATCAGGGAGGATGGGAGGAAGGAGCAGGCTGGGGACTCCAAGGAAAGGAAGCGGTGGGAAGGAGTTGAGCTGCATGTACACCAATGCTAGGAGCATGGGTAATAAGCAGGAAGAGCTTGAAGCTCTCCTGGGAATAGGAGGGTATGACCTGGTGGGAATCACAGAAACCTGGTGGGATGAAAGGCAAGTCTGGAATGTGAACATAGAAGGGTATCACCTTTTTAGAGAGGACAGGAAGGGAAAGAGGGGAGGGAGCGTGGCTTTATACGTCAGGGAAGGGATAGGATGCAGTGAGATAGAATGCAGCACAGATGGGGATTCGGCAGAGGCAGTCTGGGTGAAACTTAGGGGTTTTGATAGGGAAAGAAACCTGACAGTGGGGGTATGTTATTGCCCTCCAGGTCACCTTGAGACCCTGGATGATGTCCTGACAGGCCAGATTCTAAGGATATCTCGGGGGAGAGACACAGTAATTATGGGAGATTTCAGTCTCCCGGATATTATTTGGAAGACTCACTCGGCGGTGACAGCCAGGTCACGTCGCTTCCTAGAAGCTATTGAGGGAGCGTTTTTCACACAGAGGGTCCGAGAGGCGACGAGGGGGGGAAACATCCTTGACTTGGTCTTGACCAATAGGGAGGAGCTGATAGATGAAGTACAGATTAGGGGAGCTCTGGATGCGAGTGATCACTCTATCCTTTGCTTTGAGATCAGGGGACTGCGGATGGGCAGCAGTCGAGCACTAGAAGCTGGGAATTCAAGAGGGCCAACTTTGGCCAACTGAAGGCCAGACAGGGGAAAGTCTCCTGGGATAAGTTACTGGAATGTAAGCAAGTTGAGGATGGGTGGGTGAGTGCCACTCAAAAGTGAGGTTTTGGAGGCACAAGCCTTGATACCTCTAGTCAGTAAGGTGGGGAGGCGGAGGAGAGTGCCGCCATGGATGCAAAAGGAGGTGGTTAGAGGGATTACACGAAAGAGGAACCTCCGTAGGAAATGGGTACTGGGGGAAATAGACAAAAGGGTCTACCGGGTGGAGGAGGTCCATTACAGAAGGATTCTTTGCAAGGCTAAGGCTGATTACGAGCTGAGATTTGCCAAGAATATCAACAGCAATAAAAAGGGCTTCTTTCAGCATGTAAATAGGAAGAGGAAGGGGAGACAAGTGGTGGGACCACTAAATAAGGAGGAAGGAGATCCAGTGACTGATATGAGGGAACAGGCACAGATGCTAAATGACTATTTTGCCTCTGTGTTCTCCCCAAAGCAGGACGGGGGATATCCGCATAGGAGATTAGATGAGGCTGGGGACTTAGGGGCACAGATTAGAGTCACTCCCCCCCTTGAAGTCGAGGGGCTCCTCAGAGCGTTGGACTGAGGCGCCAGGCCCTGATGGGTTACACCTGAGAGTTGGCAGGGGTTCTCTCACGCCCACTGGCCTCCATTTTTGAGACCTCAGGAAAAGCTTCAATGTCAGAGTAATATGGCAGTGGAACCAACTGCCTAGAGAGGTAGTGGGCGCTCCCACACCGGAGACATTCAAAAAGAAGAGGGACAGCCATCTGAGTGGGATGGTGTAACGTAGTGTCCTGCAATAGCAGGGGGTTGGACTCGATGGCCGTCATGGCCTCTTCCAACTCTTCTATGCTATGATTCTTGTATGAGATCTTGTGCATCATCTTTGTGACAGTCTTTCAGGTACTTATAATGTTATATCACCCCTCAGTCTTCTGAAGGCTGAACGTGCCCAGTTTTCTCAGTCAGGATCCTACTCATAGGGCAATGTTTCCAAACTCTGGATCCTTTCTTTTTCTTTTTTGCCTTCCCCTGGGCCCTTTCTAATTTTTCTGCATCTCTCTTAAATCTTGGTGCCCAGAACTGGGTACAGTATTGTAGATGAGGTCTGATTAGTGAGGAGTACAAAGGAATTAGCCAGTGTGGTGTAGTGGTTCAGAGCATGGGACTGGGACTCAGGCGATCTGGGTTCTACTCCCCGCTCGGTCATGGAGCCAACTGGGTGGCTTTGGGCCAGTCACAGACTCTCAGCCCAACCTACCTCGCAGGGTTGTTGTGGGGATAAGATGGAGGAGGAGAGATGATGTAAGCTGCCTTGAGCCCTTTGAGGAAAAAGGCAGGATATAAATCCATAAATAAATAAATAAATAAATAACTACTTCTCATGATTTGAAGTGATACTTCTATTGTTGCTGTTCAACTGTTCAGTCATAACCAACTATAAGCGATCCTATGGGTCAAATCTTGCCACACTTTCTGATCCTGTGCCACCTCTTTCAGTTGAACTATGCTGTGGCCTGATGCTCTGATGAAATCTAACCACTTTGCTCTTTGGCGACCTGTTTTTCTCTCGCCACTGAGTATTCCAAGCAGTATATCTTTTTCTAATGAGCTTGACTGCATAATCTGGTCAAAATACGTGAGTCTCAGCTTTGTTATCTTGCCAACCAGGGATGCATCTGGTTTAATATGCTCTAGCACCTGCTTGTTCATGACTCGTGCTGTCCATGGAATGTGCAGGGGCCTCCACCAACACCACAGTTTGAATGAGTCAATTTTCCTCTTGTCTAACTTTTTCATTGTCCAACTTTCACAACTGTAGGTTGCAGTAGGAAAAATGATCACCCAGACCAGTCTGCACTTGGTTGTCAAGCTGATCTTGTTTTTCCACACTCAATTCATGCTTGTCATTGCCATACGTCCTAGTGAAATTCATCACTTTATTTCTGGACCTCATTCACCACTGTGAGTAATCAGTGATCCCAGGAAAGTGGATTGCTCTACACATTCAATTTCCACATTATCAACTGCTATTTTGATGACTTCATTCTGTGTAGTTGTCAAGATCTTCATCTTTTTGGAGGAGGCCAAACTTCTCACTCTTTTCTTTGATTCTTTGGATCATTGGCTTTAGACCTTCCGGGGTTTCTGAGGGTTGTATCATTCGCACATTATTTATTTAGGACATTTATAGGCTGTCCATCACTGTCGTCTCTGGATGGCTTACAATATAATATAGTATAAATCCTAAACAAAATAAATTAGCTATACCACAACTGAATGCATAAAATAGAATAGTTAAAATAAGTTAAATAAATAAATATACAATTAAAATCCATTAACAGTAAAATATTGGTTAAATAAAAAGGTCTTGACCTGGCACCGAAAAGCGTATAATGGCGCCAGGCAGACCTCTCTAGGGAGCACATTCAATAGGGTGCCACTGCAGAGGAAGCAGATTCTTCCTCCAATCTTTATCCTAACTTTTGATTCTTCAAGATCCATCTTCCTTGAGATTACTTCAGCGTACAAGTTGAACAGAAAAGGGGAGAGAATACACCCTTGTCGAACTTCTTTCTCAACGTTGAACCAATCTGTGTTCCCGTACGGTGTGCTTACTGCTGCTTGCTGGTTTGTATATAGTAACTGCAGCAACCTGACCAGATGTGTTGGTACCCCCAGGTCTTTTAGTGCTTTCCACAACATGTTATGCTCAACGCAGTCGAAGGCTTTCTTGTGGTCAATAAAGCACAGGTAAATGCAGTTTTGATAATCTTGAGATTTCTCCATAATCCAGCAGAAATTTGCAATGTGCCCCAGCCTCTTTGGAAGCCTGCTTGGACTTCAGGTAGTTCCCTTTCAATGACAGAAGTCAGGCATTCCTGTATCATTTTAAGGAGAACTTTGCTGGCATGAGGTATGATGGCAATTGTGCAGTAGTTAGAACAGTCCTTTGAATCACCTTCTTTTGGAATGGGAATGAAGATTGAGAACTTCCAGTTATCTGGCCATGTGTTGGTTTCCAGATTTTCAGGCATAAGGCTGTTCCGGTTCTGATTGGTACCTGCTTCAGCAACTCTGCAGGGATGCTGTCAGTGCCTGGTGCTTTGCAGTTTGGCAGCTGACTTATTGCCCATGCTACTTCTTCCTCAAGAATGGCTGGTTCTTTTTCTATTTCCATTTCATTTTCTGCTTTATCCTGATGCGGTTCAGTCTCACTGCCTTTGGTATATAGCTCTTCAGTGTATTCTTGCCATCTTTTCTTGATGTTTTGTTGATCAGACAGTTCTTTCCCTTTATTTTTTATGACTGCTTTGCATGCACTAAAAGCTGTTTGAATTTGTTTGATTTGTGCATGTGCGCTCCTGGTATAACCCTTCTTGCAATCCTCTTCTAGCTGTGCACGTTTCCGATCCCAATAAGTTTCATTCTCATAATTATATTTATGCATCCCAAAATAACATTTCCCTTTTATGGCTGCATCACATTGTTGGCTGATATTTAGCCTGTTATCCCCAATAACTCGAAGGTCTTTTTCTTTTTCAGTTCTATTGAGCCACACATTCCCCATCCTGTATTGATTCATTTGCTTTCTTTTCCTTCCTGGGACCGGTACTCTTCAACATTTCTATAATGATTTAGAGGAGGAAGTACAAGGAAAGATAATAATATTCACAGATGATACAAAACTGGGTGGAATAGCAAACACCCTAGAAGACAGAATGAAGATCCAGGGTGATCTTGATAGGCAGAGAACAACAGAATGAAATCCAGCAGCGACAAATGCCAAGTCCTCCACTTAGGAACAAGAAACCAGTTGCACTGCTACAAGATGGGGAACCCTTGGCTCAACAAGACTGCAAATGAGAAGGATCTTGGGGCACTTGGGGCTCAAGCTAAATATGAGCCAGCAATGTGACACCACTGCAAAAAGGGCAAATGCTATTTTGGGATGCATTAGCAGAAGCATCACCTCTAAAATACGTGAAGTACTAGTTCCACTACACTCAGTACTAGTCAGAGCTCACCTGGAGCACTATCCAGTTCTGGGCACCTGATTTTTTAAAAGGTGCCAAAAAACTAAAAAGGGTACAGAGGGGAGCAACAAGGATGATTCAGGGACTGGAGGCAAAGCCTTATTGGGTAAGTTTGGGAGAACTAGGCATGTTCAGCCAAGGAAGAGAAGACTGATGGGAGATATGATAGCACTATGCAAGTACCTCAAAGGCTTTTACAAAGAGGACACACAAGATCTCCTCTTGTTCTTTGCAGAGTGCAGGACACAGAATAATGGACTTAAGTTAAAAAAACACCAGATTTAGACTCGACACCAGGAAGAATTTTCTGACTTTTCAAGCAGTGTGTCAATGGAACCTATTAGCAGGGGAAGTTGTGGCTCTCCCTTGCTGGAGACATTCAAAAAGTGCTTGGACAGTCATCTAAATGGGATGGTGTAATTTAGTGCCCTGCAATAGCAGGGAGTTGGGCCCGCAGGCCTTCTGCCCCCTTCCAGCTCTACTATTCTATATGATTCTATGACCTCAGTCCATTAGGGAGATAACCCAGTCAAAAACTGAGGTTGGACTAGTCTGGCAAGATTTGTTCCTGATAAATCTATGCTGGCATTTAGTAATTACTGCATTGTCTTCAAGGTGCTAACCAAACAAATTGTATAGTATCTGTTCCAGAATTTGCCGGGTACTGATGTCAGACTAGCTGGTCTGTAGCTCCCAGGACCCTCTTTCCTGTCCTTTTTGAAGATAGTGACAAAATTAACCCTCTTCCAGTCATCTGATCCTCCATGATTTCTCAAATATAATAGATTGTGGTCCTGAGAGATCTTCCAACTTAGTAAATGGCAAGTATCAAAATAAATCATCCTGAATAAATAGCCAATAAAGGGGCAAAGAGGATTTTGGGAGTCCTTTAGCAGAGGTGAGCTCTACCTCCAACAGGGACCATGTGACATGGGAAAGGCTTGGCAATCAACACAGAAGATTTTGAAAGCTTAGTTGGGTAAGCAGGTCCCTGGAACCCACATGGTCACAAGGAGCGTCTGTTGGGGCACATGGGTGGTGTCTTACCTAAGCCACCCTTGAAGGTCCTGGAACAGCATTGTGCTGTTTCTAGGGAATTACTTACTTAATTACTTAAATCTTACAGCAGTTCAGTGTGTGAGTAAGCCACTGAGGCATATTTTGAGTGCTATCACTTGTGGAGGAAAACACAGCAGGGAAGGAGAAGGTCAAACTCCCAAACTTTTGTTAGGCTCTGAGAATGGGAGCTGCTGCAGCAGGTCATGTCTGAACAACTCCTTAAGCCAGTGTTACAGAAAGTATTATTAGTTTGTTAGGATATTTCTATCCCGTCCAATAGCGTTTGAATCACTGAGTGTCATTGAATACTATTGGGAAAGCAGCTATTGGAATGCAATTGGGAAAGGTGAATCAGGGACAGCAGAGATGGCTGGAGCCAGGGGTCAGATTAGATGGCCCGGGAGGCCCCTTTTGACTTGCTATGTTTCTTTATCCTGTCAAAAACTAGCATTCAAGAAAGAGCATCTTCTTAAGCAGGCCATATGCCAACAGTGGGGACCTCTGCAGACCTGTGGTTATAGTGTTGTAGAAAGTTCTCCCTCACATCACACTTTCTGAGTGTAAACAAGTTTCAATAGATGAGAATAGGAAGAATGGATTTCCTGCCATCTAAGACAAAACATTGTGGAGTACACTGCATTCCTAAGGTAGGTCTGAGGGTAGAACCTGCATGACATGCCCCCTGCCCATGTTTGCTAAAAAGCCAATCCTAATGTAGAATCATAGAATAGTAGAGCTGGAAGGGGCCAGAGGACCATCAGGTCCATCCCCTTGCTCAGGCAGGACTCCATTAAACCAACCTTATAGCCAGGTTAGAGTCAGTGCAGCATAGAGCCACAAGGATGGTGACCGGATTGCAGGGAAAGCTGTATGAGGCAAAATGAGGCAAGAGGGAAAGCTGTATGAGGAACTGGGTCTTTTCAGCCTGGAGAAGAGGGGAACTGTTGGTGACATAAGTACGTGAGGGGGTGTCACACGGAGGTGAGTGGAGATCTGTTCTCTGCAGAGGAAGGCAGGATGTGCTCCAAAAGAGCCAAGCTCAGGGAACCAAGGTTCAGTTTGGGTGCCAGGAAGTACTTCCTGACAGTTAGGACCCCAAGAGTATGGAGTGGGCTTCCACAGGAGGTGGCTGAAGCCCCAGTGGTGAGAGTGTTCAAGAATAGGCTAGACATACACAAGTGGGCATTTCATTAGCGGAGACGGTTGGAGCCAGGGGTCAGACTAGATGGCCCGGTAGACCCCTTCTGACTCACACAGTTTCTACGTTTCCCTCTGACAGCTTCCCAGTTGTAGCTTGAATGCCTCCAGTATGGGAGAGCCCACAGCCTCCCCAGGTCATGATTTCCATTGCTGTACTGCTCTAACAGTCAGCAAATGTTTCCTGGTATCTAGCCAGAATCTTGTTTCCTGTAATGTGAGCCCATTTCCCATGCCCTGCACTCTGGGATGAAGAAGAAGAGACCCTGCCCTTCCTCTATGTGACCGCCTTTCAGGTGCTTGTAGAGGGCTGCCATCTCTCCCCCCAGTTTTCTCTTGCATCACTTCTCATACGGCTTTGTTTCCAGTCCATAGACCATCCTTGTTGCCCTCTGAACCTTTCCAGGTGCCTGTATCTTAATTAATTTATTTAAACCCCTTTTATACCCTTCCAATTAGCCTAATGGCTCTCTGGACAGTTTACAAGATTAAAATATATAAATAACTCAAGATATAAACAGTAACAAACACAAATTACAATAATAATCCATAACAATACTCAACAGTAACAATAAATGGAAAATATAAAAACCATAAAAATAGATAAAATGATTAAATATTCTACAGTGCTATAATAAAATATTAAATAACAATAACATTTTCAACAGTTAAAATACTAGGAGAATAAAAAGGTGGTAGCCTGGCTCCTAAAAGTGGGAAGGGTTGGTGCCAGGTGCACCTCCCTGGGGTGCTGGTTCCACAAACTGCACACCACTGCTGAAAAGGCCCTTCTCTCAGTAGCCACCTTCCCTTTATCAGGCTCCCAGAGAAGGACCTCCGAAGGTGATCATAAGCTACAGGCAGGTATTTATGGAAGGAGACATTCCAGCAGATATCCAGGTCCTAAACCATTTAAGGCTCTATATGTTAGCTGAAGCACCTTAAAGCTGGTGCAGGCACCAGTTAGCAGCCAGGGCTTATGGTGCAGCACTGGGGTTGTGTGCTCATGCTAAGAGTTCTTGCTAAGAGGTGAACTGTTCTATTTTGAACCAGTTGAAGTTTCTGGACCATTTTTAAGGGCAGCCTCATGTAAAGTGCATTACAGTAGTCCAAGGAAGAGGTTACCAGGGCATGGATCACTGTTCCCAGGTTATGCCTGTCCAGATAGGAATGCAGCTGATAAATCAAGTGAAGTTTATAAAAGGTGATCCTGGCCACCCAGCATGCCTGCTGTTCCAGGGACATCTCAGGGTCCAAAAACTAAACTCTGCACTGTTTCCTTGGGCTGGAAAGGAGCCCAAGGTGGGTGGCAGTCCCATCCAGGACAGGGCAGGTATCATCTGTCTGGACAAAAAACCCACCTATCAGCAGCGACCCCATATTTAAGTTTCAATTAAATAGCCCTTGTCCAGTCCATCAACTTGATCAAAACTAGTTTGGAATATAACCTGCCATACCTGGATCAGATGAAAAAGTCAACATCCTGACAGTTCAGCCTAAACTCCCAGCAGTTTCATGTAGACCAGCCTTCCCCTACCTGGTGGCTTTCAGAAGCATTTGGATCGCAACGCCCAGGATTCCCATCCAGCAATGCTGTTGACTGGCAGTTCTGAGTGCAGCAGTCCAAGAGTGCCGGGAAGGCACAAGTTTGGGGAAGGCTGATCTAGATCATAGAAAAATAGAATTGGGAGGGGCTGGAAGGCCACCGGGTTCAACCCTCAGCTCTCGCAGGACACTGAGTTTACACCATCCCATTTAGATGACTGTCCAGTACCCGTTTCCTACGGAGGTTCCTCTTTCATCTAATCCCTCTAACCACCTCCTTTCGCATCCATGGCGGCGCTCTCCTCCGCCTCCCCACCTTACTGACTAGAGGTATCATCAAGGCTTGCACCTCCAAAACCTCCCTTTTGAGTGCTATCCACCCCTCCTCAACTCACCTGCCTTCCAGTAACCTGTCCCAGGAGACTTTCCCCAGTCTGGCCTTCCGTTGGCCAAAGTTGGCCCTCTTGAAGTCTCAGCTTCTAGTGCTCAACCTGCTGCATGTCCCCAGTCTCCTGCTCTCAAAGCAAAGGATGGAGTGAGTGCTTGCATCCAGAGCTCCCCTAATTTGTACTTCATCTATCAGCTCCTCCCTATTGGTCAAGACCAAGTCAAGGATGTTTCCCCCCCTTGTCGCCTCTTGGACCCTCTGTGTGAAAACCCTCCCTCTATAGCTTCTAGGAAGCGACGTGACCTGGCTGTCACTGCCGAGTGAATCTCCCAAGTAATATCCGGGAGATTGAAATCTCCCATAATTACTGTGTCTCTCCCCTGAGGAGGAGTGGATGGCACTCAAAAGGGAGGTTTTGGAGGTGCAAACATTGTTAGCAAGGTGGGGAGCCAAAAGAAAGCACTGCTGTGGATGCAAAAAGAGCTGGTAAGAGGGATTAGATGTAAAAGGAATGGGCACTGGAGCAAATAGACAAAAGGTATACTGGGAGGAAGAGGCGCATTGCATAAGGCTAAGGCTGAGTATTAGCTGAACCTTACAAAGAATATCAGAAGCAACAAAGGGGCTTCTGTCGACATGTAAATAGCAAGAGGAAGGAGAAGCAGACTGTGGGAATGCTTAATAAGAAGGGGATTTGGTGACTGATGCAAAGGAAAAGGCACAAATGATAAATTATTGTTTCACTTCTGTGTTCTCCCCAAAGCAGGACAGGAGAGATCTACATGTGGGACTGGATGAGGCTGGGGACTTAGGGGTTCTTCATGGCACTGGACTTCAAAAAGCCCTGACGGGTTACACCTGAGGGTATTTCGGGAGTTGGTGGGGATACTCCCGTATCCGTTGGCCTCCATTTTTGAGGCCTCGTGGAGAATGGGTGAAGTTCCAGAGAACTGGAATGTGGTGCCAGTGGCTCAAATTTTCAAAAAGGTTAGTAGAGGGGACATTGGGAATTACAGGCCAGTTAGCCTTACGTCAATTCTGGGAAAGACAATGGAAAGGCTCATAATAGCAGGAGATCTGGTAACCCTAGATAGGGAGGGGAGGTTGGTGGCCATGCGACACGGCTTCTGCAAAAATAGGTCCTGCCAGACAAATCTTGTTGAAATCTACAACAAGGTCTCGAGGTGGCTTGATGGAGGGGATGCAGTGGAAGTGGGTTACCTGGATTTCAGGAAGACCTTTGACAAAGGACTGCATGATATCCTGGTTGAGATGTTGCGGAATTTTGGGATAGACTAGTGCACTGTCCAAAGGATTATGGCATGGCTGACAGACCAAAAGCAGAGGGTCACAATTAGTGGGGAATTATCAGGATGGTGGCTGATGATGAGCAGGATCCCCCAGGACTCTGTCCTGGGACCAATCTTGTTCAGTCTGTTCATCAATGACCTGGAAGAGGGTGTGACGAGTATGCTGATCAAATTCTCAGACAATTGGCTAGAGAGCAGCACTTGTGAAAGGGATCTTGGGGTACTGGTCAACTGCAGGCTAAACATGGGTCAGCAGTGTGATGCAGTGATCAAGAGGGCAAATGCCACCCTTGGAGAAGTATTACTACTACTCTATATGACTGGTGTGACCGCAACTGGGGTATTGTGTTCAGTTCTGGGCTCCTCATTACAAGAAGGATATAGCCAAGTTAGAGTCAGTGCAGCGTAGGGTCACAAGGATGGTGGCCAGATTGCAGGGAAAGCCATATGAGGCGAGACGGAGAGAACTGGGTCTTTTCAGCCTGGAAAAGAGGGGATCTGTCGGCAACATATATGTACATGTGGGGGTGCCATGTAGAGATTGGTCAAGACCTGTTTGCCCTTGCAGAGGAGAGCAGGACGCTCTCTGATGGAGCAAAGCTCAGGCAACCTAGGTCCAATTTGGATGTGAGGAAGTACTTCATGACAGTTAAGACCCCTAGGGTATGGAGTGGGCTTCCACGGGAGGTGGTTGAGGCCCCATTGGTGCAGGTGTTCAAAGATAGGCTGGACATGTACATGGTGGGCATGTCATGAGTGGAGCCAGCTGGAGCCAGGGGTCAGACTAGATGGCCTAGGAGACCCCTTCTTACTCGCTCTGTTTCTATGTTTCTATGTTTATATAAACTCACTGATGGGAGATGAAGTCATTGTATGATACTGTCAATGTGCATTTTAAAAGTTCTTGTTTTGTGTGTGTGTGTCATGGGGGTTTCTGTAGAATGTAAAAGCTGAATATGTTCCTTTTGAGTAACTTAAGAAAGTGCGTTCTTCGTCGTGGCCTCCATGCATCACACGTATGGGTGCTGCACCTGCGCAGTGCCTTTGGCCGGAAGATTATAAGCTAACGTTTTTTTTGGCGGGAAAAGCTCCGCTCTCCCTCCCCCACAGTCTATAAAGAGCGGAGCATCTGCCATTTTGTTCAGTCTTTGTGACCGCCGTTCGCTGTGCCTCATGCCGCTTTCGACTATCGCTCTGACGGTTACTCGTATAGTACTTCTTCTTCTCTATTATTCTCCCAGTTATTATATCCCTGTTAGTTCTTGTTGTCTCTATAGTTCTTGTTAGTTCTGTAGTTCTATCGTTCTACCTTCCTTTCGATCATATATATATATATATATATATATATATATATATATTCTTACCCTCTGCACTGTCTTCTTTTTTCCATTTCTTGCGATGGCGCAGCCAGTGGCTTTCTGCAAATGCGCGGAATGCGGGTCGAAGATGTCTCCATCTGGCCTGCATGACCTATGCCTCCTCTGCTTGGGGGAGGGGCATAGGACCGACAAGTGCTCTCACTGCCTGGCCTTCTCTAAGCAGGCCAGGAAAAATCGTGAGAACTGCCTCCGGAGACTCCTGTGGGATTGGGCTCTCATGCAGTCCAATCCACTCGCTCTGAAGCCTGGCTCTACCACGGTGGTCCCGCCCTTTGGACGAAGGCGCGTCTACCATGAGGGCTCCACCCGCTTCTCCGAAGAAGAAGTGTGAGAAGCGTAAACATGCTGATACCGATAAATCAGCAAAGAAGGCCAGGAAGAAGAAGCCTCCGAAACTGACTCAGAAGTCGAAGGACCCGGAGCGCCCACGGCACTGTGACTCGGGTTCGACGGCTGCCTCGATACCGGCAGCAGCTACTGTACCGACTCCACCCGAGCCGATACTCCAGGCAGCTATGAGGGTTACCCCCCAAAGGGTCCCCTTGACGTGTGGCCGACCTTCCCACTGAGCCGCTGCCAACTCTTCAGCAGGGGTCGATTTCTGATGGGGAAATTCAAGACTCTCCCCCCAGGGCTAGGTCACCCACGCCTATGCCTATGGCCACGATGGAGGCGTATGTGGTCATATCCCTGCCTAGGGTCCACAGGAGTCGCTTGAGGGATCAGCTATCCGAGAGATGGCATCGCTCCTACTATCCATCCTGGGGCAAGCCATACTCTACCGGGTACTATCCCGCACCGAGGGATCGGTCCCCACCACCCTTCCGCGACCACCCGCTGTCTTTGGATCCGAGGCGTGCGTCCCTGATTCCTCGGGATGAAAGTAGCTGGTCCGTCTCGCTGGTGGAGTCCTCTTCTTCAGCTCCCCCGTATTACGGCATGGACGCTTGACGACTCAGACGCCGATTCCACCTCTCCCAAGGTCGCTGTGACCTCCCAGGGCCCTGCGTCATCAGACGAGTCTCATGTCTCCTTCACAGAGCTGATGTCCCGGCTTGTCCAGTCCCTGGATATCAATGCTGTCCAGCGTCCAGGACCTTCAACGGACAAATTTTATGACATCCGCGGGGAGCAGTCTACCTCGATCGTCCTGCCCTTGATCACCACCCTACGGCAGGCGATGACGCAACCCTGGGAATTGCCTTCTCACCCTCAACCCACGTCGCGGAGGTACGAATCCATGTACCGGGTTCGGAAGGAGGACATCCCATTCCTCCTCCGTCACCCCAAGCCGAACTCGGTCGTGGTGGAGTCCTCCCAGGGTAGAGAGGCAAGAGGCCACACCGCTCTGCAGGGTAAGGAGGGATGTAAGATCAACTCTTTGGTCAGGAGAGTCTACGCAGCTTCAGGCCTGGGGCTGCGTATTTCGAACTATGAGGCGACGTTGGCGAGGTACCAGTACTTTATAATGCAGTGCCTCCACAACGTCGTCTCAGCCCTCCTGGACCACCAGGGCGACCTGGCCAAGGTGCTAATAAAGGAGGCGATGCAGGTCGCCGTTCAGCAGTTGTCCACAGACAGGCACCATGTGGACACCAACTCAAGAGCCTTGGTCGGTTCTGTCTCTCTCCGCAAGCATGCGTGGCTGAGGAGCGCCAACTTTCTGGAAGAGACTAAGCGCTGAATTGAGGAAATGCCCTTTGACGGGTCCGGGCTTTTCCATTCCAAGACAGATCACAAACTCAGAAAACTCCATGAGTCCCGCATGACGGCCCGACGGATGGAACTCCAGTCGCAACCAAGGCGTAAGTGGGCATGGACCCGTCCACCCTATAGAAAGCCTTACCAATCCAGGCAACAACCTCAGCACAGGCAGCAGCAACAACAACGCCGCCGACAACAGCCCCAACAACGCTACCAACAGGGCCGCCGCCGATATGATGATAGGAGGCAGCGTTGATGGGACGGGCGAACCATTCCTCTAACCTATCCCATACACACACCCCTCTCATCTGGGGACCGGCTGCGAAGCCGACTCCCCATTTGGGAGTCCATTATATCTGACCGGTGGGTATTGTCCATCATACAGCACGGCTATCGGATAGAATTTGACATTGTTCCTCCATTGACTCCAATCCGGTTTACATCATGCTCGCCGGTACTGCTTGATGAAATACAACAACTTCTTCGTAAAGGAGTGATTTGTCAAGTAACTCAATATGACGGACTTCACGGATTCTACTCTAGATATTTTACAGTTCCCAAATGGCATGGTGGCCTATGTCCGATTTTGAACTTACATAATCTGAATCGATTCATCGTGACGAAAAAGTTTTAAATGACCACCATCCAAAATATTTTGCTGCTGCTAAGGAAAGAGGATTGGTTAGCCTCATTGGACTTGAAGGACGCCTATTTCCATATTGCAATCCATCCCAATTATAGGCGTTTCCTTTGCTTTGCTGTTGCTTCCGATTTATACGAATTTACGGTTCTACCCTTCGGTTTGGCCACCGCTCTGAGAGTGTTCACTAAATGCATGGCCCCTGTCTGCGCTTTCCTACGCCTCCAGGGCATACAAGTTTATCCTTACCTTGATGACTGGCTCCTGGTCTGCATGTCTAAGGAAGCACTCCTCACTTCCATCCATATTACCTGTGCCTTATTGGACAATCTGGGCCTCTGCATTAATACCGAGAAATTCTAAAGGTACAGAAGCTTACATTCATCGGAGCCCACTTGGATTCAACGTTGGAAAAGGCCTTCCTCCCTCAGGACAGACAACTGACTCTGGCTTGCCACATCCATCAAATGCGACGAGACGGGACGGTTCCAACAAAGTCCATCCAGAGGCTTCTAGGTCACATGGCTTCCTCCATTGCTGTGGTACCATATGCCAGACTTCGACTTCGTCCTTTGCAGCTATTTCTCAACAAAGTGTTCCATCCACAGAGAGATCCACCATCGAAGTTGCTCCGAGTTCCATCCTTGGTGCTCCACTCTCTACTATGGTGGTCGGTCCCGGCCAATTTGACTCTTGGGGTCCCCTTCAGGCCCCGATGCCCATCGATAACCGTCGGTACCGACGCGTCTCTTCTGGGGTGGGGAGCGGTTTGCTCCGGCCTGTATACCCAGGGCACGTGGACTCATCAAGAATCCACAAATCATATCAACTTCCTGGAGCTGTTGGCGGTATTCAAAGCCTTACATTCTTTCGAGGATGTTCTTCAACATCGGGTCGTTCAGATAACGTCGGACAACATAGCCACCGTCTTTTATCTGAACAAACAAGGTGGGACGAAATGTCCGACCCTGGCCAGACTTTCTATGCAGATCTGGGAGTGGTGCATTTCAAGAGACATTACACTAATGGCAGTCCATCTGGCTGGTACGGACAATATGGAAGCGAACCTTCTCAGCAGGCGCATGCTCACCTCCCACGAATGGGAACTAGATCCTCAGACACGCAACGATCTTTTTCATTGCTGGGGGTTTCCCGACATGGACTTGTTCGCCACCCAACAGAACAAGGTGTGCGAGACTTTCTGTTCAAGAGCGGGAATCGGGTGCGAATCCCTAGGGGACGCCTTCATGATCCCATGGAACAACATGAATTTTTACGCCTTCCCGCCGATTCCTCTTGTGATGAGTCATAGCGAAGATTGTATACGATCGGGCCACGGGGATACTGATTACCCCTTGGTGGCCACGCCATCTTCGATTAAAGTGTATACGGCGGCAATCGCCTATCATCGTGGCATGCTGGACGGGTCGTCCAGCTTCTCTCAACCTACTATTAAGAGGTTTCTGAAGGGGCTTTATAATCTGAATCCATCGATCAGGCCAGTAATGCCTACCTGGAGTCTCTGTTGTTTTGCAAGCGCTTACAAGAGCTCCTTTCAAACCGTTAGCAACAGTTGATTTATGTCTTGTTTCGTGGAAGACAGCATTTCTAGTGGCGGTTACCTCGGCCCGAAGGGCCAGTGAGCTCTGCGCTATCCTCATAGACCCACCTTACCTCAACTTTCATAGAGAAAAGGTCGTCCTGCGGCTCAATCCATCCTTTCTCCCTAAGGTGTCCACTTCCTTTCATTTGGGACAAGATATCAGTTTGCCTGCCTTCTTTCCGTCTCCGTCGATTCTGCTAGAGAGATCATTGCACTCACTCGACGTTCGGTGCTGTTTAGCCTTCTACAGATCTAGGACGGAATCTATTCGGCGCTCAAATAGGCTTTTCGTTAAATATGCTACCAGAGATCAAGGCACCCCTGTCACTCCGCAGAGGCTTTCTAAGTGGATAGTCTATACCATCACTTTGTCTTACCAACTGGCTAAGATTGACTTACCCACAGTTCCTTGTAGCCATTCGACTAGGGCTGTTGCTGCCTCCTCTGCCTTCGCATCAGGAGTACCGATTGATGATGTATGTCGGGCTGCTACTTGGGCGAACCCTTGCACTTTCACCAAACATTATCGTTTAGACGTTCGGGCTCGACAAGATTGCTCCTTCGGCAGAGCCGTTCTTTCATCTGTTCTTCGTTGAGGACACTTCCCCTCCTCCATTATGGTAAGCTTGTTGATCTACCCATATATGTGATGCACAGAGGCCACGACGAAGAAAAGCAGGTTGCTTACCTGTAACTGATGTTCTTCGAGTGGCCATCTGTGCAGTCACACAACCCACCCGCCAGCCCCACTCGGTGTCGGTGAGTGGATCTTTTTGTCGGTACCCAACATTTCTGTTATTCCTCGGTACCGATGTTGTTCACAGTAGAACTAATTTTTTTCCACATGGGGCGTCCATTCAGTCATCAAAGACTGAACAAAATGGCAGACGCTCCACTCTTTATAGACTGTGGGGGAGGGGGAGCGGAGCTTTTCCCGCCAAAAAAACCGTTAGCTTGTAATCTTCTGATCAAAGGCACTGCGCAGGCGCTGCATCCATATGTGTGACTGCACAGATGGCCACTCGAAGAACATCAGTTACAGGTAAGCAACCTGCTTTTATCGTGCTTTTGATGTTCAGCAAGTAGCAACCCTTCATGACAGTTGGAGACCCAAGGAATGGGGGATGCTTCGGAGACTGGGGAAGCTGCACTTGTCAGCAACTTGTCTGCCTTGGGGCTTTGCAAGAGGGAGCTGAGCACCAGCATGGACAGGTGTTCTTCCCGCCACACATAATGAGGAAACAACATGCTGCTGAGAGCATAATTGCTGCCTACTGTTTCTTTTCTCTATTTGCATTCCTCTCTTTGAAGATAAAACAGTCAGCTCCTAGTTGGTCTGCTGTCCAAGCCCTGACCAGACCCAGCCACGCTTAGCTTGAGTAGCACAGCTGCCTTGGGCCTTTCAGACCTCTGAGAATGTGACACGGATGCAGTCCACTCTTCTGTCCCATGCCCACATCCCCTGTGTTATTATGGGTTGCAGCTTGAGTGGTTGAAGATGCATCTTGTGTGGGTGTTAGTAAATATCTAGAAACACACCTGAAGAACAAAATAGGCTCCAGTGGGTTTCAGGGCAAAAGTGCCATTGAACTGATAAATGGAATGGGGGCACTGTCAGAGTTCTGAAGCAAAAGATGTGGGTGGTTCCAGGAACTAATTGACTGCTTTATCAAGTCATCAGAAAGAAAGAAACCAATAATTTCATTAGAAGACTCCGCAGAATAGCATCGTTATAGCTCTTGCATCTGGTCGCGGAGCTGTATTTGTTTAAAAACAGTGCTTATTTACTGCTTGTCATGATAGGATTTGTGTTGGGCCTCAAAGCATATTAGAACCATGGAGTGATGCTAAGGGAGGGAGGTTGCAGGTTCATTGATGGAAGTTAATTTCTTTTCTGAGATGGATTGTCTTGGATGTGGTCTGTCTGATTGCAAGATGATGCAGAAGATGTAGGAGGGAGATTTATGGCAGGCATCAGCAAGGTTGCTATAACCTGTTTGTCACTGTCAGGTGCGGTGTTCATTTGAGGCTGAAGGTCAGAGGCAATCACATTTCTGCCTAAAAGTAGGGTGGGATTAAAAGATGATTAAAATTTGATTGGCACAAAGCAAAAGTCAACTTAGGACAGCCAGTTCCACTCCAGCTTGAGGTGTCCTAAGCATACCTTTTATCTTGCTGCTATTATCTTGTGGGAAATTGGGATAGCAGAGATGGGGCCAGGCTGGGCTGAGTGGTTGAGCGTGGACAGTCCTGCTTACCAGAACTGTGTTGAGAAATGATTAGAATTGCATGGCCCTTTATGGAAGACTGAATTTCTGAAAAATACCTTAAGAAGTGTCATGCTGTTTAACCCCACATTGGGGTTTTTTGGGTGCATAGAAGGAAGAAAACACTCTTTACAAATCCAGAGATGGTTTAATCATCCTACAAACAGCAAGGAACATGAACCCTTTTCAATTCAGATGTCTTTATTTTCATAATATTTAAAGTTTCACAAATCTATATGCACATTTCTTCATCACATCATAAATTAAAGAGTCAGGATGCAGGCAAAGAGGAAAGGCAGACAGCCAGTGATGACTTTCTATCAGCCTGTTACACACAATATTTCCAGAAGCATTCAGAAAGGTTGCCACGCTTTTTGTACTGTTTCCTGTTGGTTGCCAGCAAGCGGCTCAGCAACATATTCTGGGAAAGGTTTCCAAAGAGTGCCTAAGCAAGAAAATAGGAAAAGGCAGTGAAATAAAGATCAGCAACAGCAGCACTTGCCCAAAGCACAGACACTGAAAGAGAAAGGGGTATGTGGAGAAAGATTGCAGATTCATAGCCCCTGAGATGTCATCCAGCACAGTCTCGAGATGTAAAATTTCAAGAAATGTTAAGAGTAGCAAGACCTCACCAGGGTATTCCAGAATGAGGTGGTGTGCCTTTCACGGACATGAATAAATGTGGCCATCAAACCGGTCATGGGGCCAAAGCTATGGCACTGCAGAGCCACGCATGGCTGCAATCATCTGGCCACATGCAGGAAGTCCACTTGCCTTTTGATGGGGACAGGTTTTTCAATGCCAAGATGGACAAGTGCATGGAGAGCATCTGCAGGGCAAGGAGGATGGTGTGGAAAAAGGGGGGCTTCCAGTACCCCACTGCAAGACCACCTAAGCCTGGCACAACACCAGCAACCACCATCTTTCCATAGCAGAAGGACAATGCCTCCCAGTTCCTCCAAAGCCAATGACAGACTGACAGGGGCAGGAGCAAGAAGTGACAACTGACTCGAAGGGCTGCCCCCTTTCCTCCCTCCATTCCACCCTCCTTTGTTTTGGATTTTCTGGACTGTCTGTGCACTTGCCTGTGTGGCAGGCAATTACGTTGGACATTTGGGTGCTACATTTGGGTCCAGAGAAGCTACAGGATCCAGTTTGATGCCCTCCACCCAGCAGTGCAATCTGCAAGCACCTGCAGCTCCAGCACTGATGGAGGAGATGCACTTGCTCCCATCAGAGAGGTCGATTGAATGGACCCCTACCTCATCTGCTTGCCATGGATTCTTCTCACGTTATTTCACAGTATCAAAATGGGATAGAGGGCCTCGTCTGATCCTGAGAGCACTTAACCTTTTTTGTTTCACCCAAAAAGTTCTGCATGATTGCTTTAGAGGGCATTTTGTGCTCCTCCAACAGGGGGGCTGGCTCATATCCATTGATCACAAGGATGCTTGTTTCTGCATTTCTGTAGCACCTTTTCATGGCATTTTCTTTGGTTCCAAGTCAGGAGAGAAGTGTTCCAATGTCCTGTTCTACCCTTTGGACTCTCAGCTGCCTCCGGGTTTTTCAGAATGCATGGCAGTGGTGTGTGCTCACTTTCATCAGCAAGGGCTGGCACCTGGGCAACTGGGTGTTAGTGGCTCCACAGCACAATTGGAAATATTGCAGCAATTCACACGATGTGCTGTTTGCTGGAAAGATCAGGCCTTTGTATAAACTCAGAGAAATCTATTCTCTCCCCTTCCTAGTCTGTCCTGTTAATTGGGTCAGCCCTTTCAACACAGAGACTTTCAGACTGGTCATACAGACAATTTTGCTGGCCTATAAGCTGTCCAGACTGCAATGTCTAGGGCAAACTGAAGTACACTTGACTGAAGCGATGGCAGCTTTGACAGCATCCCATTACCAGACCTCTGCAAGGCGGCAACTTGGTTGCCTCAATCCACCTCTGCCAAACATTCTCTCTTGATGCTCAGGTCAGAGCTGACTGTGTGTTTGGGAGAGTGTCCCTGCCAGTGATAACTTGTATGACAATGGCGCTGCACCAGCCATGTATGGGTAAGTGTGCTAGTTGCCCTTCTGTGTGATGCACAGAGACAACAAAAAGGCAGGTTGCTTCCTTGTAACTTGTTCTTCCAGTGGCCGTGTGTCTATTCAGACAACACACCCACCTACCCCACTGGGTGTCACGAGCAATGTAACTACCTACGTTTGCCTGTTTTTTCCCTTCCTTAACATGGCTATGGTACTACTTTGCTGAATGCAGAGTCAGTATCGCTGATCTTCTCTTGGTCCTGAGGTCACCAGGTGGTTTCACTGGAACTGAGGAAATGGTAGGAGCCCCTCCCTTTTATTTGGACACTAGGGTATGTTTATAGATATCCTTATTAACATTTGGTTCTCTGATGTGGCCTGAACACTCCAGAATAGAGTGGGACTATGAAATCTTAAAGATACACAAAAGTAAAGGTTCCATTGGCCCACAAGATTTAGAAATAAATTGCTTTTATTGCATACTACAGAAAACAGTACTCCTGAAAAAATATATTTAAAAACTGTTAAATGGTTTAATAGCTTAATCTATTAAATAGATTTAAACATCTATTTAAAATGTATTTGGGCAATCAAATATTCTCGTGCATCCATTTTTTCTTTGTACTTGCTGAAGGCAGAACAAAATGGGCAGCGGTCATGCACTATCTTAGCCGCTCTGAAAAGTGACTCATCTGAGTAGCTCACATCTTTCTCAGGGAAAAGAGTGTGTTATGTTTGTTCCTGAGCATCTAATAAGGCCCTCTGTGGACTCAGCAACACCTGGGGAGGGAGTATATGTTTCTGGGAAAGGAGTTTGTTTCCCTTCTTCTCCTGTTCTTTTTCTTACCTCTTTGACACTTTTCCTGGAGTTGAAATTACTGGGGCTGAGCCCTGGGAAGAAAACAAAGACAGGTTTAAGAGGTGCTTTCTCTAGTGGAAATGAAATGCAGCCCTTTCAGATCCGCAGTTTGGGTCTCAGGCAGTACCTGGGTGCTGCTCAGATTTGCTTTCTAGGTTAGAGACAGAGTTAGAGTTGATAACAGGAGGGCATCATGGCTACTGGCATACATTGTGGTGAGGAACCTCTTTCAACCTGTGGGCCCCAGTCAGTTCTGGAAATGCCCTTGAGAGCTTCATTCTAATGGTAGGTAGAAGAACAGAAGAACAGGGCCAGAGCTGGATCTACTCAAGTTAGGGTTTAAGAGGTGTGAGCAGGTTCTTTGGGTAGCTGGATTATCTAAGGGTTTTTCCTTTTATTTGGTCTTACCTGTTTTGTGCTGATGCTCATCTGTCTGTACTCCTAGTAATCCAGCAGGGGTCTGCTGGAGGGACCCTGTGTTCTTGTTGTTCAGTGCCTCCAGAGCGAGCCTGCTATCATCCTCACTTTCTGAAGGGAGAGGAGGAGGCAAGAGGGGGAAATCAGAAGTATCTCAAAACAGTATAACAGGAGATGCCCAGTGCACCAAGCACCAGTGCACCAAGCACCAAGCACGCCCAGTGCCCAGTGCACCAAGCACCAGTGCACCAAGCACCAAGCACGCCCAGTGCCCAGTGCACCAAGCAACTCTTGCAGACTCATGGAGCCTCTTCCACTGATGAAGACGTGACACCCCAGTTCTTTCTACTCTTTTTTGTGTAAGAAACAGTCTGTCCCTGCCTGTGCCTTTGTGATAGATCTTCATACACATTATCTCAGTTCTTAAAGATGCAAGGGCTACCTGGTTGGCTGGACGAGTGGACCTCATCCTCTGCCAGCATTCCATTTCCAATGGAGGGCAATGGGAAGCTCCCCAACAAGATGTGAAAGCAGTAGCCACCTCCTCTGCCCCAGCTGGATTGTCCTTTGCACGTCTGCTATTGAAAAAGAGTCTGCCTTCCTATCTTCTTTTTTAAAGTGTATCTATGCTTCTGCCTTACCACAACATAGTGGCAGTGAATTACACACTAAGTGAAAGATTTCATCAGCCTCAAACATAGTTGGTCAACTTGGAGATGGTCAACATGGAAGATGCTTAGGACATGCTGAAGAAACAGTTTGGCTAAGTAGGCCAATCAACGCACATCCTCCCAGGACATCCAGCTGAAGCCATGGTTAGGCTAAGATGGGGAAGAGACCTCACAGTTTAAGTTTGCTAGCACTGTGTCAGAATAGTTCCTTGCCTTGCCATGATCTGGGTTTCCTCCCTTCGTATATTAAAATCCACAAATCTTTCTTGCAAAACATTCTTTATTGACCAAAGCATTTTCCAGAATCACCAAACCCTCAGAAGGAATCTCTGAGAATGCTCAGAGTGGTTCCTTAAACTCAATTGAGTATTTACTTCTAGGAACACCCCTTATGAGTATGTTTAGGGCCCATCCATTAAAGAGGGACCTTTTAAAAACAAGCCAACCCCCTCTCTGCATGCCACTCCTCTGTTTAAAAAAAACAACCCAACAACTTAGCCCTTATGAATGCTGTGGCCTTTTTTATATTGCTATTGTATTGATGTTTTTAATCTTTTAAGTGTTTTAATAAGTTGTAATATGGTACTATGTATATGCATGTTTAATATGTTGTAAGCTACCTAGGAAAGCCTTTTGACAGTTACAGGCAGCCTATAAATATGTGAATAAGTAAATTGGGCCATGCTCCACTGCCAGGACCACGTCATGAGGTCAAGAACTGTACCTGCCTCATCCGTCTCTGAGCAACTTTCCTGTTCCAAGCCCCTCCTGCTAATGATGCAGCTTGGTCGTTCCCAGAGACTGCCTGAGCACCTGGGGAGCCATGAGATAAGCGCATCTGGTTTCTTCCTCTCAGTGTCTGGAACTGCCGCCACCCCTCCATTCTGCTCTTCCTCCCACTCCAAATCAGCAGGCCTTGCAAATGTGTGCCAAGAGCAACCATCTGTCTCACTCCCCAAGGCCTAGCTCTGTGCGTCTGGTTTGTGCCAGGGTTGCTCCCTGCCTCCTTGACTGGCAGCGCCCATTTCGCCATGCACAGACTCCGTCTCATTGCGGCAGAGCAGAACACGTGAGAACACGTGTGAGCAAGGGGGCTGTGCTGTGCTGTGCTGGAGGATTTTGGGCACTCCTGCTGCAGAACTGCAGTAAGGTAGCTCTTACATGTGTTCCCCTGACCAGGCAGCGGGGACTCAGGGCTTGCACTCCAGAAATGGCACTGCGGGAAGATTGCGCTTCTTTGCCAGCGTTGATGTTAAATAAGCCCCAAATGTGGATTATCCACTTGACGCAGAGCAGAACTTGGAGCAGAACTTCACTATTTGGTACCCAGTAGAGGATGTTGCTCGGTCTTTGGTGGCTGACATGCAGCAGTGTGCAGCTAGCAGCAGCCCCTAAGAGGCTTTCAAGAATTTTTACTCCAGAGGAGCTTTTCCGTGGATCTCGGAAAATGAGCTTCATAGATGCCTGTGGAATCCCTGCTGGTGTTGCAAGGGGTTCTGGAGCTTGTTCTAGGGGACATGCTGGGCTCACAGGGAGCTGTGCTGGACCCACGTTCACTCAAAGTGACTGAAACAGGACATTGGTCTTTACTGCCATTCTCCTAATTGAGGTCCCCTCCAGAGAACGAAGTGTTCCCTGCAGTGTTTTTGGCAAACCAGCAACAGATCTCACTTAATCGTATTTGAAAACCACTTGAGCTCTAGGGAGCATCTTGTACTTCTGTCATGTAGCAATGTTATTAACTTACAGCAGTTGATAAAGAACACAAGGTTGTGCATAACATTCAACAGTGATGTGATTCTAACATTCTATATTTTGTATTTGATGCCAGCGAAAAGCAAAGACACCCAGGAAATGCCACCATGGCTTCATTGCTGAGCTTTGGAATGGCTCTTCACACATACTTGCTTAGCTTTCTAAAGAAGCTTGCCTGTTTCTCTCTGGTTTGAAAACTGTCTGGGGTGAGGAATTTCTTATTATGAAGGTAGATTTAACAAATTCTCATGCAGAGATGCCAACAACCAATTCATTCTCTGCTCAAAGTAAATGGCCCAACATTTGTTGATGCCTGAGGCCAAAATACAAACTCACACTTATTCCCTTGTAGAAATATAAGAGAGCATTTGACAATTGGCTGTTTTAGTCCCCCCTCATCTGCTTGGGACCCCAGATGTGCACAGTGAATGTGAGGTAAGTGTTAAAAACATGTCTCTGCTTTCACCCACCACCCTCATGTAATGGCTTTAATTGCTGGGTGAGAGTCCTTCCTCTTCTGGGCATTATACTTAACACATGTCTAAACTACCCCAAAATTAGCATTCCCTCTTCACCCTGCAACTTTGCCAAAAGTTGTGTTGGAACCATCTCAGCATCCCCTGCCCCACAAGGGCCCAGCCCTTAACCCCCATGGCATGGCCAGCTCACCTCGGCTTGCCCTTTTCAGTGGGACTGGCATTCATGCTGTCCTAGGAGGAGACGCCTGCCCACGGTCACTCAGGGAGTGTGGACGCACTTAGAAGCTGGTAAGGTAGGAGCACAGCAAGAGGCATGCCTCACGCCTTGGATCCTGCCCTCGCCCAGCCAAAGTGTTCATTGTTGCTTCAGGGCTCACCTTCACATGTATAAATGAACTACTCCAGATCATGCACTGCTGGTTCATGTCTCTGGTTCCAGGTGTTACTTCTGCTTGCAGAAGATGACAAAACTTGGCAACTAGGCCTCCTGGAAACATACTGCTACTACAAAGGAGCAAACCGAGAATCCAAAGAGAGAGGACTCTTACCTGGGAACCAGTAGAGAATTTCACTTGAGCTGACCACAGGGAGAGCCCAGAGAGGACCAGAGAGGCTGACGAGAGAGAGGCAGATCCATCCTAGCTTGTCCATCCTTTCCACCCAGTGCACCTGCTGTCTTCCTTGCTATGGAATTCCCAGCTGGCTGGCAAGGTGGCTTCTCCTGATGTTCCCCATCTTGGGTATATATGCCATATATCCCCCTGTGACTTCACAGCACCCACCGTCTCCGCCCAGCAAGGATTCTCCAATGAAAGCATTGTCCATAGATGTGAAACACAAACACGCTTTTGCATTGATGTCATCTTTCCAAGGAGCCAAGAGATTTACTGTCTCATTGCCTAGTGGACATGATATCAAATGGAGGAGGGGAAAGTAAAAAGTTTATAAATCGGGCATAAAATAAGAGAGTACCTTCCAGTGATAAATCATGAGCTAATGAAAGAGTTGGATGTCATTTGAAATGGCCGGAGTATTGAAACGGTTGATTTATGGACCTAGGCAGGCCTGACGCAAGGCATCCGACCGATACAAAATGGGCTTGCATTCCCCCCACCTTTGGGGAGATGGATGAATGAGCTGGCCCATTGCGCTTCAAGATACCACGCCAAGAGAGCAGAGCAAAGAAGGAATTGCAGATCCAGTCCTGCGCATGTGGCCTTCTTTATACTCTTTTCTCATGAAAGTAAAGTTCACCTGACAGACCTTTTTCCAGATCTGTTGATCAGGGTCTTACCATGAAACCGATGTACAACACTAACCTTGCAGATGGGGGTAAATGGATGCCACCCATACTGGAGTGCCAGTTATGGCATGACCAGAGAAGGAGGAAGCCAGGGCATGCAAATTGAATGGTCCAGGGTTCCTCCCATGTCATTGCATTAGGATCTCTAGGAGACAGAGTCCTCCCAGGCCCCCTGCCAAGCCAGTAAGGCTGGCTGTTGGGGCCTCAGTGAGCCTGAGCATCAGGGTTATTCAGCACTACAGTTTTGGTGGACTAGTAGAAACAGCCTTTCCTGTTAAAGGCACTCAAGTGTTGGCCGCATTGTGCTTCTTTGATGATGGTTGTTGATTAATTGGGGGCATGGCATATGGTTTACCTGCTGCATCAAAGTTTAACTACCCTCCAAATTAAGATGTCTGTCTTAATGAGTGATTAGAGCCACATCCATCTGCATCACGAAGGTGAAGTGCAGTAGGCCATGAGAGGCTGCCTTTGGTCCAGTCTGGTGGCTTCCTGCTTATGTAGCAGTAGCACAAGGGCTTGGGCAGCTTTGCATCTGGAGAGCTCTTTCCCTGAAAAGTTGGGGACTGAACATTCAACACCGGGCCCCTTCACGAAACTGTCTTTATTCAGGTAATTCATTTTCATAGAATCCTAGAATAGTAGAGTCGGGAGGGGCCTATGAAGTTCAACTCCCTGCTCAGTGCAGGACCTTGTGGAGCATCCCCATCCTTCAAAAGCCACATGTTCTCCCTCTCCCTGACCCTCTCCCTGTCCCTGACCCTGACCCTGACGCAAACATATGCCTTCCAGGCCAAGCATGAAACGGAGCCAGACAGACAGTTCCTCAGAGAAGACAGGTAGTGACAGCATGGCTCTTGCCTGTGCTGGAGCCACTCAGCTCATTGCCATTTATGATCACGCAGAATTTGTAGGACAAAGCCCGACTGGCCAGGGACCAGAAATTTAAGGAACTACATTTGTACATGAAACAACGCAAACCTTTGTTAACAGCTTGGAGCAAGAGAAATATAATCAACACTATGCACCAGCCAGCAGGTAGATGGAGGATGTCTGATCCCAGCACTAGCCACCATATATATGTGGGATTCCTTGTTCCCCAACACTGTCATCACCTGAAGAAAAACAATTCCCTTGCTGGGCAATTCCATCTATGGGGCCTCTTGAGTATTACAAAAGTTTCTGTTTCAGGGCCTAAAAAACTCTTTGCCATCATAACTCAAGCTGACTCTTTCCCACTGTCACCAGTTCGGTTACAATACTTTAAAACTCCAAGTAACTGGTTTAAGAGGCTTAGGTGTGAGATGAATGAGAAGATGAAATATTAAGCAAGGAAGGGGATTCAACAAGCAATTTATTAAAGAGGTATGGTGTATATAAAGATAGCCAATATTTATTTGCAGCGCTCAAGAGACATGGCTGCAAGCCTGTTGCTGACCTCTTTCTGGCAGTAGGGCACAGAGGCAGGAAACAGAAAGAACAAGCGCCTTCTAGTTCAGTCATGGGACACTTCTGAATGCCAGAAAGTCACCCACATGGAGACTTTTATGCAAATGTATTAAATGTGATTGCTTCCATCAGCAAGAAGGCAATTGATTAATCACACAGTTCTGTCACGGCTCGACAGTTCCCTCTCTTTGCCCAATCAGGAGCAGCCCAGCTGCTCCTCTCCCCGTGACTCATGCACCTCATTTCATTTTCCTGTTGCACAAAGTAATTAGGTCTGTCAGGACTGCACTGACCTCGCTGTGCAACAGAAACCTTCTCCTTCAGCACATTTCAAATGACAAAGGCAACATCCAGTGCTTGCAGCAGCTTCTGTGGAAAGCTAATGAGGGCTGCACTTCTGGAGAAGCTGCAAAAGCAGGAGAAGCTGCACCACTCCTGGAGGGGTCTGTCCCCGGTGCCCGTGCCTCTCCCACCCTTACTGTGGCTCCTTGTGCTTGAGGAGAAGAGCGATGTGGTATCTTCAGACACACAAGGATGTGAACCCAGGCAAACAAATCTCAGCTCTTAAAGTACTGGGTGCAAATGGAAGGTGCTACTGTTATCACAGGACAGGATCCAGCATCGTTCATGATACCATTGAGTGGAAAGTCAGTTTGGGGACTAGAGGGCTTTCGTGTGCCTTACAGCACAGCAACTGCTGGCCATCAGGCGGGGGACATCTGGCTTAAGTTGCTGTGGCTGCCACAGTTTCCCCACTGATTTCTCAGCTGCCACTGAGAGTTGCAGCCAGAGCGGGCTTTGCCATCTGTGTTGCGCTGATTGGTGAGCCGGCGGGGGGAGGGGGATTGCGAGGGCTGCCGTGGTGTGTGGAGCCTGGCTATGGGGAGCCTCCATCTCATCCCCAGCTGCCAAAACATTGCTCTGAGTTGTGCCCTCTGTAACATGGAGGCCTGCTGGGCGGACTCATGACACATGACGCTCTGGCCAAGCAGAACCTCGCATGCCTGAATCTTTCACAACGCCAGCAGCCTGGCGGTGCTGAGGGACTTAACAACCCAAACCCAGCCCTGTTCAACATGAAGAGAAGCAAATCTGGCATGACTGAGGCCTGGCCTTGCTACACACAGTGGGCCTGCCCCCCTCCCCACAATCCTCCACAGGGATGACTTTGCACATGAAGTCAGGTTTCATAGGCAAAATTTAGGCAGCTGGTGCAAAGACAGGTTCAATTTCTGTCTCCTGAGTGAAGCTCCTTGTTTGGAGAAATTGCAAAAAACCTGGGAAGAAGGCTGAATAAGTAACCAGATATCTCTTTGCTGTAATAGCAAGGTAAACAGGCATACTGGAAGGTAAAGAAAAACACTGATTTTATTAGAATGGCACTTCAGAAGCATGAGTGTGTTGCAGGATGAAGGAGAGCAGACCTCAAGTCACTGTCTTCATCGTCTTCCAGGAATTCATGCCACAAAAGAAAAAGAGAAAAGTGTAACTAAACGCACAGTAATTCTCCAAGTTATTCATTCCACGTTCCATAAATAGCAACATTTTACAATAAAAACAATGTTTTACTTGTCTGAAAAGTTGAGGTTACAAGCATACAGGCAAAAGCAAAGTTTCCAGTCTCTCTTCTCTGCTTCTACACTGTTACAAAGTTTAAGTCATCCTGACCTAATCCTTTTCCTTACAAAGATGCCTACAAAACTCTATAAAATATTTGGATGATCTTTGGTGGCATTTTGAATCCCGTACCATTCCACTGGAATGTTTGAAGGGTGCATTCATCAAAAAGCTTTGTTTTTTTCATTCTGAAAAGAACAGCAATAGGAAATTTCAAACTCTGCCTAAATAAAACTTAAGGTCTGTCCCAATTAACTCTGCTATAGAATGCCATTATGTGTACAAGCACAGTTGATAATTGGTGAGTCATCTCTCAATCTAGAAGGTTCCATAGCTAGTGGAAGAGATAATCTGAGTTTGAACCATCTTAAAGATGGCTCTGGAAGAGATTCTGTACATGGATTACCAGGTACTACTTGTGCATTTGGCAATTGCATCTTCTCAAAAATAGGAAGAAGTAGGGTTAAGTATTTCTGTTAAGTATTCCACAACTGAGGAGCAGGTACAACTGAGCTACAACTGAGGAGCTGCAACTGAGGAGCAGATACTCTATATCCAAAAGGATCAGGACAGATTATGGAAATAGGCAGGAGACAACAGGATGGCGTTCAATGTGGATAAGTGCCACGTCTTGCACTTAGGGCATAGGGATGGGTGTCATAAGTACAGGTTAGGGGACAAGTGGCTGGAGAGCAGCCCTTGTGAAAGGGACCTCAGGGTACTGGTTGACTGCAGGCTCAACATGAGTCAGCCGTGTGATGCGGTGGTCAAGAGGGCGAACGCCACCCTTGGTTGCATAGCCAGAAGTGTGACTTCTAGATCTAGAGAGGTATTACTACCACTCTATATGACTCTGGTGCACCGGCAGTTAGAATATTGTGTTTAATTCTGGGCCCCTCATTACAAGAGGAAGGGAGGTGGAGCCAGAGAAGCCAGAGAGGCCCAGGAGGAAGCAGAGGGGCAGGGTCACCAGCCTGAGAGGCTTATAAGGCCGTGCTACCCCTTGTCACATCGTCCCTTGTCTGCATCCCTTAGCTGAGGCCTGGGCTGTCTGGAGACTCCCTTCCCTGGGGAGCAGGGTTTTTTTTACCCCCCCCCATTTAAATTTTTATTTTGTCCCTTGTGTGGGGGGAGGGGTTGCCTAGTAGAACAGGGCAAGTGAGAATTAGTGCAGGACGGGCAAGGCGGGGGACCAAGGTAGGCTCTCAAGAGCAACAAAAAGGGCTTCTGTCAGCATGTAAATAGGAAGAGGAAGGGGAGACAAGTGGTGGGACCGCTGAATAAGGAGGAAGGAGATCCAGTGACTGATATGAGGGAACAGGCACAGATGCTAAATGAATATTCTGCCTCTGTGTTCTCCCCAAAGCTGGACGGGGGAGATTCACATGGGAGATTAAAAGAGGCCAGGAACTTAGGGGCACAGATTAGAGTCACCCCCCCCGAAGTTGAGGGGCTCCTCGGGGCATTGGACATTACAAAGACGCCAGGACCTGTTGGGTTAATACTTGAGAGTACTTCAAGAGTCGGCAGGGGTTCTCTCTCTCCCGCCGTCCTCCATTTTTGAGGCCTCGTGGAGAACAGGTGAAGTTCCAGAGGACTGGAGGGTGGCATCAGTTGTCCCAATTTTCAAAAAGGGTTGTAGAAGGGACATGGGGAATTACAGACCAGTTAGACTTACGTCCATTGTAGGAAAAACAATGGAAAGACTCATAATAGAGAGAGATCTAGTGATGCTAGAAGGGAAGGGAGGCTGGCAGCCACACAAAACGGCTTTCGCAAAAACAGGTCCTGCCAGACAAACCTTGTGGAATTCTACGACAAGGTTTCAAGGTGGCTAGATGGAGGGGATGCAGTGGATGTGGTTTACCTGGATTTCAGCAAGGCCTTTGACAAAGTGCCCCATGATATCCTGGTTGAGAAATTGTGGAGTTTCGGGATAGGCCAATGCACTGTCTGATGGATTAGGGCATGATTGATTGACTGAAAGCAGAGGGTAACCATTCATGGGGAATCATCGGGATGGCAGCCAGTGATAAGCGGGTCCCCCTGGGCTCTGTCCTGGGACTGATCCTGTTTAATCATTTCATCAATGACATGGAAGAAGGGGTGAACAGTCTGCTGATCAAATTTGCAGCTGATGCTAAAATGGAGGCAGTGGCCACAACTGAGGAGCAGGAACTCTGGATCCAGAAGGATCTGGGCAGACTACAGATGTGAGCAGGAGACAAAAGGATGGTGTTCAATGTGGATAAGTGCAAGGTCTTGCACTTGGGGCATAGGAATGGGTGTCATGAGTACAGGTTGGGGGACAGGTGGCTGGAGAGCAGCCCTTGTGGAAGGAACCTCTGGGTGCTGGTTGACTGTAGGCTGAACATGAGTCAGCAGTGTGACCCTGGGTTGCATAGCCAGAAGCGTGGCTTCTAAATCAAGAGAGGTATTACTACCACTCTATATGATTCTGGTGCACCTGCAACTGGAGTATTGAGTTCAGCTTTGGACCCCTCATTACAGAAAGGATATAGCCAGGTTAGACTGACCGAAGGGCTGGCCACAAGGTTGGTGGCTGGTTTGCAGGGGATGCCGTATGAGGTGAGACTGAGGGAACTGGGTCTCTCCAGCCTGGAGAAGAGGAGACTCCGAGGGGATCTGTCGGCGACATACAGGTATGTGAGGGGATGTCATACGGAGGTGGGTAGAGACCTGTTCTCCCCTGTGGAGGAAGGCAGGACGCACTCCAGCAGAGCAAAGCTCAGGGAGCCAAGGTTCCATTTCGATGCCAGGAAGCACTTCCTGACAGTCAGGACCCCGAGGGTGTGGAATGGGCTTCCACGAGAGGTGGTTGAGGCCCCATTGGTGACGGTGTTCAAAGATAGGCTGGACATGCACATGGTGGGCATGTCATGAGCAGATCCGGCTGGAGCCGGGGGTCAGACTAGATGGCCCATGAGGCCCCTTCTGACTCGTTCTGTTTCTATGTTTCTATAGCAAAGTTGGAATCAGTACAGCAAAGGGCCACTAGGTTGGGGGCTGGTTTGGAGGGAAAGACATATGAGCTGAGACTGATGGAGCTGGGTCACAGCCTGCTCTGCTTTGGTCATTGCAGGCAGCTGAGAGGTAACAGAGTCCAATTTGGAGGCATCTACTGCCAACATTGTGGTAGGAAAGAAAAAAAATGCTTTAGGATTATCGCAACTAACATGATAGAGAAATACAGCATTTAGCTCTTGCTCAAGATATGCTGAATGGCCATCTCAGAATGTGGTGCCCTCTATTAGCAAAACCTGGGAAGGAAGTTGTTGCAATATCAATAGGCACTCAGTATTGATTAGCAATTGAGGTGAGAGCACTGGAGCAGTGACTGTCCATCCTCCAGACAAAGAAAATGAAGACTTTCCAGAAAGAGTGGAGGAGCTGCAACAGCTAAGTGTAGTCCAGAAGCAAGAAGAGCATCAGCAAGCTGAGGAGGCAGAAGAGAACCCCGAGAGAAGGGAAAAAAGGAAACTCACTGGAACAGCGTGACAGCTAGACGCAGAAGACCTAGAAGACACTCTGCACCCGCGGAAGCAGTGGGACTCTCGAACCGCTTCGAGTTGCTTGAGGAAGGGGCATGTGAGAAAGTTTGTTCACAGCACACTGTGTAACTCTGAGAAAGAGACAAAAGGGCAATCAAACAAGGAAAAGGATTCCAACGTTTGTAACAAGAGGAGAAGAGTGCTAGTTGTGGGAGATTCCCTTTTGCGCAAGAGGGAAAAATGTGTATGTCGTGATGGCCCAGAGAATCGCCGAGTCTGCGGTCTCCCTGGCACCAAGATTAAAGTTATAACCAACGAGTTCACAACTCATACAACCCACTGACAAATACCCCTTCCTTCTCTTCCTCGTGGGAACTCACGACACAGCCATGGGAATCTTCACTGAAGTAACTTCAGACTGCTAAGCTCTAGGGAGGAAAATCAAAAACACCGGTGCCCAGATAGTCTTCTCCTCAGTCCTACCCGTAGGTGGAAGAGGAACTGCTAGGGAAAGAAAAACCCTTCAGGTGAATGCCTGGCTACGATGGTGGTGCCGTAAAGAAAGATTTGTATTCTGGGACCACAAGCTAAGCTTCCTGGAAGACGGACCACTGGCAGGTGATGGGCTGCACCTCACAAAGAACAGGAAGAGGTGTTTGGCCACCATATGAGAAACTTCATCAGGAGAACTTTAAACTAAAAACTATACAGGAGGGAGATGTGCAGCATGGAACACAATCACCTGGCAAAGACTTACGTATTTCAACAGAGAAAAAACCTCAAGCAGGGTCCAATGTCAGTCTTCCAAAACACATAGGAAGAAAACCAGGGCTCAACCAGAATGAACATTGGTGTCTCTATGGGTCCTCAAACTACGGCCCAGGGGCCGGATGTGGCCTGCCACGCCCATTTATCCGGCCCACCATGCCCATTTGGACCTTCTGTGCGCATGTGCCCACACGCGTGCCCACTGCCACCCACCTCACCCCACACATGGGGAGGCAGCGGTTTGATCAACTCGGAGGAAATGATCTCCAAGTGAGCAAGTGGCTGCCTTGTCTGCCTGCCTCGCCTCACCTTCCCTCACTGCGCCGGCGCCTGCGCACCCGCCCCTCGCATCCCCTCGCCGTGAGCCCTGCCCCTGCCGCAGCGCACACGCCCGTGTGTGCCACCCCCACTCCCACCCCTCTGCCGGCCTGCGCGCACCACCGGCACTACCTTTCCAGCCCACACCCAACACCGACACCTTTCAACTGGCCCCTTGGTTAAAAAGTTTGAGAACCCCTGGCCTGGAGTATGGAAAAGAAACAACACAGACTTGAGCTTTTGACATAGTGCCGCATGACATTCGGATAAGCAAATTAGCAAAAACTGGACTAGATAGAAAAACTACTAGATGGATCCAAGATTGGCTGCTGAATCAGGCACAAATAGTGCTTATCTAATGGCACCTTCTCAAATTGGATAAAAGTAACTAGTGGGGTGCCACAGGGTCCAGTCCTGGACCCAGTGCTCTTCAACATCTTGATTAATAATTTGGATGAAGAAATACAAGGAAAGATAATCAAATATGCAAATGATATAAAACTGGGTGGAACAGCAAACACCCTAGAAAACAGAATGAAGATCCAGGGCAATCTTGATAAACTTGAACACTGGCCTGAAAGCAAGAGAATGAGATTCAATGAGAACATGTGGCAAGTCCTCCACCTAGGAAAAAGAAACCAAAGGCATCAATAAAAGATGGGGAATATGTGGCTCAGCAGAACTAAAAAAGAAAAAGATCTTGGAGTAATTGTGGACAATAGGCCAAATATGAGCCAGCAATGCGATGCAGCCACCAAAAAGGGCAAATGCTATTTTGGGAAGCATTAACAGAAGGACTCCCTGGAGAAGAGCCTAATGCTGGGAACAATAGATGGCAAAAGAGGAAGGGGACGACAGAGGATGAGGTGGCTAGATGGAGTCACTGAAGCAGTTGGCGTGAGCTTGAGTGGACTCCAGGGGATGGTGGAGGACAGGAAGGCCTGGAGGAGTGCTGTCCATGGGGTCGCGATGGGTCGGACACGACTTCGCGACTAACAACAACAACAACAACAGAAGTATTACTTCCAAATCATGAGAAGTAGCAGTTCCTCTATACTCCTCACTACGACCTCACCTGGAATACTGTGTCCAGTTCTGGGCACCAAGATTTAACAAAGATGCAGAAAAATCAGGAAGTGTCCAGAAGAGGGCAACAAAAATGATCCAGGGTTTGGCAACACTGGCCTGTGAGGAGAGGCTGAGAGATCTGTGCATGTTCAACCTTGAGAAGAGAAGACTGAGTGGGGACATGATATCCCTCTATAAGTCCCTCAAAGGCCGTCACAAAGAGGAAGGTCATGATCTTGTCTTGCTAATACCAGAGTGTAGGACACGGAATAATCAGTTCAAGCTGTCACAACCCAGGTTCAGGCTGGACATCAGGAAAAGCTTCCTCACTGTCAGAGCAATACGGCAGTGGGACCAGCTGCCTGGAGAGGTGGGGGGGTTCTCCCACACTATGGACATTCAAGGCATAACTGGACAGCCATCTGAGTGGGATGGTGTAACTTGGTGTCCTGCAAGAGCAGGGGGTTGGACCCAATGGCCTTAATGGCCCCTTCATCTCTACTGTTTTATGATTCTATGAAGAAGCAGGCACCGATATTTTGTCTTTCAGAAGCTTCTGTTGACTTGTGATTAGGTTTGCTATGAGATAGCTGTATCAGATTCAAATTAGTGTGGTTTCCTATAAATCTGTGAATTTCTTAGCAGACCTGTTTTTATTTATTTATTTGGGATATTTCTAGCCTGTCCAATCACTTTCATCTCTGTACAGCTCACAGCAAAATCTATAAATACAGTGATATAAATATAAATAACATACATACCCCAAACAATAATAAACTAGATATCCCATGACTGAAATAAATAAAATTGATTATTAAAATAAATTAAACTAACTAAAATTAAGTATAATAATAATAATTAAAATCTATTGTCTTTAAAATATTGGGTGAATGAAAAGGTCTTGACCTGGCACCGAAAAGCATATAATGATGGCGCCAGATGAACCTCTCTAGGGAGTGCACTTGAAGTATCTGGACTGTTTTCAAAGGCAGCCCCACCTACATCACATTGCAGTAATCCAAACAAGAGGTTAGCATGGATAGCTGCAGCTAGGCTTTCTCTGTCCTGATGGGGTTTAAGTTAGTAACTTAAGCTGATAAAGGTGCTCCATGCCATAGAGTCCCCTTGTGCCTTGAGTGACAACTCTGGATCCCAGAGCACCCCCAATCTATGAATCCCGTCCAGAACAGGTTGAATATCACCTAACTGAGTGGATGAACCACCCACTAACAGCACCTCCATCCTGTCCGGATTGAGTCTCAGTTTGACCCTCCACCAGTCCATTACCATGCACAGACCATGACTGACAGCAACCATTGCCTCACCTGGACTTGACGAAACAGAGGGGCAGAGCTGTCATCCACATATATATATGGTACCTCAGCCCATACCTCTGGATAACTTCCCCCAGTGGTTCCATGTAGATGTTAATAGCATGGGGGATAAAATGGAACCCTGAGATATCTGATACCCCATGGAATAACCACACCAACACCAACCAGAAAAGACTGACTATGGCTGCTCTGGATGCTGCTGTTTATACAGGGTGACTGACAGGAGTCAAACGGTTTTGAAAAAAACAGTACTCCATAGATTTTTCAACTCAAAATGGATTTATTTTTACAAAAACAGAGGTCAAGACAGCCATTTGAGTTACTTATTCAGTTGTGAAAAATAATGTCATTTAGATGAAGACCATCCTCTTGAATGCAGCTTTCAATCCTTTGCTTGAAATTGTCCATCACTTGGGCCAACAGCTGTTGATTAATCGTGAGCACTTCTTGTCAGATGGCATCCGTCAATTCGTTCAAATTATGGGGTTTGTGAGTGTACACACCGCTCTTCAGGTACCCCCATAGAAGAAATCATGTTAGATCCATGGGGTGACATCTCCTGACAGTACCCAGATGAGAATTGTATACCCTTCAGACCTGCAATCTCTGGCCCTGGATGCATGTGAATGGCTCTGTCCTTAGAAGTAATCTAGGGCCTTTTGCATTCCCATTGCCATCAAGCCTCCTGTGGTCTTGGTGCCTGGTTTTTCTTGAATCGCCACCTGGCTGAGATGGCTGCAGTTAACCCTTCGATCCTCAAGGAGCCCTTAGCTGGTTCTACATTACAGGTGTGGAGCAATGAGCTGGTCCGGCTTTGCTCACGGATACAATCACGAGCAAATGGTGCTTGGTAGAATCATGCCAACTCCCCAAAGCCATCCCAGCAGTCCACAGGGTGATTTGATCTTTTTTTTTTTTTTTTACTCCTTTTTATTTTTTTTAAATGCAGGAAAAAACCCATAAATACAAACATCATAATATTAACAGTATTACACACAAAAACCCAACTAATGAATGAAAAAGGAAATAATACAGTGCCCCCACCACCCAGGAGGCCAATAATATCTTCATTTTAATTCCTATATTGTCACAATTAATAATATATAGGGTGATTTGGGCTTTGGCAGGAGCACCAGCCAGACCAACTGGAAACTCCCCAGAGCCCTCTAGAAACCATCAGGATCCTATAGCTTGCAGGGCTAGACCATTTTAAAAGGGCCCCCCACCCTTGTAGCGGGGAAAGGGAGCTGAAAATGTAAAGCTCAGTAGGAAGTGGTCTGGCCATGACAAGGCAGTTGATGTTAATTCTCCTACGACCAGGTCAGCACCCCATTACCCAGTCGAGAAAACCAGATCAAGACCGTGAGGTTCTGGGGCAGCACCAGGGCTCCCTCTTCTGGCCAGAGACCAGAATAGCCGGTTGCTCCAGCCTTGCTCCAGTGCTGCTCCACTTGCTACAGTTACCCCTGCCTTGTTCCATCGTTGCTTCAGTCTTGCTCCAGCTCCTCCAGCTTTGCTCCAGTCTTGTTCCAGTCACCCCAGCTCTGCTCCAGTTGTGCTCCAGCCTTGCTCTAGGCCTGCTCCAGTCTTGTTCCCATCCTGTTTCAGTTGCTCCAGTCTTGCTTTTGTCATGCTCTGCTTTTGCTCCAGCCTTGCGCCAGTCTAGCCCGTTGCCCCAGCCGAGGTCCAGGCCTTCCACTGAGCATACCCAGAGAAATCAGGACCATGAAGGGGTGTGGAACCCCCATTCCCAGGAGAGGGAGGTACTGTGAGGTTCTGAGGCAGCACCAGGGCTCCCTCTTCTGACCAGAGACTAGAAGCCTGGTGGTTACAGGACCTGGCCCACAGTCAATCGCAGCCACCTGGAATGTTATGAGCACCACCTGGGAGCCCTGAGAGAAGGGCTGTATAAGACCTGGCTCTTCCTGTCAGATGTGGCCTCAGCAGTAAAGGGTTTTGATGTTGCTGGAGCTTCCTGTGTCTTCTGAAAACTGTCTGTTGCCCTGCTCCTGCCTCTGCTTCTGGACCATGCCTGGCTTTACCTGCTCTGCCTTCTGCTCCAGTCCCAGGTATTCGCTTCTCCTCGGCTTGTCTCTCTGGCTTTTGACTCCTGACTGGCATTGACTGCTCTGCTTTATTTGGATTGACTTACCTTGCACTTCTGTTACCCACCTTGGTCTCTGGACTGCCTGAATGGAATGGGCCTATATATTGTACTGGTTGTCTGGGTCCTGGTGCCCAGCCGCCCACACCCTGGACACTGACAGACTGCATTTCATGCGTGTTTCAGCCCCATGGTTGTCATGGAAGTAATAAAGTCCTGTGCTGCCCCAGATAAGGCATCCTGCGCATGGAAGTTAAGATGCCCCAGGACCATCATCCTGAGGGTCCTCAGCAACAAGTCTAAGGCCACCTCTGTCAGCTCTGGCAGGAAAGTTGATGGGCAACAGAGTGGGCTGCACACCAGCAGAGTTTCTAATCTGTCTCAAGTGCCAACGTGGTGTGCAAGCACTCAAGACCAAACACTCAAGTGAACAGTGAGCCTAGCGAGGGAATTTGTGTTCTTATGGACCACAGCCAATTCCCTCCTCATCCCTCAAGGTGATGTTGGTGCTGTATCAAGCACCTAGGTGGGCACAGCTGTGAGAGGGAGATCCTCTCCTCTTTTGCCCATCCAGGTCTCAGTAATGCAGCCCCCTCACCCACAATTAAGCCGTGTGTGAGGGAGCACTTGTCACTGCCTGGTCTGGCAGCAGCAGCTCCAGAAAATAGATGAGCTGGTCAGGGTCTCAAGACCTGTCAGGCTGGGTAAAGGACCAGGAGAGGGAACAGCTGAAGTATCTTGCCCTCTTCTCTCTGGCTGGCTTGTTAATCCCTCAGCCACAAACCTCCCCCTACCTGTGACCAGAGTAATGGGGGAACCTCCATGCTTCCCAAAGCTCCCCAGGAACATAATTCAAATATAGGAGAAAAGCAATAAACGCACTAAAAGAGGCTGCAACACCTTTAAGCTGGCCAACTGCAACTGCTGTGAGCCTGTCCTTTTCCCATGCCAAAGCCTGGCACCCAAGCAGGCAGGCGATGCCTGTGGCTGTGCCCTGAAGCAGTTAGCCATGGCCTAAATTTAGTCCCAGGTGCAGTGGACCAGGAGCAACCCTAAATTTAGTCCTATAGTTGACCAGGACATAGCACAGGTTGCAAATGTTGTTGAGGCAACAGTAAACAAGGTAGCATCTGATTTAATATACACTAACACTGCCAAAGAGACAAAACTTCCCAAAATTAAGGAAAATTGATAAGCTGAAGCAGGGAATCAAGAAAATAAATTCACTTTATAGAGCTTGAAGATTACTCAAAAATACTGTAAGACACAGAAAATATGCATAGTGAGGAAAGGCAGCTAAAAGTCAAGAAATCACTAGCTTGGTTAACATTCAGAGTCAAGGTTGCCATCAGAAAGAAAGAAGAAAAAACTTCCTTCAGGGAAATGCAAGCAGACAATCAGAGAAGCAAGGAAGTAGCCTTAACTTCAAGGCCAATAATATTTTTTAATATTTAATAAAGCAGGGAAGTAGCTAGAGAAGCAGTTTGTTGGATAATCATAGAATTAAAGGTGCATTAATGGGGGATGAGGAGATTGAGGAGAAGCTGAATGAATTCAGGATTCAGAGCAGATACTTCTCCCAGAGCATATGGGTTTTTGGAAGGGAGCCTGAGGAATTAAGGTGGATACTACTGACCAAAGAGGAAGTTCTCAACCTTAGTGGCAGTCTGAATGTCAGCAGATCATCCAATCCAGTCAGTATTCAACGTAGAGTCCATAAAGAACTCCAACATGAAATTGCTGAGCATCTTAACAAAATATTTACTATGTTCTTCTTTTCAAGAGGGCAGTCAGTGAAACCACAACTAACAGCTTTTGCTGATGAGCCTCATTCACAGAAACAGGACCCTTGATTTACTGAGTTTGAGTGTGTTGTTTTTTTCTGCAGTTTGTCAGGATTTTGCTGCCTTTTCTTCAGATGAAGATGATTCCACTGCCTGCAAAAACCTGTAAGAACAGAATCTTTTGCTGGTGAGCTGCAAACTGACGTAGGAGCATTGACTTTGTTTCAAGGGGTCGTTGGGTGTTTTAATTCCTAGCCTGGGCTTCAGTTCCATCTTGCCAGAGTCACACCAGTAATTGTCATTCTGTCTAGAGACCCCCATTAATGAGCAAGACCCTCCAGATGTTCCACAGTACAACATGCTCAAGGCATTCTTTGGAAGCAGTCTTGGTCTTCCATGTATGGGATGCCTCTGACTTTTTATTCCACTTCCTTCTATGAATAATTTTTAGTTAATTAAATGGAGTCTGAATCAAATGCATAGACTTTAATGAGGTCCAGTTTCTCCAGATGACGTAGCATTTTGAGAGACATTCTCAAGGTTGACTTTTTTTGGCAGCTGTTGGAAAGGAATGGCCCCTTCTGCATCCCAGAGTCGTCACTTTTGATCATCCCATATTTTTGGCTGCCACAGCTCATGCTCATGAATCATTCTTTGACGTCAATCATGGCAATGATACCAATTAAAGCATCACTCTTTTCTTCACAAAGCCACCCACATCCTGGGGATGATTCATGGCACTTCAGGGGGCACCTCTTGATTGGGTATCCGTGGACCCAGCCTATGTGTTGGAAGCACACACACAGGCTGATGGACCTTGCTTGTGTTTGGGGAGTGCCTTATAGAGAAGGTACCAAGTCTCCCTACACCATTCCTCTCCCTTTCACTCCAGACCCTTGAGAAGGAAAGTTTTGTGTAGCTGTCAGTGGACTGGCAACCTTCCTTTTTGGAGAAGATGTGGTGGGTGTTGCGTGCATCACTCCCGGAGCTGAGAGATCGCTGATTAAGTTACTGCTTACAAGGAAGCAGTACCCTAACCCTGCCCCCACCCCCACCCCATTTCCCCTTCAGTGTTTTTCCAGTACTGGACCATTTCCCCCAAAGGCTGTGGCTCCAAACAGCTTCAGCAGTGCCACCAGCTCCCCAGTAACGGACTTCGTCCATGTGGGCTGCAAACAATATTCAAAGCACAGCCAGGAACCACCCTGGCAGGGGCGGCACAGTTGCTCCTGGAGGCTGGCTGGGGGTGGGGGCTGAAGAGAATGGCTGGGTCCCCTTGAGTTATCCCCGGATTAGAAAAGCCCTGCCTTCTCTCCCAAGTAAGCATGAGAACCCTCCAGGTAAGCATGAGGACTACCTGTTTTCGAACACGCCAGTCAGCATTCACAAATTTTTGGGAATTTCAATCCAGATGGGCATCTGTCATCTCTACCTGGTTAGCAGGGGTACAAAAGAGGCCTCTGCCGGGTCAGTTGCCATTTGCTATGATTGAACGTATTCTGGAGAATAAAACAGAGTGTGCTCCTCTCATTCTTGCACCTGCAAGGACACAGGTGAGGGAGGAAGGTCGCCCTCGCAGACTTGACCCATGACAGTCATGGACCCCCCAGTCCACGTCTAGCACCACTCAGCTCTATCAAATGGCTCTCTCTGATTTGGTCTAACCCAGTTCAAGGCAGTCACTGCTACTCTTTTCAGATGGGTTGAAGTGGCCATCCAAGAACTGCTTGTGGCCAATGTGGCTTATAGTCCAAAACTGAGGGAAAGATCAGTTGGAGAAGTATCCAGTATCCCAAACAGCCTCCAGGGCAGAACAGTGCTTTGTAGGGAAGAGGTCTGAAGAAGTGGTGCTAGAAATGTATCTACAACCCATTTCTTCTTGTCTGTCTCTTTCCTGTAGATGTATCATCTTCTCCATGAAAGGACTAAGGGTGGATAGCAAATCATAATATAAACAAGGTACAATTCACTAATAGATTGCCCCCTCTCTTAACAATTCCAACAAGGTAGGGCAGACCAGCATTCAGGATGAGTGTCTGCTGTCCAAGCCGACCTCAGGCACTCTACAACTCCACAAGTGCCTGCGTGGCATCATTATTTCCACTGGTCCGGTTAGTCGGCTTCCCTGGGATACAGGATCGCCCTCTTAAAGCAGTGCTCAAACCTCCAACCCCCCTCCCTCACTCATTGCCTTTGGTATCAGGCCCAAAATCTTGTTTCTGCCAGCACCTGAGCCTAGTTGTGACATTCCTGACACCAGCTGAAGTACAGCCCCAACTTTTAAAGAGGGAGTTCTTGCACCAGTGGAAACCTGGAGTGGATCTGTGGGTGGGTATTTGTGGAGCAAGCCTGGCAAGTTCCATGCTGTTCATTCTTGGTGTGGGGGAAGCAGCATCGCTTCGCTACCATGATTCGCTTGCCAAATGTTTGTCCAGCAGAGGAGAAGTATCATGCATGCATGCATTTATATGCTGCCTATCTTGCCAGTGGCCTCATGTGCGAGTTGATTCTTGCTGGGCATCTGCTGCTCCCCAGTGGCACAGAAGTTCCAGTTCCTGTCCCTCCCACTCTTGTGCCCCGTCTTCCATGCTGTGGTGTGGGAAATCACGCTTCATTTATGCTTCACATTTTACTGCCACTGGTAGTTCAGAGACATGTAATGATCCACTCGGTGCTGATTTAAATGAAGCTCCCAAATCTCTCATGGCTGACTGAGGCTCTTTTCACTTGAAATAAAGCAGAGGAGCCCTGGCAACTAAAGGGGTTCCGGTGGGGGAGAAGTGGTGCAAGAGAGGCTGAAATGAATATAGATGCAACAAAGTATATGTGCAACAGCACACAAAAGCTGAGGCTCAGGATGTGCTAGTCACGCGAATGTCATGGCCCACCAGGTCTCTGGAAAGGACGACCAGATGCTGTCCTCACCCAGTTTCTTATAACACTCGATTCCATTTTTTTTTTTTTTTTTTTTGAGAAAGGGGGAAGAATGGCCCTGCAGCTCCCTGGACATGATCCCACAATGACAGGACCCTCTCCCCCATCTCCTCATTGTACAGTATAGGCAGGTTTGAAGAATCTCAGCATCTCCTTTTGCCATCTGTCAGATTATCCCCATATCACATGGATGTATTGTCAAGAAAAAATATTGTACAAGTAATTACTTTCAACCAGAAAGTTAACCACAATTGGATGTGCCTCAACCAGGCATTGTCAACAGAGTAAGCCAGTTGTTTCTTGACAAACTTCTGTGGTCTCTAAAAACATTGGAGCCAGCAGTGTGATGTGGTAGTTAAGAAGGCAAAAGCTTCCCTTGGATGCATAGCCAGAAGTGTGGCTTCCAGATCTAGGGAGCTGTTGATACCACTCTGCATGACTCTGGTGCACCCACAACTGGAGTGCTGTGTCTGGTTCTGGGCTCTACATTAAAGGAGAGACCTGGCTAGGTTAGAATCGCTCCAGTGCAAGGTCACAAGAATGGTAGCTGGGTTGGGAGGCCTGACCCATGAGGAGAGATTGAGGGAGCTGGGTCTTTTCTGCCTGGAGGAGAAGAAACTCCAAGGGGAACTTTCAACGACTTACAGGAATGTAAGTGGGTGTCATGTGGAGGAGGGCTGTGAGCTGTTCTTCCCTGCAGTGGAGGGTGGGACACGTTTGAATGGGGCAAAGCTCAAAGAACCAGGCTTCAGGTTGGTTGTCAGGAAACACTTCCTGATGGTTAGGACCCCGAGGGTGTGGAATGGGCTTCCAAGGGAGGTGGTGGAGGCCCCATCGGTGCGGGTGTCCAAGGAAAGACTGGGCAGCCACATGTTGGGGATTGCATGAGTGAAGCTGGCTGGAGCCATGGGTCAGACTAGATGGCCCAGGAGACCCTTTCTGATTTGGTTCTCTCCCCACCTCTCTCCCAATGTTTCTAACATTGGTTTTGTCAAATCACTCTCAGATTTACATGTACAGAAATGGTGCATATGGAAACTAGGGCATACAGTTGATAAACTGTATAGAACAGGGGTCCTCAAGCTACGGCCTGCAGGCCAGATATGGCCCACCAAGGTGATTAACCCGGCCTGCCTCACGATCTCCAAACGAGTTCAAAAGCTCTGAGCTGGCACAGGTGTACTCTAGACTAGCAGACAGCCAGTGCACGTGCCAAATTGTAACAGCTCACTTCAACTGCGCGTGCGCCGGCTCCCTCTGTTAGCTCTGGCTGGCTCCTGCTGCTGTGCTGGTCTTGCCAGCGTGAATTGCGCGTACACTGACTCTTCCCCCTATTGCATGCATGCGTTGGATCTGAATACAGAAGAGAGGAGGGTAGTGGGAAGAGAGAGAGAGATGGAGGCACTAAAAAAAGATAGAAGGTAAGAAAAATGCAGTGGTACCTTGGCTCACGAATGCCTCAGTGCATGACCAAATCAGGTCACGAACAGAAATTTCATAAAAATTTTGCCGCAGGTCACGAACTCTGCATCGGGTGACGATTGTGAGCGTGCCCGCCTTCCCTGCACGGGCGCCATCACAGTCATGCTGGGGGGGAGAAATGGCCACGATGGCGCGCGTCTCCCCCCCAGCATGCCTGTGATCACACCCGTCTCCCCCGCCAGCACACCTGCAATCGTGCCCACCTCCCCCACGATCACACCCGTCTCCCCACACCCCGCAGTACGATTGTGGCCATCTCCCCCCCCTCCAGCACAATCGCTGGGAGGGGGGGAGATGGCTGCAATGTTTGTTGTTCTTTGTCACTTTTATAAACAAACATAACTAACCATGGAAGAAGGGGTGAACAGTCTGCTGATCAAATTCGCAGACAACACTAAAACTGGGGTAGTAGCCCCAACTGAGGAGCAGGTACTCCAGAACCCCTTTTCCAGGGCAGCCTCAATGTCTGGTGGGCAGCCATTGTGGTAAGACAATGTAGAGATGTTTGGGTGGATTTCTGGCAGAGTATGCCCAGCTCCACCTCTGGCCCCGAAAGCAGTGGGTGTGCATTCTCACCCTCTTGTTCTCCAGCTCCCAGATAGCTGGTCCTCAGGTGACTTGCTTTCTCTGTGCTTCTTTGCCTTCATGTTATATCCCTTCTACCTAGGATGACTCCCAGGGAATTGGGGCCACAGCTTCACACCATGCAAGCTAATCTGGGTCCACCTTCAAGGACAGTGGCCCTCAGGTGTCAGTTGCCACAGCAAATCATCATCCACACAGTGGCAAAAAGTGCTGTAAAGAGCAAAAACCAGATAGAGACCTGCGAAGAGTCAGTGGTGCTCACTACCTCTCAAGTGATGCCCAGAGAGTTGATCAGGAGTGCAGGTGCCACACGAGCAGCGGGACCAGCCTCGTTCCTGGGGCAGTTGCGAGAGATAAGGACCCGCTTCCTGGAAGAGAGGCCGTGTGCCCCTGTGCACTCACGGTTCTCCACCCAGCCCTGGAGTATGCGGCACCTGGCTGGCTGGCACAGCAGGGCCAGGGAAGGGGGACTTAAGGAAGGAGAGGAGGGTGGCGGCAGCATGGCACACAGACTGATGGGCTAGAAGGGAACCAGCCAGGCTGGGAAGGTGCAGCAAGACCAGGAGCCTGCACACCCACTGCTGGGGAAAAGGAAGCAGGGACTATTTCTGCCCTGCCGAGAGCTGTGCCTTGGGCTAGAGGGCCAGGCCAGCCCCTCATAGGGTCATGAAACAGTGGAGTCGGAAGGGGCCTGAAGGGACCCCTGCTGGTGCAACCAAGTCACACCATTCAACTTGCCGATTCCCCAGGAGGTACCAGTGGCTAGGGCAGTTTGCTGGGGAAGCAGAGCCGCAGTGGCTTCCATCACACTGGGGCAGAGAGGCCCTCCCTCCTCTGCGAGGTGTGAACTGGTAAAGCCTGCAACCCCAGAGTCCCCAAGTAAGCGCACTTCCAAGCATCCTGCCCGCATGGCTCTGCTGAGGGCAGCCATGGAGAAAGAAGGGCTTGATGTTCCCTCCTGATCCAGTAAGAGGGAGAAATTTTGCTTTCAATATTTTGCATATTGTAGTATAGTCATTACAAATATTCATTAGAAAATATATCAAGCCTTATAGTAGCAAATAAATAAGGAGGGTGCCAAGAGCTACCTCCAAAATATTTCTATTTTATTAAAACTGTAGGTTATGCACTTGTGAGGAGGCAGAGGGACTCACCCCTTTTCCTGGGGCCTTCCACAGAGCAGGGCCAAAGATAACAGGGCAAGGCGAGGAATCTATGTGGGGAGAGCAACTCACAAAAAGGCAACGGCCAGGGGATGCGAGCGAGTGCACAGCTGTACAGGATTGTGGACCAAGGCAAGAACAGCTGGGTTGGGTGGAGTGGTGCAGGAGGAGGGCGTATAAAGGAGGAGAGAGGGGGTGAGCAGGGGAGACGGAAGAGAGAAAGCCGAGACACCCATGTGGTTGGAGGAGAGTGGGCAAGGCGGTCGCTGGCAGGCGAGCCAGCACAAACGGAGAGCGGAGGCCGGGAGCGATCCAGCAGGGCGACCCGTTCGTTGCCACAGCGACAGGAGGGAAGGGAGCCAGAGCAGGCCAGGCCAAGGTGCTACGGGAAGCGAGCCGATGAAAGTGTGAAGAGGCAATAAAGACCCGGTGAGTGCACTGTCCTTCTGGTGTTGCTCTTCATGGAAAATCAAGGAAGAGGCAGCCTGAGCCGGCACCCCTCTCCTGACACAGTTGCAGTGGTGGAGAATGCGGGCAGGGCAGCATGGGGAGGCACAGGTCATCCCCCCACCCCACCCCAGCTGACTCCTGGATGGCCTGGTGGGCTGAGCAGCAAAGGCTCCAGGCCCAGGAGCAGCAACATCTGTTGCAGCAATTAGCAGCACAACAGACGCAGCTCATGGAGCAAGTTTTCACTGCCCGGCTCCAGAACTAAGGCTCTTTGCTTCAGCAAGTGCTGGGAGGACTACAAAGCACTCAAGCTGAGACCCTGGTGGGGCAGACAGGAGGAAAAGGCCTAGGGCCTATGCGGATCTCTAAAATGACCACAGAAGATGACCCTGAAGCCTTTCTAAATACCCTTGAAAGAGCTGCCCTGGCGGCCAAGTGGCCCAAAGACCAGTGGGCCCTCATCCTGACACCTTGCCTCACGGGTCCTGCCCAAGAAGCCTAACCCTTACCCTGGAAGCGGCAGGCCAATATGATTTAGTAAAAGCGGCCATTCTAGGTATGAGATTTAAAACTCCTTGAGACAGGACTGGAGCAGTTTATTCCATACAAAAAGTGTTTGCAAAGGCTGGCTCAATGTCTCAGTAGTCTGAGAAACAAAGAGCAATTATTTCAAACATCAATGAGATTGTATACATTCCTTTCCCCGATGCTCAACACTATCCCCGCTTCGCCACTGGCTGGTCACTAAGAAATCACAATCTTCCCCATCCGCCTATATCATGCTACTCCTTAATATGTTCCCCCCTCCCGCTCATACATCCCATGTTCATGCTAATGAGCCTTATTACCTATGAGAGGTGTGTCATTTACTATTCATAAGCCTGTTAAGCGTGTGCAGTACCTTCTAAGAGGTCAACAGGCCGGAGTGGCCTTGAAAATTCTTGACGCCAAAATGTTTCTTAAATCTTGTGGGGAGGATGAGATAATGAAAACAGGTCTTTCGCCAGGCTCTTTATCGCCAGTTGTAAAGTCTTTGTCTGCTCTCCTCCACTGAAGGTGACAGTTTTACCACTGTCCCCCAATTTTACCCCTTCTGGTATTTTTCGGAACTTTTTATATAAGAAACATTATTAGAACAACCATTTACATGTTTTGCTTCTCAGGCTTTTTTTTGCCTTAAGAGACTTCAATGATCCTGTCCTATTCCTGTTGTTCACCCTTAACACTTAGTAACAGTAACATTTAATTTCTCACATAGAGATTTTGAATGTCTCTGAAGAGACCTATTGGTGGTGGATAAGAGGGGTTGTATATGTGACTGGCACCTCGCCCAGGGCTGTGGGACAGAAGATTCGTGCCAATGGGCCGAGATGGATGCCCACAGTCCGCAGCGCTGAACAGGTGGCTGAGCTGGTCCTGCTGGAACAGTGTATAACCATCCTGCCCACCCCAGCCAGAAACTGGGTTAGGTGCCAGAGGCCTGAAACCCTAGAGGAAGCCATTGGTCTTATGGAAACCTTTGTGGTTGCTGAGGAGCCAGATATAGGCGACAGGCCGGGTCCACCCTGGCAGGAGGGTCAGAGACAGAGAGCACCTGGGGGCCGTGGCAACAGAGGCCCAGAGAGAACAAGAGCAGATGGACCAGTACCCACTGGAAGGGGTACGAGACATAAGGCGGTTGCCCAGCTGGAAGTGCCTGCACCAGGGGTGGGGGGGGCGGCTTCGCCACGACTTACAAATGGGAAAGGAAGAAGATCCCAGCTGAAGCAAGTGTGCCTTACTTGTGGCAAGGAGGGGCATTTCTGGAGGGACTGTCCGTTGATGGAGTATGACTTTGTGGAAGCCTGGTGGTCCGCCCCGGTGAGTGCCACCCTTCAGCAAGCTTGGCGGGTTCAGGCCAGGGTGGATGAGAAAAAGGTTGAGGCCTTGGTAGACACCGGCTGTGGTCACACCCTGGTTAGGCCAGCCCGGGGCAGCCCCTTGGAAGAAATACTGCAGGTGAAATGTATACATGGGGATGTCAAGCCTTATGCCACCCGATGGGCTAAGGTGGAGGTAAAAGGGAAGGTACACCTATGCAGGGTGGGGGTTGTCCCCAGTTTAGCTTATTAAGTGATAATTGGACGTGATTGGCCCCATTTTGAAGAGCTGGTGAGGGAGATGAGCTCGGAGGTTGCCTTGGCAGGGGAGGAGGAAGACGTAGGCCTTACAGCCCTGCGTACCTCCCGCACAAGTGGCTGGTCTTCCTCCAGCAAAATGCCGCCTCTCTTGTCCATGCCGAGAAAAGCCCAGGACCCCTCAGGAGCAAAAGAGAGTGCAAGGAGTGGTCGCCACTTTGAGATTGCGGGGGGATTGCTGTATAGGGTTGTACCTGCGCAGGAAGGACACAATGAACTGCGACAGTTGGCGATTCCTGAACCCCTGAGGCTAGTTGAAATTCTCATCCTATTCTTTAAAAATACAGGCTAAAGTGTTCTTGGATTTTAGTTTTTTCCCAATATAAAGGGTACAAGGGTATGTGCTCTTACCACCTGGCAGTAAACTCTGTTGAACACAATGATTTACTTTAGCATAAATATGAGTAAAATTGTTGTCTAAAGTTGCATAGTTACCAGGGAATAAGTGTCCGATCAGAACAGCCTGGGATTGCTCTCCCAGAATGTACACTATTTCAGCAGTTTCTAATTTATGCTGGTTTCTTTGTTGCAAGGGTTGGATGCTGATGTGAATTCAACAAGGAATTGGCTTACCTTTTGATTACAATACATTTCTAAGCTGCTGCTCCCTTTCCCCCATCCTGATTGCAACAGGTAGCTTGGAAAGTTCAAGACACTCATCATTGACGTAGTGGCAAATATGAAATTTCTGTTCAAATCTTTCCATCCTCAATGCGTGGTGGTGTATGAATATAGAAACACAGTCCTAGATTTTGATCTCTCCACAACAACTGTGGTAAGCTGGCCACACCTCTCACAACTGAAATGATGGTGAATCAGAAGAAGGCAGCCACCCTCATAGGCCTCAGAAAACAAAGGCCTCAACCTCAGCATGTTACAGATGTTTCCCTCAAGTCAAAACACCAAAGCTGGTTTACAGCAGAGATGAAGCATAGAAAATATCACGAGTCATTTGTTAAACCTCAGCACTTAATAGAATCATAGAATTATAGAATAGTAGGTTTGGAAGGGGCCAAGAAGGCCATCAAGTCCAACCCCCTACTGGTGCAGGACACCAATTTACATCCCATCCCGCTCAGGAGGCTTTTGAAATGTCTCCAATGTGGGACGGCCCCATACCTCTCCAGGCAGCCGGTTCCACTGTCACATTGCTCTGACAGTGAGCAAGTTCTTCCTAGTGCACTCTAAGCTTATTGCTCTGTGTCCTACAATCTGGGATGAGTAAGAACAAGTTTTTACTTCTTCTTCATGACCGCCTTTGAGATACCTACTGGATGCTATGTCCATAAGAGCTGCTGTTAGGCGGAAGGAAATGCATGCATGGGAAATGGGTGCCTTGTGTGGCCTTTTGGCTTCTGCCAACCCCACTGTGGAAGGAACAGCAGACACACAGTCGAGCACAGTAGCCCATGAAGCACTGGGGCCTATTGCTAAATGGTAAAGCCAACCACTGCAGTCCCTGAGAAGTTCCCCAGCATGGCCCCTGGGTAGTGGGCAGCTCAGCAAGAGTAGCACTTTCTGATGGAGGGCATCCTAAGATGGATCCTCTGCTACCTCCCTCATGCCTCATGGCAGCCACAGCCCCCTGCGTCACAGTAAGGGATTTTCATTTAGAAGGTCATTTGACTGTCAGCCACATGTCCCCCCCACCCCCACCCGCTTTCTGTGGTAAAGGATTTTTGCAGTGCAAATCACAGGACCCCATGCCTTTTTTCCCACTTTCCCCAATCATCTTCTCCACTATAAATGACTCGGATCACAGCCATGGACAGCAGCTTCTTCAGAACAATGACTCCAGCATGCATTTTCTAATTATCAAGCATACAAGGGAGAGCAACTGAACTTGTTAATGCCCAAGATCACTCATTTTGGATTTACTACTTCTTCATAACTTGAGAATAAAGAATTTCTTGAAACATATCTCCAGTTATAGTAAGGAACTAGGGAGATGAGTTTTGCTAAGGTCCGTTTGAATTCTACATTTGGCAAGGGAAACAGCACTTTGCTTCCTGTTGAAGATGTGGAGCTCTGTGATTTGTCAAGGAATGTTTTCCAGCAGTTCCCCTTTAAGTCCTCTTATGGCTTTACTGTGCTCTCCTTCCTCTTCCTCTGGATAGCGGTAGCTACAGTCATCTACCTCTTGGGCCAACTGTTCATGGGGCACTATGGATGGGATGGGTGGGGGGGGGGAGAGAGAGAGAGAGTCCATTATTGCATTCCCCCCAGGCAGATAGGCTGGAATCTGACTTCTGTTCCAAGACTATACCCTCTACAAGGCCACAAGAAAGCAGCAGCCACCTGCTACAGCTGCTAATGCATGTTTACCCACAAAATAGGGAAATCTACCCACCCAGGAAAGCGGGCAGCACAAATGTGACTGGCAGGGTCCACAAACCAGCTCCACAAACCTAAAGTGCAATGGGTTAGGACATCAGCGCAGCATGCCTGTTTGCCTTTCCAGCTGACCACATGCCTGGCTTCTCCAGCTTGCTTAATAGCGTAATCTGCAAGTTAGTAATCTACAAGGAAGTGTTCTGTCAATGTTTAAATCAAGAATACTATTTTTTTGCTTCAGGGAAACCTCCAAGGGGAAGCCTTTCCTGGGTACATGATGCCAGAGGCAAAGCAGAGAGAAAGGCTCTCTGCTGCTTTCATGCCTTCTGCTCCAGGTCATAGACTTCCTGGAGCATCCTGTTCACTATGGCTAAGGCGTACATGGCTAAGGCATACATCGGTGGGCCTACACGTTCTGATCCAGAAGGGGGCTGAGTTAAAACCTCCTTCCTATTAAGTGCTTAAGCCTGTCTCCCTCGCCAAACTTTGTATTCAGCATTAAGGTGGCCTTGGCATCAGCTAGAAAAATCAGGAAGGAGAACTTGCGATGGGAAAGAGGTAGCCCCCAAGGACTGCAGCCTGGAGGCAATTTGAGGTCTTGGAGGTCAGAGTACAACCCTTCCAGTTGAGGCTCAGAAAGAAGAGCCAATGGGACAGCAGCACAGGTGTTGGGCTAGAACCAGGGCAGTGGTGATTCTGAGCTCTGACAAAGTCTTCCACCAAGTTTGCTGGAGATCTGGAAGAAGAAGGCTGGCCTCTGCAGCCCACCATTCATTTTGCAAAATGAGCTTCTGTCTCTTGCACATATTTTGGAGCTACACCTTAACTATTTCCATAATCATGATTGTACAAAATAGGGAGGAGAGGAACAGGAGCTCTGCAGAATCTCAAAGTCCTCCCTCCTCCAGAAGCCTCCAAAAAATAAAAAAAGCCCTCTGCCTTCTAAGTGTATCTTTGCAGCCAAGAGTGCTAAATATTTGTCTTATGAAAATGTGAAAGCAGAGATTTCCAGGCCACCCTGTGGGATCAAGGCACTCATGCCGGGTGCTGCGGATGTGCTGGGGGTAACTCACCCCTTTCAAGTGAAAGGCACAGAAGCCCAAAATGGTGGAAACAGGTGGGGGGTAAGAAGGAGTAAAGGGTGTTGCTGGAAAGGCAGCCTTCTGGCCTTACATTTCAGGTGCTTTGCTTGGGCTCCGAATCTGATGAAGACGCAGGAAAGCAGTAGGGTGAGCACACAGAGGAGCAGGACCATTATTAGGGTGATGCTAATGGGGATCAGGTGGTTGTCTATCTCTGAAAACAAGCAGAAAACACCTGAAAACCAAGCAAAGAAGTGTCCCCAGACAAATGTGAGAGAAACGGGGTGGGGGGGGGGGGTAGGCTGGGCTCAGATGGAGAGATTCAGTACATATGCTGGGGTAGCTGGAAAAAAGATTTTGAATAGTTTGATCAGAAGGAATTCCAAAGCAGGCAGTCCTGATGGTGGCAAGCACCCTTTCACATGGCCATTTACGACATGGATGTTTCCAGTGACAAATGTCTGGGCATGTGGTGATCCTCCATCAAGCTTACAGAAGTGGTTTCAGAGCCACATCTGGCAAATTTCTAGCCCTTCATCTCTCCTAAAGACCAAGCAAATGCTCACCTGCAACGTTAGTGGGAGGTTGTGTGGGGCCTTTCCATTCAGGCTTGCAATTCACATCTTCCTCCTCTGCGGCCAGATTGTTAAGCATCCCCTCAGAGCAGCTTTGGCAACCTTTGAAAAATGCACAGGCCCATCAGAAATGTGTCAGGAAGTGAGCACCCCAAGGCAGCACCTGCACCCTCAAACCTATGCAGCATTCCAACCTCACCCACCAGCTCACCTAATTTATTCCTCTGTTTCTATGTGAATTTTGTTTTTGCATTTTAGGTAACTGTCTAGAAGCTGAAGTAGTTGCAGCAGGAAGTATTCCAAAAGGAGTAAAATGGTGGGAGTTGAGGAAGTGTTAAAAAGGTGCAGGGCACAAAGAACTGCCAGTTCAACAGTTAAAGAAGATTACACTGCTAAGGGGGAGAGACTGTCCTTCACTCCCTTTTGGAGTATCTTCTGTTGCCATTTTTCTCCCCTTTTATTGATGCATTTCCACTGACAGTGAGGTTCCTTGCCTTTGGCAAATGAGCTAATTTTTGCCTGTATGCAATTTATTCTTGTTTTCCCTCTGATAATTGAAAATGACAAAGAAAGCAATCAGACCAGCCTTTATGTATTGCACCTAACAAAAGCCTGACAAAAATTACAGACAGAAGAGGAAGAAGAGGGGGGAACAGGCCATGGTGAGCCTGATCAGTGGTCAGTGAACAGATAACCCAATGTAGTGTATTTGCAGAGTACGTGAGCATGCCGTGGGCAATTCCCATTGTGGGCAGTTAACATGTTAGGTCCTTAGGGATTAATGAGGATCCAAAGTTTACAAGCATTTTCAGAACAGTGGCTGAAGTTCGGCTCTATTATTGCAGATGCACGGGGGTTGAAGGCAGCACAACCAAGCTCTCTTCATCCATACCTGAAGCAAACACATTTACTTCATGCCTCTAGATAAACAGCTTTACTGCCATATATTTGGATTCCATGGGTGTATTTTGTATCATAGCAAGATGCCCCCCTTTGATTTGGTCCAGAGATATATTGTGGCAGGCTCTGGGGAGCCTAATAGCTGCTAGTGTATTTTACTGATTGCTTTTACAGCATTTATGTACAGCACCAGATTTTGGAGAGGTAAACAATCAAAAGACTAAAACAATATGCTGAAACTGAATACAGTTGGATGCTCATATCTGCTGGTTCAGTTACTGTGTTTTTACTTAACGGTGGTTGATCTTGGTCCAGAAGATAAGTTGTAAAGTGCCAAAGAGAAGTTGTAAAGTGACTTAAGTGAAAATGTAAGTGAAAATTCTTGATTTAATAGGGAAAGAAAAAAAAACATACACTGAGGTTGGTAAGAACAAATTTTCTATTGTTCTACTGTGAAAAAAGGGAATCGATATATAAAGTGTTCACTATTATCTGCAGTTCAGGCATCTGCTGAAGGGCAGTGGAACTGAGCCGTTTTACTGATATCAGGAATATCAGTAAAACAAAACAAACCCAGTGGCTGCTTAACTAAAGAGAACTTTCTGAAATAAATGTTTCCAGGAGATGTCAGAAACAAGCTAGTGTGGCACCTGTCTGAACTCCAGAGAATTTACAACAGAAAGGGAGCTGCCAAGTTGAAAGCCCAGGGGCACCTATCGCCTTCACCCCTCTTTCTAACGGCTGTTTAGCCTCCCTGGCCAAACTGTGTCCCTTAAGCTCAGGAGCCGTGAACCTGGCGGACACGACTGCCTGCAACAGCATGAGGGTGCTGAGGTCTGACCCAGCAGCCAGGACACGGGGTAGAAAATACCGCTCCGGCGGGGGAAGCGCACCTTTCCTTGTCTGCTTCTGCCAAGGGGCACACGGACACTTGCCACACTCCTCTGCCGCCTCTCCGCACGAGTACTCAGGGACGCATTTGCAAATGGCATCGGCAAATTCAGAGCAGTTCCGCACATATTCCCGTTGGTGTCCTTAAGAGCAGACGTTTTTTAGCGGTCCCGGTGATGTCCAAGGAGGGAGCGACCGTCCGTCCGTCCGCCCGTCCGTCCGTCCACCCAGGAACAGGTGGCGGGCACCGGCCGAACAGACACAACGCGCGGGCTTCGGAGCGCCTCTCCTGAGCGGCTGCCGCACAAACGCCGCCAGGGAAAGCAGCGCCCCTCCGCCAGCCTCGAGGCCAGGCGGGCGCCGTGTCCCCAGGAGGTCCCTCGCGGGCGCGCTCCCGCCGCCGGCGCCGCGCCCCGTCCCCCAGACGCACGGGGCAGTCTCCCGCCCGTCCCGGCGAGGGCCCGGCTGGGCGGCCTCGGCCAGCCCCCGGAACCCCCGGCCGCGGGCAGCGGGACGGCGAGGCGAGGCGGCGCCGCGGGAACGCACCGGCCCCGGCGCGCGGGCGCACTTACCGTCGCAGACTCGGCAGGGCGCGCAGTGGCTGGCGGTGGGCGCTTCGCGGTACGTGCCTGCGGGAGCGAGAGGCGCTTAGCGAGGCGCGCCGGTCCCCCTCCCGCGGCCGGCCCGTTCCCGGGCCGACCCAGAGCGAGCCCGCCCCGCTTACCCGGCTGGCACGGCCGCCCCTCCGCGCGCGCTCGGCCCAGCGCTCCCGGCAGCAGCAGCACCAGCGGCAGCAGCGGCGCGGCCCGGCAACCCATTGCGGCGCGGCGGGAACGCCGAGGCAGCTGCAGCGGCAGGGCCAGGCGCTCTTTCGCCGTCCCGGCGAGCTCGGATCTCTCGGCGCGGGGCGGGATCCTGCACGTGGCCTCGCAGCCCGCCCCGCCCGGGAAGCAGCATGCTGGCTCTCGGCGCCACCCCTTGGTGCCCCTCCAACTACCGACCGAGGCGCTAGAAGCCTGCTGGCTTGCCAAAGGATGCGCCCAGCGGATCACCCTGGGCAGAGCCGATGGGCCCCCCATGCCCAGGCACTGCGGAGCCCCCCCAGATTCCTCCCACCCGCCTGAGCTTGGCCCAGGACTAAAAGCGACAGGCAGAGCGCGGAGATCCATTGTAACTTCCCATTCCAGGGAAGGACGTCAGCGGGGATCAGTAGCACGAATGGCTGATAACCACAATGGAGTGGTCACTGACCTCGAGCCAGACATCCTGGAATGTGAAGTCAAATGGGCCTTAGGAAGTCTGAGCAACAACAAAGCTAGTGGAGGCGACAGTATTCCAGCTGAGCTATTCAAACTCTTAAAAGACAATACAGTAAGAGTGCTACACTCGATATGCCAGCGAATTTGGAAAACTCAGCAGTGGCCACAGGATTGGAATAGGTCAGTTTACATTCCGATCCCAAAGAAGGGCAATGCCAAAGAATGTTCAAACTACCGCATCATTGCACTCATTAAACACGGTGACAAAGTTATGTTCAAAATCCTACAAGCTAGGCTCCAGCAGTATGTGGACTGAGAACGACCAGAAGTACATGCAGGATTTTGAAGAGGCAGAGGAACTAGAGATCAAATTGCCAACATAGGCTGAATCATGAAGAAAGCTAGGGAGTTCCAGAAAAACATCTGCTTCATTGACTATGCTAAAGCCTTTGATTGTGTGGATCACAACAAATTGTGGCAAGTTCTTAAAGAGATGGGAGTACCAGACCATCTTATTTGTCTCTTGAGAAACCTTGTCAAGAAGCAACACCAATTGGTTCAAAATTGAGAAAGGAGTTCAGCAAGGCTGTATACTGTCGCCCTGCCTATTTACAGTAACTTATATGCAGAGTTATATAAGATCATGGCATCCGGTCCTCTACCTGGCAAATAGATGGGGAAGAAATAGAGGTAGTGACAGATTTCATTTTCCTGGGCTCCAAGATCACCGCAGGTGGGGACTGCAGCAAAGAAATTAAAAGATGCTTGCTCCTTGGGAAGAAAGCTATGACAAATCTAGACAGCATACGAAAAAGTAGAGACATTACCATGCCAACAAAAGTGCGTATAGTCAAGGCTGTGGTTTTCCCAGTTGCAACGTATGGCTGTGAAAGTTGGACCATAAGGAAGGCTGAGTGCCGAAGAGTTGAGGCCTTTGTATTGTAGTGCTGGAGGAGACTCCTGCGAGTCCCTTGGACTGCAAGGCGATCAAACCAGTCAGTCAGCCCTGACTGCTCTTTAGAAGGCCAGATCCTGAAGATGAAACTCAAATACTTTGGCCACCTAATAAGAAGGAAGGACTCCCTGGAGAAGAGCTTAATGCTGGGAACGAATGAGGGCAAAAGAAGAAGGGGACGGCAGAGAATGAGGTGGCTAGATGGAGTCACTGAAGCAGTCAGCATGAGCTTAAGTCAGGGGTCCCAAACGCGCGGCCCACGGGCCAATTGCCGGGCTGGCGGGGGAGGGGCCCTGCGGCCTTCAAAGCGCCGGCAGCGCCCGGGCCGGCCTCCGGATGAGCAGCCCACCACCACCGCTTGATGCGGCCTAGCCTCACCCAGACTCTACTTCCAGCGGCCCCCAGGTAAGTTGAGTTTGAGACCCCTGGCTTAAGTGGACTCCAGGGGATGGTGGAGGACAGGAAGGCCTGGAGAAATGTTGTCCATGGAGTCGCAATGGGTCAGACACGACTTCGCGACTAACAACAACATCCCGAAGTACACTCCCTAACATGATTTGACTGCTTCAGATGACCCTGTCATTTAAATTCAGTCAAACCTTTGTATAGTGTGCATATGTATGTTCAGCTGAGGTTGACTGGGAGTTGCATTTTTTTTCAGTCTGAACATGCAGATTGTACCTTTAAAAGACCTACTAAGTGAGCCTGAGGGCTTGATATTTCTGTCATCTCATGAGAAATAACAATTACAAATAATTTCAACAAAGAAAAAGGGGGGAAGTAAACAAAAAAAGCCCACGTGGCTTCACCAAATGCCTAGAGAGGATCTGGAAAGAAAACATAGCAAGTGGAAGGAAGACCTGGTGCAAAGGAAGAAAGCAGGCAGGCAGCATGGAATTGCAAGGATGGCATCAGGAAGGCTAATGCTAGGACTGAACTGAGGCTAGCAAGGGATGCCAAAAACAACAAAAAAGCCTTCAGATATGTCCAAAGGAAAAGATAGAAAAGAAAGAAATGGTGGTTCAACAACTTAGTGTGAATGGCAAAATACTAGTGCCAGATGACTGGAGAACGGCTAATGTAGTCAAGAACTACAGATCAGTCAGTCTGACATCAATCCCTGGAAAAATTATGGAACAGATTATAAAATAGTCATTCTGGAAATACGCTGAAAACAATGCAGTGATTAGTAGAAGCCAATATGGATTTCTTAGGAAGAAGTCCTGCCAAACTAATCTCATTTTTTGATTGAGTAACCTCCCTGATGGATATAATCTTATCTTGACTTCAGCAAAGTTTTTGGCAGACTGCCCCATGATATCCTGATTAGCAGACTGGCTAAAAGTGGGCTAGATGGAACAATTATCAGGTGAATCCGCTGTTGGCTACAGCATTAGATTCAAAAACTGCTCCTCAGTGGCACCTTCTCAATCTGGGGACAGTGGGGTTCAGTCCCGGGGCCAGTGTTTATTAATAGAATGAGGATGAGGAAGTGCAGGGAATGATGATCAGATTTGTAGATGACACAGAATTCGGTAGGACAGAGAGAAAGAAGATGCAAGGTGATCTTGATAGGTTGGAGTGCTGGGCTGAAAAGAACAGAATGAATTTGTCAGGGACTTCAAGAAGAACAGTCGCGGGGAGGAACGCTCGGATCCACAGGAAGACACCTTCGCCTCCAACCGCCGCCGTTTTATCGGTGAGAACACCCAGGCGGACCTCTATGCGGAGCACGAAGCTGCAGCCCAAAGGCCAGGACGCGTCCTCGGATCGCCGGCGCGGCGAGGCGCGGCCTGCGCGGGGCACACGGGGAAGCTCCCTTGCCCCCCCCCGCTCCCCTCGGGAGTCGGCGCCCCCCCTGGCAGGGCCCCTCCGGCTCGCTCCGCGGCAGCGAGGTGCCCCCACCGCCTCGGCGGCCGGGGCGGGCCGCGGCCGACGCACGGGAGGCGGCGCTGCTGGAGGCGACTCCGCCCTCACCCGGCGCGTCTCGGGAGCGGCGGGCGCGTGAGCGAGCGGGACGCCCTGCGCCGTGCGGCGTGAGTCGCAGCCTGGTCCTGCAAGTATTGCTCCTGCTCGGCGCCGGCGCCCGGCTCAGCCGCGGGACCCATGCTGGGGCAGCTGCACGGGGCGGGGTTCGGGAGGGCAGAGCGGATCGCTCGCTCGGGAGGCCGGCCCGTTTCCGGCCGAGCTGGGGCCTTGCCCTCGGGCCCGCGGCCGCCGTCCGGGGCCGTGCCGGGGCTCCGCGTTGCTCCGTCAGAGTGGTTCCGGGGCCCATCCAGCGACCGGTTCGCCGGAGAAGCTCCTCGCCTGTGGCAGCGGCGAGCTTCGAGGCCGACCGGCGCCCCGGGCGAGGCCTGCTTCGGCCCTGTGTCCCCGGGGCCCCAGCCCGCGGGCCTCGTCTGGCCAGGAGCAGGCAAGGCTGCCGGCGCGAGCGTTGCCAGGTGGCCTGGGGCCAGGAGGAGCGGCCTCGCCCGGCTTCCATTCGGCCGCCAGCGCACCTGCTCGCGTCGTTTCGCCTTTTTCATGCGCTTACTGCTCATGTTGCTTGCTTCAGATTCGCTTTCTGCTGCTTTTCAGATGGCGAGCATTCAAGTCTCCTGCAGGGGTCCTTTTTCACAGTTATGGTACAAATCTGATGAGCCAGCAAAGCTCCCCTTGTAACTGGGAATTCGTGTTAGGGCAAAGAATGCAGCATACAGATGCATCCCTAGCACAGTCCCCTTCCCGAAAGAAAACTGTTGCCTGTGTTATGGGAGCATACATTTTTTGCTGTATGCCTACGAGGGAGAATGTTTATATAAGTCAATACATTTCTGAATTTATTCCCTAGCTGTAAAATATGTAAACGTTTTGTGTCTTGCAATTTTTCAAACATTGAACCCCTGGAAAAATCATTGTGTTAATTAAACAAGGAATAAGATGCATGGACTTTAAAGGTGCCTTCCTATATAAATTAATTCTAAACTTTAATAAGCACTATATAACAGTTGCTTTATTTACATGTTAGATTTATATCCCCTCTTTTTTAAAGATCTTAAAGCAGCTTACACCCTCCCCCCACCCCCATTTCCACTTTTATCCCCACAACAACAGCCTTGTAACAGAGGTTGGAGTGAGATTCTGTGACTGGCCCAAAGTCACCCCGTTGGTTCCATGGCTGAGTGGGGACCAGAACCCAGATTGAGTCCTAAACACCCATTCTTAAGGCATATGATTTTCAGTATTGTTCTGTTGTACAGCAAGGTATACTGTTCCTACCCCAAAGAGTCTTGTTTGGCTATCATAAAGCCAGTAGAAAGCCAGCTGTTTCCCCTGTGGACTTCATTTCTGGCAGGACGTTGGCGCTTGGACCATTCAATAGTTCGGGCTTTCTTGCATGACAAAAATGAACACTTGATGTTTTCCCTAGAAGGATCAGTTTCTGTCATAGGAAAATTGTATTTTTTCAGCATTCAGAAACAGGTATCTTTTGCTATGAAAATGGTACTTCCTCCCCCATCAGCTCTAAAATTCCCAGGATAACCATGGCTAACCACAAAGGCTATTTCTGATCTGTTTACTGCTCCCCTGTAGAGATGTGGGGAAATGAAAGAGCCAGGATCAGGTATGCACATGCAGGAGGCACCAAGTTCATGGTTCATATTGATGTTGTGAGCCGCCCCGAGGCTTATTGCGATGGGGCGGCGGAGAAATGTTTTAAATAAAATCATAATAAATAATAATAAGTTCATCACTTTCCAAGTAGGGAAAAGGCTCAGGCAGGAGTTCTTTGGAAGTGTGCTTACAGGGGCCATGTGTTTGCCCACTGCTGTACAGATGGGGCCTGACATAACTACTGAAATGGCTGTCGGACTTTGCCTCCCACTAGCTGCTTGCTTCTGCTTCAGGGCGCCAGTTCCACATTGCATCCCAGTTTTCCTTGTGGCCTGCTGTGTGTCCTTCAGCCTGAGCAAGCTATCATCATGTAGCATGAGACAGATGGGCATTGTCCTGGGACAATTTGCTTGTTGCTTGTCATACGTTCAGAGGGTGGTATTTTAGCAGTTTCTCTGAGGAAGGAAACCACCAACACCTGAGTCTCCCTTTTAAGAATGGCTATTTGAACGAACACTGTGACTGTTCAAATACTGTGGCTTGACTTAAAATTCTCTCTCTCTTTTTTGCTATAGGACAAGACACCTAGCCTGCATTTCCTTTCAAAGTGAGCTAAGCACCAGTTCTCAAAATGGCTTCTAAAAGAGCCCTGGTAATTTTAGCTAAAGGGGCTGAGGAGATGGAAACAGTAATCCCCACGGATCTCATGAGGAGGGCAGGAGTGAGTATTCAGACTAAAAGCGCTAAAATACCTCCCTATTTTCTGTTCCTTTTACGAAGACAGTGATGGGGTTACATGATATGCTAAGATACTCTGGCTTTGAAGCTTAGCTTAGCATGTTGTCTAAACCTTGTCTGCTTCCAGCATCATGGCTTTGGAATGGCTACCAAGCCTTCCCAAAAAGCCACAGTTTATTTTAAGATTTACTAGACCCTTCATGCCTTGGCATGTCATCTGAACCTGCATGAGAAACTAAGCCAGTGTCAAGCCAAAAAGCTTCAGCATTGCTTGGCCAGAGCAGCAAACAGCCTTGCCGCCTTCACTCAGGAGCTCCAGGTGAGTGCTGAGGATGGCCCCTAGCAGCACTATGGGAACCTGTCATCTGTGCAACACCTCTGCAAACCCTGCTTGGGTGGGGGTGCTGATGTCACTGGCTCACATGCCCCTTTGCTTGCTACCCCAGCTAATGAGGACCACTGTGGGTATTGCAGAGGGCATATGGCTGCAGTTGAGGGCAGGCAGGACATGTGTGGAGGGTGGGTGTTTCCATTTGTTCTTTATGTGCTGAGCATTGCAAGGAGAAGGGTTATATCAGAAATTTTATTTATCCCATATTTCTAAAAATAACCTTTCAGTAATAACAGCAACGAATACTATAATACAGATTAAAAGCAAAATCTGAATTAAAACATTAAAGCAAATACATTAAAAATGTAAGTCTAAAGGAGGTAGCACAGAAGCTGTTAACTCTGGAACAGCTTATATAGAATCATAAAATAGTAGAGTTGGAAGGGACCAAGAGGGCCATCTCAGTGTAGGACTCCAAGTTAAATCATCCTCTCAAAAGGCAGTCCAGCTGCAACTTGAATGCCTCTAGTTTTGGAGAGTCTACAGCCTCCCTAGGTCATTGGTTCCCTCCTTGAAGGAGGTTAGGAGAGTGAACACCCAGAGGGAGGGCCTTCTCTGCAGTGGCACCCTGGCTGTGGAATGCACTTCCCAGAGAGGTTCGCCTGGCTTTTCGGTGCCAGGTTAAAACCTTTTTATACACCCAGTATTTTAAAGTTTTAAAAATTTTAATTCAGTTTTTATTTATCCTCAGTCACATTTTATCTTGCTAATGTATTTATTAGATATTTGCTACTTTGTAAGCTGTCCAGAGATGTTTTGTATTGGATGGGTTAGAAATATCCTAATACATAAATAAAATAAATATTGTTGTACTGCTCTAACAGTTAGGAATTTTTTCCTGATATCTAGCTGGAATCTGTCTTCCTGTAACTTGAGCCCATTATTCCATGTGCTTCACTCTGGGATGATTGAGAAGAGATCCTCTTTGTGATGGCCTTTCAAGTACTTATAGAGTGCTACCACTCAGTCTTCTAATCTCAAGGCTAAACGTGCCAGTTCTTCCAATTACTCCTCCTAGGGCTTTGTTTCCAGTCCATGGACCACCCTTGTTGCCCTCTGAACCCTTTTCATCTTGTCTGTTTCTTTCTTAAACTGTGTTGACCAGAACAGGGGACAGTACTCCAGATGAGGCTGAGTAAAGGGAAGCTGGTGCTTCACATGATTTGGAAGTGATACTTCTATTAATGCAGCCCTTAAAATAGTACTTGACTTTTTTGTAGCCACATCACATTGTTGACTCCTATGAGATCTTCCTGTAGATCCTTCAGCTTGTGATCTACAACAATTCCAAGATTCTTCCTGCTTGCAGTCTTGTTGAGCCAAGTATTCCCCATCTTGTAATGATGCATTTAGTTTCTCTTTCCTAGGTGGAGTACTTGGCATTTGTCTCTATTGAATTTCATTCTATTCTTTTCAGCACAGCACTCCAACCTATCAAGATCACCTTGAATCTTCTTTCTCCCTTCCAGAGTATTAGCTATCCCACCCAATTCTATGTCGTTGGCAAATTTGAAAATCATTCCCTGCACTTCCTCATCCAAGCTATTAATAAAAATGTTGGAGAGCACTAGGCCTAGGACTGATCCCTGCAATACCCCACTTGTCACCTCTCCCCAGTTTAAGAAGGTGCCACCGATGAGCAGTCTTTGAGTCCAGTGCTGTAGCCAACTGTGGAGCCACCTGATCATGTCCACTTTTAGCCAGTTTTTTCATCAGGATATCATGGGGCAGTTTGCTGAAGTCAAGATAGATAATATCCACAGCATCCCCACAGTCCATGTTACCCAATCAAAAAATGAAATCAGATTAGTCTCGAAGGACTTTTTCCTGAGAAATTCATGTCGGCATCTAGTATCACTGCATTGTTTTCAACGTGTTTGCAGACTGACTGTTTCATAATCTGCTCCATAATTTACCCAGGGATTGTTGTCAGACTGACTGGTCTGTAGTTTCCAGGTTCTTCTTTTCCTTTCTTGAAGATACATTAGCCCTTCTCCAGTCATCTGGCACTTCCCATTTCCATGAGTTCTCAAAAGTAATAGTTGTTCTGAGAGCTTTTCTGGCAGCCCCTTTATGACTTTAGGATGAAGTTCATCGGGCCCTGGAGATGAACTTGTTCAACCCAATTAGATGATCCTTGACCATTCGCCTGTTGATCCTGAGCTGCCATCCTGGTCTTTCAGCTTGTCCTTCTCCTTCGTCAGAAAGGTCAGAAAGTTTGTACAAGGAGAGATAATCAAATTTGCAGATGATACAAAACTGAGTGGATTAGCGAACACCCTAAAAGACAGAATGAAGATCCAGGGCAATCTTGAGAAACTTGAACACTGGCCTGAAAGCAACAGCATGAGATTCAATAAGGACAAGTGCCAAGTCCTCCACCTAGGAAAAAAACCAAATGCTGTGATACAAGATGGGGAATACATGACTCAACAGAACTGAAAAAGAAAAAGATCTTGGAATAATGGTGAACAATCAACTAAATATGAGCCAACAATGTGATGCAGCCACCGGAAAGGGCAAATGCTGTCTGGACATACAGTATCTGAAGAAGGCTTTTTTTTCTCGTTCCCAGCATTAGCCTTCCTGATGCCATCCATGCAATTCCATGCTGTCTGCCTGTATTCTTTCTTTGTAGCCTGGCCGTCCCTCTACTTCCTGTATGTGTCCTTTTTTGTTTTCGGATCTAGGCTTTTTGTGAAGGCACGTGGGCTGCTTCTGTGGTCTTGTGCCCCTTTTCCTTGTTGGAATTGTTTTTATTGTGCCCTTAGACATTCATTTTTTCAGAATTCTCACCCATATTGGACTTCTTTTCTCATTAGAGTTGCTTGTCATGGAATTTTACTTAACATTCTGAATTAATTAAAATCGGCTTTGCTAAAATCCAGAGTATGTGTTTGGCTAGACTTGGCTTTTGCTTCCTTTAGAATCAAGAATTCAAGAATGGCATGTTCAATTTCCTCCAGAATTCCTATAACTGGAGGAAATTCAAAAAGGAATTCCTATTCCTTTTTGTCTGCTAGGTCTTGCCTGTATGCTGATCAATCAGGTTAAGTATAGCCACTCCTCCAGTTTCTTCCTCCACTTTCTTTTGGAGAAAGTTGTCAGCATCACATGTTGGGAAGTCCTTGGAGGGGTTCTTTTGGCAAAATGTCCTTTTTAGGTACAACATCACTCCTCCTTGAAACACTGACAGTTTGTTTTTCAAGAGTTTCATCCTCCTCTTCTCTTTGACTGAGTAGTCAGTAATAGATTCCAACCACTGCATTCTTTTTATTCCTTGCTGCATTTAGATTAATCCAAATGCTTTGATGGAGTTACTAAGCTCATCATCCTGAATTTCTGTGCAGAGGCGCCATCTCCCTTTTTGTACCTTCTGTTTTTCCTAAATAGATTTTATCCTTCGATTGCTGAATTCCAGTAATGGGAGTCATCCCATAAAGTTTATATCTATCAGGTCATATTCCCTCTCCTGTATTAAGAGTTCTTGCAGTTTATTTCCTATACCTCAGGCATCAGAACAAGTGCTTTATACTCCATCTTTCTTCCTATATCTTTTAGAAAACCTTATTGGGCATGGTTAGAGCTGCTCTCCCGGGTGCGGTGCATAAGCCTTGCTCTGTTATTACGCCCAGGGATGCTTCTCCCTCTCCTGCGGGGTGCAGCTTAAAACCCTCCAGACACATTTCTTAGTGCTGTGACCAAACACCTTCTTTCCAGTCCTTGTAAGGTGCAACCCATTCCTTGCCAGCAGTCCATCTTCTAGGAAGTGTAGCCCATGGTCCGAGAATCCAGATCTTTCATGTTGGCACCATCTTAGCCAGGCATTTACCTGGAGTATTTTTCCCCTGTCTGTTCCTCTTCCAAGAACTGGAAGAACTGAAGGGAAACATAGAAACAGAAACAGAGTGAGTCAGAAGAGGTCTCCCAGGCCATCTAGTCTGACCTCTGGCACCAGCTGGCTCCGCTCACGACATGCCCACCATGTGCACGTCCAGCCTATCTTTGAATACCCTCACTGATGGGGCCTCAACAAACCCATTTCTCAACAAGAGAACTATCTGGGCCCCAAAATTCTTGACTTTCCTGCCTAAAGTCTGATATGATTTCTTCAAAGCCCTGCTTGGTAGTGTTATTTGTTCCCACATGTACAAGATGGAAGGGATATTGGCAGTGGGCTGTATGAATGTTGGTAGTCTTTCAGTTATATAGCTAATCTGTCTCCTAGGAAGACCGCATACCTGATGAGTCCATGGATCTTCCCGAAATACCTTTGTTTCCATTCTATGCAACCTAGGGAGCCTAACTTCAGTAGGGAGTTCCAAAGAGCAACCACCTAGAAAGACCTGTCTTGTATCCCCACTAAATGTACATCTGATGGCAACTGGCCTCCCTTCAAGATCGTCAATCCTGAGTAGAGGCTTGTAGGCAAAACAAAGAAAGACACAATGGTTTTATATGACAGTGTGGTGGAACAGTCAGCCATTTCTTCATTCGTGCTGTTTCCCATGAGCTTAAGAGCAGTCTGCAACAGCTTTCCTCAATGTTAATACTTACTAAAAGTGTTACTACAATGCTAATACTTGTCCCAATTTAAGACAAACTTGAGGGTTAAAATAAGTCAAATAGAGATGTCATTGAAAGTATTTTTTTTAAATGAACCTCATGGTGTGCCATGAATAGACAAAGGTCACCCAAGGAAGCATTTCATAGAATAGTGGAATTGAAAGGGGCCATGAAGGCCATCAGATCCAACCCACTGCTGTTGCAGGATACAGGTTACACCTTCCCACTCAGATGGCTGTCTAGTTTCTTTTTGAATGTCTCTAGTGAAGGGGAGCCTACCACCTCCCTAGGCAGCTGGTTCCACTGCCGTATTGCTCTGACAGTGAGGAAGCTTTTCCTGATGTCCAGCCTGAATCTGGGTTGTCACAGAATTGATTATTCCGTGCCCTACACTCTGGCATCAGCAAGAAGAGATCTTGACCTTCCTCTTTGTGACAGCCTTTGAGGTACTTACAGAGGGATATCATGCCCCCCCTCCGTCTTCTCTTCTGAAGGCTGAACATGCCCAGTTCTCTCAGTCTCTCCTCACAGGGCAGTGTTTCCAAACCCTGGATCATTTTTGTTGCCCTCCACTGGACCCTTTCTAATTTACCTGCATCTTTGTTAAACCTTGGTGCCCAGAACTGGACACAATATTCCATTTCTTCCACACCTGTTGTTAAAGATGTACTGAAAGGTGTTCACCACTTGGGATTGGGCATGTGGAGAGTGGGCTTTACTTCCAGGATGATGGTGTTAGTGAAACCTTTATATTAACACATGATCTGTAGTTTGTGCTGACTAGTTTGGCCAGCTGGAGGGTAGATGGCTGCTCATCTCCATGCATTCTCTTTTCTCATCAGATTGCTGTGACAGTTGCAGGCCTGACTGGAAAAGATCCTATACAGTGTAGCCGTGACGTCGTTATTTGTCCTGACACGAGTTTGGAAGAGGCTCGAAAGGAGGTTGGTCCCACTGAACATTCTGTGCCTCTTTTTTGTTTTGCAGCAGGTTGCTGATTGAGTCTGTCTCAGTAATTGGCGATCTGCCTCACTAGCCATTTTTCATGCCACTTTGGGGTTTTATTTTTGAGAGGGAAGGTTTGTGGCACAGCACTGGATAGTTGTTTGAAGCCTCAGGAGGATTTCAAGGAAGTTTTCTGCTGTTCACTTTGCAGATTGTTCTTTTGTCTCAGGTACGCTCAGGGAAATAACTTCTCTCTTTGTCTGTCCCTCTTGGACTTTATTCCACAGCCAGTCACCTTTTCTATCTATTTTTAGGGGCCCTATGATGTGGTGGTCTTGCCTGGAGGGAACCTGGGAGCTCAAAACTTGTCAGAGGTAAAAACCTGGGAAAATGCTGGACTCCATCTCCTCTGTGTATCTGTGTGCTTTCTTTTTGAATGTGAATATAAAGGAGCAGTTTTTCCAAAGCTTTATAAACACTGTAACTGGTTAAGTGGAATTTGGCACCTCAAGATAATGATGTTAGCCATCTATGCTCAGAAGAGCCAGTGAGCTACAGTGGTTAAGAGTGCAGGACTGGGACTCCAGAGTTGTGGGTTCTAGTCCCCACTTAGCCATGGAACTCACTGGGTGACTTTGGGCCAGTAGCAGACTCTCAGTCTGACTTACTTCACAGGATAGTTGTTTTGAGGATAATATTGAGAATTACAGTATATCACAGAAATGAGTACACCCCTCACATTTTGTAAATATTTTATCATTTCATGTGACAACCCTGAAGAAATGACACTTTGCTACAATGTAAAGTAGTGAGTATACAGCTTGTATAACATTGTAAAATTGCTGTCCCCTCAAAATAACACACAGCCATCAATGTCTAAACCGCTGGCAACAAAAGTGAGTACACCCCTAAGTGAAACTGTCCAAATTGGGCCCAAAGTGTCAATATTTTGTGTGGCCACCATTACTTTCCAGCACTGCCTGAACCCTCTTGGGCATGGAGTTCACCAGAGCTTCGCAGGTTGCCACTGGAGTCCTCCTCCTCTCCTCCATGATGACATCACGGAGCTGGTGGATGTTAGAGACCTTGCGCTCCTTCACCTTCCATTTCAGGATGCCCCACAGACACTCGATAGGGTTTAGGTCTGGAGACATGCTTGGCCAGTCCATCACCTTTACCCACAGCTTCTTTAACAAGGCAGTGGTTGTCTTGGAGGTGTGCTTGGGGTCATTATCATGTTGGAATACTGCCCTGTGGCCCAGTCTCCAAAGGGAGGGGATCGTGCTCTGCTTCAGTATGTCACAGTACATGTTGGCATTCATGGTTCCCTCCATGAACTGTAGCTCCCCAGTGCCGGCAGCACTCATGCAGCCCCAGACCATGACACTCCTACCACCATGCTTGGCTGTAGGCAAGACACGCTTGTCTTTGTACTCCTCGCCTGGTTGTCGCCACACGCACTTGACACCATCTGAACCAAATAAGTTTATCTTGGTCTCATCAGACCAAAGGACATGGTTCCACTAATCCACATCCTTAGTCTGCTTGTCTTCAGCAAACTGTTTGCGGGCTTTCTTGTGCATCATCTTTAGACAGGCTGACCCACCACCCCTTCAACCTCTGCAGCAATGCTGGCAGCACTCATACGTCTATTTCCCAAAGCCAGCCTCTGGATATGATGCTGAGCACGTGCACTCAGCATCTTTGGTCAACCATGGCGAGGCCTGTTCTGAGTGGAACCTGTCCTGTTAAACCGCTGTATGGTTTTGGCCACCATGCTGCAGCTCAGTTTCAGGGTCTTGGCAATCTTCTTATAGCCTAGGCCATCATTGTGTAGAGCAGCAATTCTTTTTTTCAGATGCTCAGAGAGTTCTTTGCCATGAGGTGCCATGTTGAACTTCCAGTGACCAGTATGAGAGAGTGAGAGCGAGAAAACCAAGTTTAACACACCTCCCCATTCACACCTGAGACCTTGTAACACTAACAAGTCACATGACACTGGGGAGGGAAAATGGCTAATAATGCCCAGTTTGGACAGTTTCACTTAAGGGTTTACTCACTTTTATTGCCAGTGGTTTAGACATTTAATGGCTGTGTGTTGAGTTATTTTGAGAGGACAGCAAATTTACAATGTTATACAAACTGTATACTCACTACTTTACATTGTAGCAAAGTGTCATTTATTCAGGGTTGTCACATGAAAAGATAAAATATTTACAAAATGTGAGGGGTGTACTCACTTCTGTGATATACTGTAAGCCACCATAAGTTCTTTGAAAGAAAAGGACAGGTTATACGCTTCTTCCCGTAAGAGCTCCATGCAGTCTCTGTGCTCAGAGGTGGTTGTAATACCCATAGATCCCAGATGCTGTGGACAGATGACAGAGGAAGGAAGAAGCACCTTCTTCCTTGCTGCTTGCTGCTTGCGAAGAATCTCTCTGGCTGCTGGAGTGGCCAGTGCACCCAGCCTGCCACTGCAAGGTGCTTCTGTGTCCTTTCCTACCATGGGCCTGGTCAGGCCTTCTGAGGCATCCTCCCTTATGCAAAGGCATCTGCTACCAGTGGCCTCACTTGGGGCTTGCAGTTCCACAGATTCTCCCCTCCCCACCACGTCATCGGCAGCATTTTTCACCCTCAGTCGTCGTGCTTTACATTGGCTCATTCCACCACCTCTTCCTCTTTCTAGAGGGCTCTTGAATTCTGGGCAAACAAATGACCTCTTCCTAACTGACTGATTCATTTTAAACGTTTATATACTAACTGTGCAGGCCATGCAGACTTCTCGAGGTGACTTGCACACTAAAATCATGAAACAGAATAAACAAAAAACTAAAGCAAAGCCTGTCTCTTCCTTGACAGCACTTGTCTCTACCCACCTGCTGCTTCCTCCTCGCTTCTGCGGGGTTTGGGATAATACAGAACCAGCAATGCTACATCAGACCAGCCACACTCAATTGCTTTAGAAATGCTTTGTGTTTGCTTCTGAGAAAGGTCATGTGGGGAGATTGTTTACTCCTGTAATACATTTCTTTTACCAAGAACAGTATTTCCTGTGTGCTTTTCTTTTAAGAACTAACTGTATTGTGAGATAACCATTAGAAATGCATAGTGGAGTCCTTTTTTGATCAAATAATTTTTATTGCAGTCCCCACTTGTGAAGGATGTCTTGAAGGACCAAGATGGCAGGAAAGGACTGATAGCTGCAATATGCGCAGGTGTGTTCTTGCGATCCACCAAGATTTGCAGGAAACCAGCTTGGCAGGCCAGTGTCCTGTGCTGCACTGCTCTTTTTCCTGTGGTTTGGCTTGCTTGCTCCGGTGCTTTTTGACAGAAAGCATGACTAATATTAGCACACTGTAATTTTGAGAGTCTCAGTTACAGTTCTGAGAACCAAAGAACTATCTCAGATCTCTCCCCATTGTGGAGAAAACTCAGAGATAGGATCCCTTTATCTAATTTGAGGCATTGTTTTGAACGTACCCAACAGTTCCATTCATGATGTCCTCTTATGCCTGATGGTTTTTTTCCATTTCTAAAGCAAAATAAGAAAGATCATGCCAAACAAGGTCCTTATGTTGATTGTAAGAACTTCGTCACTTCATTTCTGCATGCAGTCTTTCATGCCACCTGCTGCAGAAATATCACTGATAAGCTGACAGAGCAGTTAGGGGTTTTATACCTAGCTTGTTCTGCAGCAAATTGCATGTTTTGAGCCAGTACCTTCTTTCAGGGGCCTGTGACCTGTGCTGTTGTTTATTCTAGCTAGAATTGCTGATGGGCCTGCTGTGTAGATGGCCAGCGACTTTCCTCTGTCACTTGACTTTTGGGTGCTGCAAACACAAGGTTACAAAGTCTCCATCACAATTCCTGATAGTGGTGCAGTCTGCAATAATTCTGGGAAATGGATGGCTTGCAGAAGGGGACCATAAGGGCAGCCATCAAACATAGAAAAAGAGCGATCTAGTCTGATTCCCACCTCCAGCCAGTTCTGCTCATGTAATCCCCAGCATGTGGCTGTCTGAGCTTTCCTTGAACTGCTCAGCCACTTCCCTTGGAAGCCCATTTCACATCCTAGGGTTCTAACCGTCAGGAGGCACTTTCTCGCATCCTACCTGTAGCCTGGTCCCTTGAGCTTTGCCCCATATGAATGCATCCTGCCCTCCACTTCAGAGAAGAACAGCTCACAACCCTTCTCTACATGACATCCGCTCACATAACTATAAGTTGCTAAAAGATCCCCTCAGAGTCTCCTCCAGGCTGAAAAGACCCAGTTCAATCTTCATATGTCAGCCCTCCCAACCCAGCTACCATTTTTGTGACCCTGCGCTGGACCAATTGTAACCTAGCTATGTCTCCCCTATAATGTGGAACCCAGAACTCGATGCAGTACTCCAGTTGTGAACGCACCAGAGTTGTGTAGAATGGTATTACTGCTTCCCTAGATCTGCAAGCCACACATTTGCCTTCTTAACCAGTGTGTCACACTGCTGGCTCATGTTCGGCCTGCTCTTGCCAAGTATCCCAAGGTCCCTTTCACAGATGCTGCTCTGCAGCCACTTGTCCCCCATCCTGTTCCTGTGACACCTCCTGTGTCCCAAGTGCAAGACCTTGCACTTATCCACATTGAGTGCCATCCTGTTGTGCCCTACCCACTTCCGCAGCCTGTCCAGATCCTTCTGGATGTGGATCACCTTCTACTCAGTTGTGGCCATCACCCCCTCTTTGGTATCATCCATGAATTCAGTCAGCGGGTTATTCCTTCCTCCACATCATTGATAAAAAGGTTGAACAGAAGTGGTTGCAGAACTGAGCCCAGGGGGACTCCCCCCCTCACTGGCTGCCATCCTGATGATTCTCCACTGGTAGTCACCCTCTGCTTGTGGTTTGTCAGCCATGCCCTTATCTATTGGACATGGCATCGGTCTATCGCAAAGCTCAACAATTTCTCAACCAGGGAATCATGTGGCACTTTGTCAAAGGCCATGCTGAAATCCAGGTAAAGCACATCCACCATGTCCCCTCTGTCTAGCCACCTCAAAACCTTGTCGTACAATTCCACAAGGTTAATCTGGCAGGACCTGTTTTTGCAGAAGTCTTGTTGTGTGGCTGCTAACCTCCCTTCCCTATCTACAGTTTCTAGAGCTTTTCCTTTTCTGAGCCTTTTGATAATCTTTCCCAGAATGGATGTAAGGCTAACTGGCCTGTAATTCCCCATATCCCCTCTGCTACCCTTTTTGAAGATTGGGACCACTGACACCACCCTCCAATCCTCTGGAACTTCACCTGTTCTCCACAAGGCCTCAAAAATGGAGGCCCGTAGGCACGAGAGAACCCCTACCAACTCCCAAAGTATTCTTGGGAGGGTCAGGGCCCAGCGCCTTTGTAATGTCCAGTTCCCTGAGGAGCTCCCCGACTTATAGGGGGGTAACTCTAATCTGTGCCCCTAAGATACCTCCCCCAAGATATTCTTTGAATCTGATCTGTCAGGACATAATCCAAGGTCTCAAGCTGACCTGGAGGGCAATAACATACCCCCATTATCAGGTCCCCCCCATCAAAACCCCTTAGTTTCACCCAGACTGCCTCTACCAGATCCCCATCAGTACTGCATTCAAACTCATTGCATCCTATCCCTTTCCTGACATATAAAGCTACGCCCCCGCCCTTCTTTCCCTTCCTGTCCTTTCGAGAAAGGCGATACCCCTCTGGGTTTACATTCCAGTCTTGTCTTTCATCCCACCGAGTTTCTGTGATCCCCACCAGGTCATACCTTCCTATTCCCAGGAGAGTCTCAAGCTCTTCCTGCTTGATTCCCTTGCTCCCAGCATTCATGTACATGCATCTCAGTTCCCTCCCATGAGCTCCTTTCTTTGGGTCCCCCAGCTTCCTTGTTCTTCCCGTCTTCCCTGGTACCGGAACCCTCACTGTAGAAGTTCCACCTGCCCCTGCACTACCTTCAGCGCCCTGGTCCTGAAACCCTGGTCCTCTCCCCTCACTTGTCCAATCAGGACAGGCTTTTAAGAGGCCTGAACCCCACCAGCTCAGTTTACAGCCTTCCAAATGAAGCTTGCTAGAGCATCTCCAAAGGACCGTCTCTCCATCCTCGTGAGGGAAGTGGGTGCTGTGATTGAGGAACCTGAAAAGTTCCTTCTGACACCACACCCTGAGCCAGTTGTTCACCTCACCAACTCTCCTTTCCCTGGCTGGCAAGATAGAGGAAAAGGCCACTTGGACCTTTAGGTCACTGTGTTTCTTGCCCAGAGCCACAAAGTCCCTAGTGATCCTGCCCACCCCCTGCCTGGCCATGTCGTTTGTCCCCATGTGGATCCCCAGAAGCAGCTGGTGACCCCCTGAGTGAAGAAGATGCTCTACTCTGTCACATGCCGGATGCGTGCTCCCAGCGGGCAACAGACCTCCCTTGCCTCAGGGTCAGGGCACCACAGCACCACCTCAGTGCTCCTTAGCAGGGAGTCCTCGACAATGATCACCCAGTGCCATCTCTTCCCAGTGGCAGTAGATGACCGTGCCTTGACCCTTGCATCTCCTGCAGCAACTGGCCCCAGGATGGAGATCCTGGACAGGTTGGTCCCCCAAGTCCTCATCGGCCCCAGCCTCCCCAAGCAGAGAAAGCCTGTTTCCCAGCTCCAGGTTGGCACCAGGAGACGGAGGAGGCCTGGCTGTTTCCCCTTGGCCCTTCCCTCAGCCTTCTGTCCAGAGAGGGGCTGCTTCCGGGGGGATTGCAGAGCGCTGTCGGCCGTCAGACTCCACACCTCCTCCTCTAGGAGGGACACCAGCTTGCACCTGGGGCAAACGCATCCCTGCCTCTCTTGACGCAGAAGGACAAACATGTCACAGGTGTCACAGCAGACAGCAACACCTGTGATTTTCATCATGGCCATTTCCTGCCTTGACATTGGGCCCCCTAGCAGACCCTGCCTTCTTCCCCTGCTTTGTCTGTGCTACACTCTCCTTCCCTGGCTTTGCTCACCTAGTTCTCCCAGACAGTAATAATTACAAGCAGTTATAGAAACAGAGAAACAAAACAGTGACCAGGTGAAGAGAGTCCCTGGGCAGCCCAGGCCCCAGCTAAGGGACGCAGACAAGGGATGATGCCTTGTCACATCGCCCTTAACGTGCCGTTGTTAGCCTTGACCAGGTGATGATCTGACCAAGACAAGACTGCGGGTCCAGAAACCTCTTGTCTTCAAAACCAGTTCTTCAGAGTTGAATATATCATCAAATGCGTGCCCAGTTACTACCCATTGTGTGCCCATTTGAGTCCAGAGACCAGCTGGGGCTGGCGCATGGCTGCCATGGTCAGCCTGAATTCATGGGCACCACCAGACTGTAAATATATTTACAGTTGTACTCTGATAATGGTATTGGGGGTGGCAGAAATATCTGGAGCTCCAGCCAGCAGCCTCTGAAAAGCCTTCCTTCAGCATGCTCCGTTTCTTTTGTGAGGACTGCCTAATAGAAGGGACCAAGCCCTACCCCTCTTAGAAATGCACTGTCTGCATCCGTCTTGTGTCAGGCCTTACAGTGGTGAGAGTAGGGATGGAGCTGGGATCCAGTCTAGCCAGCAGTCTCTAGCACTTCTGGAAGTACACTAGTGATGGGAAAATCCTTCCGAGCTTTTTTGAAACCACTGTGAAGAACCAATAAAAGGAAGCAGACACCAGGTACTCAGTCCTCTGGTCCCCAAATCTCTGGTCTAGAGGAACCCTTTATTCTTTTTCCATAGGTTTCCTTCAGGACCCCCATAGCTCTTCTCCCTCACTCAGCTCAGAGGAGTAGTGTAGCAGACAACCAGTATCCATGGGCGGTCTTCGATGGCAGAAGGAGCCTCCAGGTGGCTTCCAGTAGCGCTCTCCATGAAGAGCCTGGGCAGTGCTCCTGCACCGGCCCCACTGACACTCTGTTTCATAGTGCACCCAGAAACTGTTACAAGGGCTGTGGTTTCCCTGTATGGTTTCTGCCCTGTGGCTTCTGCCCTATGGCATCTTTTCCAGGCTGGACTACTGAGGCAGAACCCTCAGCCTCTGTCCTTGAAATCCCAGTTAAAAGATCCAAAGGGCAGAGTTTTTGCTGCTGTTTTTCTGCACTTGCTTTTGAGCTGGGCATTGGGATAGAATTCTTGAAGCTATAATTCAGGTAAACATGAATTGCTGTGCTGGGCTCTTCACTGGCCGCTCATCCAAGAAAGGTGTAATCTGCTTCCTGCTATTTTCTTTCTTTCATTCTGTGATTTACCCTGTAGTCATTTCTTACTGGCTAGTTAAATTTTTTAATGTGTACAGCCAGAACTTCAAACTAAATTATGCTGGTATTTTAGTCCATAATTGTTTCCCTTGATTTCCACCCTAGTTGCCTTCAATTCTTGCTGACCTCTGGAATGCTGCCCCTGCGAGCTTCTCCAAAATTAATATTGGCCCTCAGAAAGCTTCTTCACCCCACCCTAGGACTTCGTACAAATTAAAAACACGGCTATAGTAGATTTTTCTTTCTTGGGCTACGCATGCCTTCCTCCCGCTCTTCCTGTGTATGCAATACGTGAACATACCTGCAGTACCCATTGAGTTCCCCCAACTTTGCACTTCCAGGTTAAAGATAGATTTTTCCTTTTTGCTAAACACTTCATGTACTTGTATTCATTTGACAGCTTTTAATTTTTTTCCAGAGCAAAACAAAAAGAATGATACCACTGCTCCAGGGCTGTGGGTGGGTCTCTGACAACGCAGGCACAAGCTGATTCTCATAGTGCATAGCTTGATTCTGGTGCAGACTCGCAAAACCAGTTTTCTGTAAACTCGGCCTTAGGGAGAGAACAGAAGTGTTGCATGAGGCACACTGAGGTTCCTTTGTGCAGGTCTTTGCTACTCAGCACAATGTTTGTGCACGAATTGAGAGGTTGCCACTGCCACAGGAGCTTTTCCAAGCTTAGACATGTTTGCTTAGACTTGTGTCCCATTTCATTCCTTAAGTATTATGCCCAAAAAAGTGTGTATAGCACAGTCCTACACAAATGTAGACCGGAAGGGGCCCATGCCTTCTGGTATGCACTAGCCAGCTCTGGAAGTTATAGGCAGTTTTTTTTGTCTAAACTTGCGTAGGATTGCATTTTAAGTCACAAATAAGGATATATATAGAAATATACAGAAGAGAATACATTTTACTAGAGGAACAATCAATATTCTAGGATTTTTGTTTTTAACTGAAGCCTGTAATACAAAACTTTTATTTGTCAGGGAGATCAGGCTATTGTTAAGGGCTGAACCTTCTCTAGACATGGTTGGCTACGAAGTGTGCCTGAACAATTGCCCTTCTTCCCTCTTGATTTCTAGGTCCCACTGCTCTCCTAGCACATGGAATAGGTTTTGGAAGTAGAGTGACAACACATCCTTTGGCCAAAGACAAGATGATGAGTGGAGGTAGGTACAGAGAAGAGCATTTACTGGAGAAAAGGAGACTTCTTTTTGGGGAAACCACATTTTGAGAACAGTTTAATTCACAGTTGCATGTTCCCATAAAAGGTCTCATAACATAGAAACAGAGCAAGTCAAAAGGGGTCTCCCAGACCATCTAGTCTGACCCACGGCTCCAGCCAGCTCTGCTCACGACACGCCCACCATGTACATGTCTAGAGTATCTTTGAACACCCTCACCGATGGGGCCTCAACCACCTCCCAGGGAAGCCCATTCCATAACCTCGGGGTCCTAACTGTCAGGAAGTACTTCCTGGCATCTAAATTGAACCATGGTTCCTTGAGCTTGGTTCTGTTGGAGCGTGTCCTGCCTTCCTCTGCAGGGGAGAACAGGTCTCTACCCACCTCTGTGTGACATCCCCTCACATGCCTGTATGTCACCAACAGATCCCCTCAGAGTCTTCTCCAGGCTCAAGAGACCCAGTTCCCTCAGTCTCACCTCATATGACTTTCCCTGCAATCTGGCCACCTACAATGTGGTCCTATGCTGCACTGACTCCAACCTGGCTATATCCTTTCTGTAATGAGGGGTCCAAAACTGAGCACAATACTCCAGTTGTGGGCGCACCAGAGTCATATAGAGTGCTAGTAATACCTCGCTCGATCTAGAAGCCACACTTCTGCTATGCAACCAGTGGTGGTGTTCACCCTCTTGACCGCTGTGTCGCACCTCAAGATGTAAAGTCTATGTCCTTTTTAAGTCTGTTTAGCACAATCTCAAGAAGAAAATGTTTTGGGATGTTGAAATCAATCCAGCCAATGCCAAAGTGCACACAAAGAAACCCTTTGCTGAACTTGTGTTGCACAAACCTGTTGCTTACCTAGTCTAAAGAAAAATGTGCTTTCGAATGGACTTGACAAGGAGAACACAGTTTTACACAATTTATTGTTACAGAGATGGTCCTGTCCCACATAGAAACAGAGCGAATCATATGGGGCCTCCCAGGCCATCTAGTCTGACCCCCGGCTCCACCTGGCTCCGCTCACAACATGCCCACCATGTGCATGTCCAGCCTGTCTTTGATCACCCTCACCGATGGGGCCTCAACCACCTCTCGTGGAAGCCCATTCCACACCCTCAGGGTCCTAACTGTCAGGAAGTGTTTCCTGGCATCCAAATGGAACCTTGGTTCCCTGAGCTTTGCACCACTGGAGCGCGTCCTGCCTTCCTCTGCAGGGGAGAACAGGTCTCTACCCACCTCCGTGTGACATCCCCTCACATACCTGTATGTTGCCAACATGTTCCCTCTGAGTCTCCTCCAGGCTGAAGAGACCCAGTTCCCCCAGTCTTGCCTCATACCCCATCCCCTGCAAACCGGCCACTAACCTTGTGGCTGCAGTGACTTTAACTTGGCTATATCCTTCCTGTAACGAGGGGCCCAGAACTGAGCACAATACTCCAGTTGCGGGCGCACCAGAGTCTCACAGAGCGGTAGCAACACCTCTCTCGATATAGAAGCCACACCTCCGGCCATGCAGCCAAGGGTGGCGTTTGCCCTCTTGGCCATCGCATCACACCGCTGACTCATGTTTAGCCCGCAGTCAACCAGCACCCCGAGGTCCCTTTCACAAGTGCTACTCTCCAGACACTTTTCCCCTAACCTGTACTTATGACAGCTATTCCTATGCCCCAAGTGCAAGACCTTGCACTTACCCACATTGAACACCATCCTGTTTTCTCTTGCCCATTTCCATAGTCTGTCCAGATCCTTCTGGATCTGGATTACCTGTCCTCAGTTTTGGCCACTGCCCCCATTTTAGCATCATCTGCAAAATTGGTCAGCAGACTGTTCATCCCTTCTTCCATGTTGTTGATGAAAAGTTTAAACGGGATTGGTCCCAGGACAGAACCCTGGGGGACCCTGCTCTTCACCGGCTGCCATCCCGATGATTCCTCACTAATAGTGCCTGAAGAACTATGGACAGAGGTTCGCAACATTGTACAAGAGGTAGCAACTAAAACTATCCCAAAGAAAAAGAAATGCAAGAAAGCAAAATGGCTGTCTGAGGAAGCTTTACAAATAGCTGAGGAAAGAAGGGAATTGAAAGGCAAGGGAGAAAGAGGAAGAGCCTCTTGATGCTGGTGAAGGAGGAGAGCGCAAAAGTTGGCTTGAAACTCAGCATTGACATTAAGAAAACTAAGATCATGGCATCCAGTCCTCTCAAATCGATGGGGAAGAAATGGAGGTAGTGACAGATTTTATTTTCCTGGACTCCAAGATCACCACAGATGGGACTGCAGCCAAGAAATTAAAAGATGCTTGCTCCTGGGGAGGAAAGCTATGGCAAATCTAGACAGCATATTAAAAGCAGAGACCTCACCCTGCCAACAAAAGTGCGTATAGTCAAGGCTATGGTTTTCCCAGTTACAATGTATGGCTGTGAAAGCTGGACCATAAGGAAGGCTGAGCGCCAAAGAACTGAGGCCTTTGAATTGTGCTGGAGGAGACTCCTGCGAGTCCCTTGGACTGCAAGGCAATCAAACCGGTCAGTCCTAGAGGAGATCAACCCTGACTGCTCTTTCGAAGGCCAGATACTGAAGATGAAACTCAAATACTTTGGCCACCTAATGAGAAGGAAGGACTCCCTGGAGAAGAGTCTAATGCTAGGAACAATAGATGGCAAAAGAAGAAGGGGAAGGCAGGGAATGAGGTGGCTGGATGGAGTCACTGAAGCAGTTGGTGTGAGTCCAGGGGATGGTGGAGGATAGGAAGGCCTGGAGGAGTGTTGTTCATGTGGTCGCAATGGGTCGGACACAACTTTGTGACTAACAACAACAACATATTGAAAAATGGGGTACTGTATTGCTGGAGAAAGGTGCAGAAAATGATCAAGCAGCTGAAGAGGAAAGTTCAAACATCTGGACTTGCTCAGTTTGGGAAAAAAGCAAGCACAAGGAGACATGATAGAGATGTAGAAATCATGCATGATGGGGAGAAGGTGGTGAATATCAGATAGCAAAGAGTCATCATGTGATACTGATTAGTGGGGGATTTGGGACACAAAAGCTAGTCCTTCAGATCGCACATACTTAAACTGAAGAATTTGCTCCTTGAAGATGTGGCCATGGTCGCCAGTTTAATGGTGCAAAATGAGATTGGATGAATTCATGGAGGAGGAGGAGATTATCAAGAGTTACTGGTCCTGCTGATGGCTATACATTATCTATGCAGTATTGGAGGCCTGCTTGCTGTGGATCATGGGCAGGAGAGGGCTGCTATGCTCCTGTTTCTGGGCTACCCATTGGGCATCTGGGTGGCTACTATGGGAACAGAATGATTGACTAGCATGCATTCTTAAAATAGCAAAAGTTGCTATTTCTGGAGTCAGGCTGCTTTTCGTCCTTACACAACTGTTGTCATAATTCTGCATAAACCAGAACTGTCCAGAGGGCCTGGATTGTCTGGGAATCAGCTAAATCCAGTGCACATCTTTGCTGAAATCCCACCTCTAGCCTAGAGCAACTTGGTGCTGAGCCCTAAAATGGATCTGCTGGAATGTGTGTGCAGCTGTTGTGCGCTGGAAAGCTTGTTTTACTGGTTAGATACTTCGGTGAGACTTGAAATCATGGGATTTTAATTGGTTGATGGGATTAATGAAAGGGTATTTATCTGATCCTGTTCAGATCTCCGAGAGGGTCAATAGTGATGGACAAGCCTGTTACACATTGACATAGCTGGGGAGGAAGGGAATAGAAATGTATGGCTGCAGTCCTGCCAGCAACAGTTCTCCAGGATTTCAGACATTTTTCAGACATTTTAAGCCGTACCTGAACGGGCTGCAGCCGTTTGCGTGCCACGTAGGTGTTCTTACCACGGAGTTGCAGTTCCTCAATGCCATTTCTTGCATTTTGTATTGACTTGAGAAACTTGTGTATCCCATATCTTGTGTTTTGTTCAGATCATTACAAGTACTCTGAGAATCGTGTGGAAAAGGATGGACACATCCTCACCAGTCGGGGACCGGGCACCAGCTTTGAGTTTGGTCTTGCAATTGTGGAAAACCTGCTGGGGAAAGAGCTAGCTGACCAGGTGAAGGCACCGCTTGTTCTGAAAGATTAAGGCGGCACTCTGCCAAGGAGGCCTTTCCATGAAAGAAATAACAAGAGCAAATATTGCAAGTACACTGAAATCCAAACCCAGAGTAAGTTTGAGATTAGGAGCTTGGACCCAACAGCCACTTAGCAACTTTAGCTCCCCGACCTCAGAGCAACCTCTGTGGATGAGAGATGTGAAACCCTTCCGTTAAAGTCCCCTTAGTGCTTCCTGAGACTTCTTAGTTTTCAATAAAGCAAAACTCCATTGCACAGAGTTGTCTTATGGCCTGTATCAGTTATTAAAATAATGAAAAGGCTGAAAATACAACAAAGATTAAACTACACCATGGTAAAAACATCATGAATACATTAAAACTCCAAAGACAACCAGCAGAATAAAACCAACAAAAATATTACTAAGCTGTCACCTGTGGTAACATGGTAACATGTTAATCCAGATGCCATATAAGAAAGCCAGAGCACGTGGGGCAGTACATGTAGGAAAGGAGGCCTCATGAGAGGTCTAGAGAGACCTAGAGGGCTCTCCCACACTACGCTAAACCGGACAAGTGGAGTGGGGTGGTGTAAGTTGGTTCCTGCAAAGCCGGGGGTTGGACCTGATGGCCTTCATGGCCTCTTCCTGCCAAACTGTTCCATGATTTTATGTCACCAGTTCACAAGCTGTTTAGAATCACAGAGTTGGAAGGGGCCAGAGTACCATCAGGTCCAGTGCCCTGCTCAGTGCAGGATATCTAGACCAGCCTTCTCAGATGGCTATCCTGTTACCTGGTTCATGTAGAACACTAACTCATGGTTCATGTTGTTCAATTCAGAGTTAATTGTGGTGTGTGAACCTGACTCTGCTAACAAACCATGGTTAACTATTGATAATCCCCGTCTCTGCTGGCCACCTCCTGTGCACATACACAGTGGGACGATTTCTCTTCACCTCCCCAACACTCAACAGGCAGTCCCTTCCCCGACACAGGCATTCCTCTTCCCAGGGCAGTAAGGTGAGTTGTGTCCACCCTTAGACCCCTACCTCTGCCCCAGTCTGTAGGGGTTCCTTTCCTGCCCCCCAAGTCTCATTCCCCTCCCTCCATCTCTTCCCCCCCTCCCCGCTCAGTTTCCCCTTTATCCCTCCCACAGCACCCCGTCTCCACCCTTTCATCCAGGTGTTTCTTCTCTGAGGAAAGCACCTGCACACCTGGGCACTCAGAGTTTGGCCTCATGCATGCCTCCCCTGCCCAGCTCCACAGCACCAAAGGTCTTGATGCCCCAGCAGCCTGATTGATTCCCTCTTCACTCCCCAAGGTATGGCCTCCTTGGCTGGCTACCAAGGTAGGAGATGGTGAGCCCTTCACAGTAACACACCTAAAACAAAAACCTAATAGTTAAATAACTGCTAATGCTGTATAAGAGCTAAGAATGTTATGCTACTACAACATACCTCATAATTTAGAAACGCAGAAACAAAGCAAATCAGAAGGGGTATCCTAAGCCATCTAGTCTGACCCCCAGCTCCAGCCAGCTCTGCTCATGTAATCCTAAACATGTGGTTGTTCAATCTTTCCTCGAACTCTTTCACTGGTGGGTCCTCCGCCACCACCCTTGGAAGTCCATTCCATATCCTAGGGATCCTGACCATTAGGAAGGTTATTCAACCTATAACCTGGTTCCTTGAGCTTTGCCCCATTGGGCCACATTCTTTCCTCCACGTTAAGGGAGAACAGTCACAACCTTCTACCATGTGACACCCCTTCACATTCCTCTAAGTTGCTATAAGATCCCCTTGGAGTCTCCTCTTCCCCAGGCTGAAAAGACCCAATTTCCTCCATCTCATCTCATATTTCATCCCCCTGCTTTGACTACCACCCTTGTGACTCTGTGCTGAACTGGTTCTAGCCTAGCTATGCTTCTCCTGTAATGTGGAACCCAGAACTGGACGCAGCACTCCAGCTGTGGGTGCACCAGTCGTGTAGAGCAGTATCAACGCCTCCCTGGATGGGAAGCCATGCCTCTAGTTACGCATCCAAGGGTGTCATTTGTCTTCTTAACTACCACGTCACACTGCTGGCTCATGTTCAGCTTGCTATGGACAAGTACCCCAAGACCCCTTTCACAAGTGTTGCTGCTCTCCAGCCACTTGTCCTCCATTCTGTGCCTGTAGCACATTGAATTTATTAGCCGCGTTGAATGCCATCCTGTTGTCCTCAGCTCACTTCTACAGTCTGTCCAAGTTCTTTTGGATCTGGAACATAGAAACAGAGTGAGTCAGAAGGGGCCTCCCGGGCCATCTAGTCTGAGCACCTGCTCCCAAGTTGTGGCCACTGCACCCACTTTGGCATCATCTGCAAATATTGTCAGCAGACTGGTTGCCCCCTCCTCCAGGTCAGTGAGCAGAATCGGTGCCAGAACTGAGCCCTGGGGGACTCTGCTTGTTTCTGACTGCCATCATGATGATTCCCCATGATAGTCACCCTCTGATTGTGGTCCATCGACCACGTACTCATCCGTTGGCCAGTGCATCAGTCTGTCCCAAAGCTCATCGCTTTCTCAGCCAGGATATCATGTGGTACCTTGTCAAAAGCCCTGCTGAAATCCATGTAAAAAATATCCACCATGCCCCCTCTGTCTAGCCACCTCGAAACCTTGTCATAGAATTTCACAAAGTTCAAATGGTAGGATTTATTTTTATGGAAACCTTATTATGTGGCTGTCAATCCCCTCCCTATCAAGGGTTTCTAGAGCTTTCCTGACCATGACCTTTTCCATCATCTTCCCCAGAAAGGACGTTCGGCTAGCTGGCCTGTAATTTTCTTTGTCTCCTCTGCTACCCTTTTTATGGACTGGGACCACCGACCCTACCCTCCATTCCTCTGGTAGTTCTCTAGATTTCCATGAGGCCTCAAAAATGAAGGCAAACTGATGAGAGAGTACCCCTGCCAATTCCTGAAGTACCCTGAGGTGTACCCTGTCAGGAGTCTAGGCACTTAGGAGATCTGGGGCTCCAAGAAGATCCTCAACTTCTGGAGGAGTAACTCCAGTCTGTGCCCCTATAACCTCAACCTCACCTGCTCCCGCCCAGTAGATCTCTCCCAGCTGCTCTGGGGAGAACACAGAAGCAGAATAATATTTTGCGTCTGTCCCTCTTCCCTTACATCAGTTAGCAGATCCCCTCCTTCCCTTTTCAGTGGCTCCAACTGCCCGTTTCCCCTTCCTCTTACTATTTGCAGAAGAACAGAAGCCCTTTTTTCACTCTTGACATTCTTCCCACATATCAGCTTATAATCACCTTTAGCCTTTGCAAAGAATCCTTTGCATCAAGCCACATCTTTCTGGTTTACACTTTGTCCACTTGCCACAGTCTCCATTTCCTGTGGAAGTCCTTTTTTCTTCTAATCCTTCTTACCACCTCTCTTCTCATCCAGGGGGCACTCTTCTACACCTCCCTGCTTTGCTAATCAGGAATGTTGGTCAGGCTTGTGCCTCCAAGACCTCCCTTTTTAATGCCATCCACCCCTTCCGAACACCCTTGCCTTCCAGGACCCCCTCCGAGGAAACTTCTCCCAGCCTGACCTTCGACAGACCAAAGTTGGCTCTTGTGAAGTTCCATCTCCTAGTACTGGACCTATCACTCATCCCTATTCTGATTTTGTAGCATAGGATGGAGTGGTCACTCCCAGCCTACGCTCCCCTAATCTGCACATCCTCCACCAGATCCTCCCTCTTGGTCAAAACCAAGTCTAGAATGTTTCCCCTCCTTGTTGCCTCTTGGATCGTCTGGGTGAAAAACCCTCCCTCTGTAGTTTCTCGGAAGCAACAGAACCTAGCCACCACCGAGTGCACGTCCCATCAGGGAGGCTGAAATCTCCCATTATAACTGTGTCCCTCCCCTGGGATATCCTTCCAGTCTGGCCTATTGGAACATCATCCAGGGTCTCAAGTTGACCCAGTAGGCGATAACATAGCCCCACTGTCAGGTCCTTTCCCTCGTCTAGACCCATCAGTCTTACCAGATCACCTCTACCTGATTCCCTTCTGCCATGCTCCCTATCCCATTGTACCCTATCCCTTCCTTGACATATAGCACCACAGCACCTCCCCTCTTTCCCTTTCCATCATTCCTAAACAGCATATCGCTCTGTGTTGACATTCCAGTCCTGCTTGTCATCCCACCATGTTTCTGTGATACCCACCAGGTCATACCCACCAGAGAGCCTTGAGCTCTTCCTGCATGTTTCCTGTGCTCCTAGCATTGGTATACACACATCTTGGCATTTCCCTGCAAACCCCCTTTCCCAGCTCCCTCAGCCTCCTCCTTCCTTTCATCATCCCTGGCACAGCAGAAACCCTTTGTGCAGTAATGATGTCATCCCCTGCAGTCCCTGCATCGCCCTGTCCCTGAGACCCTGATCCTGTTTCTTCACCTGACTGACCTCAACTGGCTTCTGAGCATCCTGGTCCTGCCTTCCCTCATATCAATTTACAGCCCTCTGGACAAAGCTCGCTAGACCATGCCCAAAGGTCCTTTTCTGCATCCTGGCGAGGTGCACCCCATCCCTCACCAGCACCTCAAGTCCCTCGATTGCAGTAGTGGAGGAACTCTCAGCGTTCCTTCCAACACCATGCCCTCAGCCAGTCTTTTATCTCTGCCTTGCTCCTCTCCCTGTTCAACCTGTGTCCGCACACCAGCAGCAGCAAGGAAACAGCCACCCAAACCTTCATACCCTTAAGTGTCTTGTCCAAAGCCTTGAAGTTCTGAGTGATCCCACCCAGACCCTGCCTGCCTTTGTCATTTATCCTCACATGGATCACCAGAAGTGGCTGATGACACCCCACCCAAAGAAGCTGCACCAGCCTGTCTGTCATGTTCTGAATGCATGTGCCCAGAAGACGGCGCTTTCCTCTCCTCAACATCCAGCTGCTGCACCGCTACCTCACTACTCCTTTGTAAGGAGTCCCCTGACTTGCTCTTCACTCGGTGGAGAAAGTGGGCCATGTCTCAGCAGTCACCTCTCCAGCAGGAGCCCCCAGGCCATGTCTGACCCCTGGCTGGGCTTCCCAGTTGGTTCCCCTGAGAACTCACGGCCTCCGCCTGCTCAAGCAGAGCAAACCAATTTCTCAGCCTCAGTGCCAGGTGATGGAGGAGGTAGTGCTGATGCTGCCACCTCTGCCTTCTGCAGCTGACATCCCTCCATGCCCGCCCCCCCCCCCCCCCGCTGGTTCCCCAGCGCCTTTTCCATCTTACTGTCTGGAAGGGGGTGTGGCCTGGAGGACCTCCTGGGCAATGCCCAGGAGCTGAGTCCACTCCCTTGTCTCCTGCAGGGGGGTCATGCCATCCTCTAGAGCCTTCATCTTCTCAAGGAGGGACACCCACTTGTACTTAGCACAGGTGTATCCTGGTTCCTCCTGGGGGCAGTAGACAAACATGGCAGGTTTTACAGATAACTGCAACATTTGCCACTCCGGCCTTGGCCTTCTCCTGGTCTGGCATAGCCCCTCCTTGGTGATCCTTATATCTACTTCCCTGCACCCCCAGCTTGTCCTGCCTACACTGCCATCACTTGAGGCTGGATACCCTGTTACCTCAGGGAAGACAAGGTCTTCGGGGAAGAGGGTCCCCAGGCAACCTGGGTGCCACTCAGGGATGCAAACAAGGGACAGTGCCCGTTGTTGCCCTTCGCACATAACCCGTTGGCACTGCCAGTAGTTCTTTTGGGCCTACTGTCGGCTTCACGTGCAGCCTGCACCTAGCCCTGCCCCTTCCACTTTGCCAGGAGTCACATGAATTAAAGTAAATTTAATAATGTGCTTTTTATGGTATTTGTATTGTTTGGTTTTATGCATTTTTATGGACCATCCAGAGAGCTTTGGCTATGGGGCAGTATGAAGAAGGTGGTGGTGGTGGTGGTGTTGAACCTGCCAGACCAGGGAGCTGACCAGAGGCAGGTGTATACCTGAGGGCTAGCTGAAGTAAGGTTGTAGTAAGAAGACCCCAGCCCTTTGCTTTCCTACAAGGGGCACCTATGAAGCATGCAGCCCCTTTCCCTGAAGCTCAGGCCACGCCTGAAAGAAGTCAGCCCACTCATAGGATCATAGAATCCCCCCACCCCCCCGCTGGTGCAGGACACCAGTTTACTCTATCCCACTCAGAGGACTGTCCAGTTTCTTTTCTCTAGTATGGGAGAGCTCACCACCTCTTTAGGCAGCTGGTTCGATAGTTGTATTGCTCTGAGAGTGAGGAAACTTTTCCTGATATCTAGCCTGAACCTGGATTGTTGCAGCTTGAATTGAGTATTTTGTGTCCTGCACTCTGGTATCAGTGAGAAGAAATCTTGATGTTCTTTGTGACAGCCCTTGAGGTACTTATAGAGAGATATCATCCCCCCGCCCCAGTCTTCTCTTCTCAAGGCTGAACATGCCAGGTTCTCTCAGTCTCTCATAGGGCAGTATTTCCAAACCCTGGATTATTTCCTCTGGATCCTTCCTAATTTTTCTACATCTTTGTTAAATCTTGGTGCCCAGAAGTGGACACAGTATTCCAGGTGAGAGCTGACCAGTGAGAAGTGTAGGGGAACTGCTACTTCTCATAATTTGGAAGTGATACTTCTGTTAATGCATCCCAAAATAGTATTTGCCATTTTGGTAGCTGCATGACATTGTTGGCTCATATTTAGCCTGTTGTCCACATTAACTCCAAGGTCATTTTCTTTTTCAGTTCTGTTGAGTCACATATTCCCCATCTTACATTGATACACTCACTAGGGTTCACACAAGACACGCTGCAGCCACAGTCCCTGCTCTGTCCTCTTGTGCTTGAGGCAAGTGAACGCACCAAGCAAAGAGGGAAATTCAAGAACTGTAGGTTCCACTACCAGCAAACAGAAAGGTGACCCTCCCACACCCTTTGGTTCCCCAGGTCCAAAGAAGATCCTTTTTGCAGAGGGTTGGAGGGTTGCTTGCTCTCTGCTGCTGCTCCCCACATACAGGGCATTGCTGTTTGAAGCCAGAAACCTCAGAACAAGAATATTTAGCATCCTTTCCCATTTTCAAAAGTTATGGAATGCAAAAATGCTTCTGCCTGTCTGGATCAGCTCCTCCCTTTGTGCTACGGCTGGGGATGGGGGCAGTGGCAGGGGGGTTTCCCCAAACCCTTGCTCTGATCCTGCCAAGCACTGGCTATGTGTGCAATGTTAGCTCACCCAGCAGGTGTCAGAAAAGCTGAATGGGTCAGACCCTTGAAAACCCCCTGAGACTTTCTGGGACTGGGAGCAGAGTGTGAGCAGTGACACAGCGAGGGCACAGTAGCCTGCAGAGGGCAGACAAGGCCTGAAATACTTGGCAGGGGATGTGGGAGAAAACACCTACAATAGATGGTTCCCTTCCTGCAATGGCATCACCCAGACCCTTTGAGTTCCCCCATTCTGCAGCCTGTTGAGGTGTTGCAGAAGACTCCTGACAGTCCCTTGGACTGTAAAGAAATCAAACCGGTCAATCCTAAAGGAAATCAACCCTGACCCTTCTTTAGAAGGACAGATACTGAAGATGAAACTCAAAAGATCACCTAATGAGAAGGAGGAACTCATTGGAGATGTCCCTGATGCTGGGAATGATTGAAGGCAAAAGGAGAAGGGAACGGCTGAGGTTGAGGTGGGCAGTGGGTGTGGGCTTGGGTGGACCCCGGGGGCTGGTGGGGGACAGGAAGACCTGGAGGAATGTTGTCCATGGGGTCGCGATGCGTCGGACCCATGGACTAGGGGTCCAACAACAACAAAACTACAACTCTGCAACCTGCCTGCGGCTGCCCAGCATACTGCCACCAAAACCCTGCTCCCCTGTCCTGGTGGTGTCCTGTGAGATGGCTCCCCACTGTGGTAGAGGGACAGAATTACAAGGCATCGATCATGTCCTCTCCTAGATCTAGGAGGAAAAAGTATTTTTCCTGAGATAGATTTCCTGAGATAGGATCCTTATGTATGTGCAAGGACAGTTGTATTGAAATTGTCTAGCTGGGGATCAGCAGAATTAATATGGCCACATTAGGATTTAGTTGTGTTGGGCCTGGGTTAATAACATGGGGAGCCTGAACCACCAGCTTGACCGCATGAAGCAATTATTCCCTCCAGAAATATTTGGGAAGTCCCTGAACAAGTTCCAGTTTTTTAACTTGCATAAAACTTACCTGAATTTGCATCCTTCATTAAACTTCTCTGAATACTTCACTTTTTTCAGAAATGTCAAAAGAATTGCACAAATGCACATATGTGCAAAAGTTATCAGGGATCTGTTAATGTGTTTCCAAAGGGAGGGTAAACAAAAGGTTTGCTGAATAGAAAAATTCATGGGTTTTTTTCTCAAAAGCTACAAAAGCTTTGTGAGGAAGCTGGATTCTCTTCTAAACTAGAGTTGCAGAAACCTCAGGCTCAGGACCCATCAAGCTCCATGAGCAGGAAGAGATGGCAGGCAGCCACAAAACGCAGCCGACATGCACCTGTCAACCTGTGCAATGGCCTCCTAAGGGCACCAAAGGAAAAACTTCAGTTTGATGAGGAAATTTTGTTCAGCCACTGGGAAGCCAAACACATCATGCCTGAGCCATTCAGACTTCTCCAGAGTAGCTGAATGTTCAACACCCAAAGAATACCAAACCGTGATATGGAGGAGGTCAGAGCACATGGACTAGACCTTATCACTTCCTTGTGGTTTTCAGATCACACCAGTTACTTGCAGGAACTGTGACTGCTGCCCTCCTGCTCCTGTCTCAAATCTAGGTGGCAAACGGGCCCCATGCGGCAAAAATTAGCCCCCAGGACAAGCCCAAAGCATGAGTCAGTTTTGTGTCATCTGCACAGCAAAAGGGTGCTCAGGTTGGCTGAGGTGACGCTGTACCTTCTGACAAGCACTGTCTGCATTCATTCATTCATTCATTCATTCATTCATTCATTCATTCATTCATTCATTATGGTGTTGGAGCCTGGAGGAATGTTGTCCACGGGGTTGTGATAGGTCGGGCACGACTGTGCAACAACAAAAAGCAAATAGCGTTGGTACAATTAGCCAGAAGGTCTGCAGAGTAGTTTGGCCGCCTAGGATTGCTAGCTCCTCAGGCCACGCTTGCGCAGTGTCTACAGGGTGCCCCAGGGGCCAGCCAGGTTGCACACACAGCAGCTCGTGCTGGTCTCCGGGAGAGCCGGCATCCTCCAGTCTCTCTCCACCACCGCTGCTGCTGCAGGTCCAACATGGAGCTGGTCCTCACACTTCCACACGGGTTACTAGCTCCCCACCAAGGTGGGTAACCATTTGTCTACTCCCACTTTTACACACTTTTGAGCTGCTGGGTAGGCAGGCAGCAGCTGGGACGAGGCAACGGGTTCACTCCACCACGCAGATTCAAACTGCCAGCTTTCCAATGGACAAGTTCAGCGGCTCAGTGGTTTAACCTGCGGCACCACATTGCATCCGCCTCCATCATGCTTAACAGCCACTTCAGGCACGCACTTGAACTGGAGCTGTGCATTCCATGCAAGTAGGTCAAGCAACTGTTTGCAACCGTTTTCAGTTTGCAAAAGCAGCCACTGCAGAGAAGGGGCAATTTTGAGCAAAGCGGCCAAGGAAAGAAATGCTGCATCCTTTTCTGAGCTGCCATTTTCCTGTTCCAAATTCTTCTACAATTCATGGGCCCCAGTTCCATATGTGAGCTTATGAGGGAAAATATGTATGTGCAACTCCCCAAAGGAAAAGAAGTTGTAGGAGAGGTCTAGAGCAGAAACCCAGTGGAAATGAGTTGAGCAGCCACCTCTCCTAGCTTCTCCCTTTAACACTCAAAAAGCAACAATAATACTAAATCATTAAATACTAAATTCTAAATGAGGACTGAATAGTGCACAAGGCCATCAGGTCAACCCCCCTGCTTAGTGCAGGTCTTCAATCTAAATGTTTATGTTTTAATGTAGCATTAAATATTGGATTTTATATTGGATTTTAATGTGCTCTTGTGAACCACACAGAGACCTTTGGGTAGTATAAATAAATAAACAACCCCCCTCCCCCACAACAGATGGCTATCCGGTTGTATCTTGAATGCCACCACTATAGTACATAGACGGGTGGGATAAAAAAGCTTCACAAAAACAAACAAACGTAGAACCCACGCCCTCCCTAGGTAATAGGTTATGTTGCTGTATTGATCTAACAGGAAGTTCTTCCTGATGTCCACCCAGAACACAGCTTCCTGCAACTTGAGCCCGATTCTGTGGTTTGCACTCAGGGATGTTTGGGAAAAGGTCCTCCTCAGCCTTTCAAGTACTTGCAGAGTGTCCCAATGAGGCCTGACTGAATAGACGGGAACTAGTACTTCCTGTGATTTGGAAATGATACTTCTATTAATACGGCCCCAAATAGCATTTGCCTTTTTTGCAGCCACATTGCTGACTTGTATTCAGCTCGTGATCCAAGATCCTTCTCACTAGCAGGATTGTTGAACCAAGTAGCTGTTCATTCCTTTGGCCTTCCTGATGTTAACTCTGAAATTCCACGTTACCTCCCTGTACTGTCCATCTTTTTTTCTCAAGTAATATCTAAGCTTTTTGTGAAGCTTCCTCAGTTGTCTGCTATCATTTTTTCTTGTTAGAGTTGTTCATAAGAATTTCCTTAAAAAAAAATCCCACATATCTTAGTATCCTTCTCTCATTGGAATTGCTTACCATGATGACTTACCATTGTTCTGAATTTATTAAAATGTGGTTTCCTAAAATCCAGCAGGAGGGCTGTTGTGTCTGACACATCCTTCAGCACAGCATTGAGACTCTAGTCACTTGAAACTTAGCGTACATATTAAGCGGAGCCTGGAGATGGCTCAAGGTTACCTGATTGTTAAAATACATTAATTCATGCAAATTAATTCAGTGTGTCCATGCTATAGAAGCTCCAGTATCACTGTCAGTCATAGCAAAGTTCCCTACGTAGTAGTACATAACTTTGAAGTCCATACAGTTTGAAGCAGGGGCAAATTAGTAGGGCAAGGGACACAAATATAGGTTTGCCCCCCTCCCCTGCTCTGGGGCAGTTCCCCCTCTGGGAAACGGAGTGGACTGATCCTCCTTGGAGGGTCTGCCAGGGGGCCCTCTGGCTGGGGCCATGCTGGGTGTGCCCCTGGACATGGCTGCGCTCATGGGGAAGACATGTTGTGTCCCGCTCCATCAGCTGAGTGAACGTGCTTGAAGGCTTTGGTGGAAAAAAACTGGTGGCTCTTCCCACCAGTACAAAGTCATGCCCAACTGGTAGTCCATAATGAAACAGTGATGGGTGCTTAGGGAGAAGGGGTGGGGATTTATCTTCAGCAGGAAGATAACTCCTCACCCATCTTGCTGAGGAATGCTGCACATATGGCTTCTGTTTTCAGGAGGGCAGGGGTGGGGGGGGGAGAGAGAGAGAGAGAGAGAGAGAGAGAGAGAGAGAGAGAGAGATGGGAAGAACATCTGTAGACAGGTTGCTTCCATTTCTCTCCTGTTGCTTCAACAGTACATAGCAAAGGGCACAGGTCTCCAAATGTCCTTTGTGCTAATCTTGAAGCAAGATCTCACTCACACAGCTCAAAAAGCATTTGTGCTGCTGTTGCTGCTTTCTTATTAGCAAGGATCTGAGCAAAGACACTCTCCTCATCTGCGAGGGTGCCTTCTGCATTCAATGATGAGGACATTTATGCTATATGTGGCCATCTAGTAATCTCTGAGACCTTAAGGCAGTTGTTAACTGCAAAATATTTTAGCATCTACACAGCCCAGACTTTAGTCAAAGGGTCTTTCCCTTGGCGATTCAATCTTCCATCTAGATACTGTTTCCTCTACCTTTCTTCTTGATGCTTTGACCTGTCCTGAGATTTCAGATGTAATCATCTGATCAGCAGCTGCTATTGCTGCTGCATTTCCATCCTTCTCCTGTTCTTGCTCTCCCGTATAAGCAGGAGCTCATGTTGTATGGACCTTTCCAGGGTCTTGTTTCCCAGAGGTGGAACAAGCAGAATGACTGAGGACAGGTTTGTAATGTGAAAGTCAAGATCTTTATCCAGACAAGTGCCATCAAACACACAGAAAAAAATTGCTTTCTCAGTTCATGGCACTTCCAGTTGCTTTTCAAGTAAGTTGATCCACTGTATATATTTGTACCCACATTTTCCTTATTTGTAGCCTCTTGCTTTTTATGCTGATGAAAACAGGAAATGGCCAAAACAGAATGAGCTCACAGAAAGCAGAGGAAGAAACGAGAGTGGCCATCCTTGATTCTAACCAACAGGGAAGCCCTAGTAGCCAGAGTGGCAGTTATGGAACCTCTGGGGGAAAGTACTACTTGAATTCTTGATTCTAAAGGAAGCAAAAGCTATGTATAGTCCAAAACACACTCTGAATTTTAGGAAAGCCAATTTTAATAAACTCAGAACAATGATAAGTAACTCCCATGGCAAGGAATGCTAATGAGAAAGTCCACGATGATGTTGGTGGTGGTGGTGAGTTTCATTTCTATACTGCCTATGGGCTGAAGCTCTCTAGGCAGTTTACAATGAAGTATAAAAACAATAAAATATAATGGATACAATCATTAAAAAGAAATAACATTAATTTAAAATAGCATAAAAAACAAAAAGACAATAAAAAAGACCCGGCCAAGAATAAAAGAAAAGCACCTGGCTAATTGTGTCAGGCCCCAGGATGACCCGAAAGAGGGCTGCTTTAACCTGTGGCTGAAAAGATGGCAAATTTGGCACCAGGCAGGCCACAGCAGAGAGGTTGTTCCAAAGATGGGGGGCTACCAAAGAAAAGGCCCTCTCCCTTGCCACCATCCAAGCTTCTTGAGGGGTTGGCAGTGGGAGAAAGGCCTCCGAGGTTGAGCATAGTGTCTAGGTAGATATCTACAGGGTTGGGAGAAGCACTCATAGAAACATAGAAACAGAGCGAGTCAGACGGGACCTCCCGGGCCATCTAGTCTGACCCCCAGCTCCAGCCGGCTCCACTCACAACATGCCCACCATGTGCATGTCCAGCCTGTCTTTGATCACCCTCACCGATGGAGCCTCAACCACCTCCCATGGAAGCCCATTCCACACCCTCGGGGTCCTGACTGTCAGGAAGTGCTTCCTGGCATCCAAATGGAACCTTGGCTCCCTGAGCTTTGCTCCGTTGGAGCAAGTCCTGCCCTCCTCTGCAAGGGAGAACAGGTCTCTACCCACTCCAACAGGTATTGCAGTCCAAAGCAGTGTAGGGTTTTATGGGTTAACACCAGCACTTGAATTGGGACCAGAAGCATAAAGGAAGCCAATGCTGGTGGGCCAGAACTAGTTTTATATGTGTGGACCTATAATACCAATTATTAATGTAGCTGCCCCATTCTGCACCAGCTGCAGCTTCTGAACCATCTTCAAGGGCAGGCCCAAGTAGGCTGGTCGTGCACATGGTGGGCATGTCGTGAGCGTAGCCAGCTGGAGCCTGGGGTCAGACTAGATGGCCTGGGAGACCCCTTCTGACTCGCTCTGTTTCTGTGTTTCTATGTTGAGTGTGATAATCTGTAAGCTAATTTACAGATCACCAGAGCATAGATTACAGAAACCAGATTACTCCTGCCCAGGTAGGGGTGTAGATGGTCTACCAGTTGAAGCATTTCAAGCCACAGATGCCACCTGACTCTCAAGTGATAAAGAAGGGTCAAGGAACACCCCCAAGCTACAAACCTACTCCTCAGGGTGGGGTGCAACCCCATGCAGAACAGGTTGAATTCCCCACATCCAGTCAAAAGAATCACCCACTAACAGTGTCTTGTCCAGATCAAGTTTCAGTCTGTTAGCCCTCATCCAGCCCAACGTCGCAGCCAGGCACCAGTTCAGCACTTCCACAGCCTCATATGTAGATGATGAAAAGGAGAAATAGAGCAGTGTTTGGTGGCAATGCACTGCCAAACTGCAGATTATCCTACTCAGTGGTTTCATCTGGATGTTTGAATAGCATAATAGATCCTGAAGGAACTCCATGCAGAGAATCCATGGGACTGGAGACAGCCCTCCAAGTAAGAACAGAACCACTGCAATGCAAGTCAGTCAGCCCAGAAAGATGCCATGGTCGATGGGATCAAAAGCCACAGGGAACCAACAGGAAAGAGAAGAACCAACAGGGTCGCACTCCCCCCATCTCTTTCCTGGCACAGGTCATCATACAGGGCGACCAATACGGTTTCTGTGTCAAAACCCCCAACTGAACTGAACCCCAATTGAAATGGATCCTGATGATCAGTTTCATCCAAGAGTGCCTGGGGTTGGCTGGCAAGCGCCACTTCTCCAAGAAAGTAATATTTGCTACAGGCCTAAGTTTGACTTCCGGGAAGGGGAAGATTTCTTCAGGAGTGGTCTTACCACCTGTTCTTCCAGGAGGCAGGGTCCCACTCTCTCTCACCAGGAGGCATTAATCACCTCCCTGGTCTAGCTGGTTATTCCTTCCTTGATGACTTCTATCACTCAGGAGGGGCACAGATCCAGTACAGAGGTGGCTGCACAAACCTGTCCAAGCTCCTTGTCCAGATCGTCAAGCTGTACCAACTGAAATTCAACCAAGAAAACTGGACCAGACTGTGCTCTGGATATTTGTGCTAATTCAACTGCTGTAACAAGTCACAGTGACTGCAACAGATTTTTTTCCTGGAAGTGCCCAGTGAAATTACATGACAAAGACAATAATGCTAGAGAAATAATATCAGGCAGATGGTAGGGAAGACTGATTATGAGATGGATCAATTCCAGAAAGTCTTGACAAGAGCTGTGCGGGACTTCCAAGGGCAGGACATTTTGGAGGGTAGCTGTAAGTTAGAGATGGCATCAAGGGATTTAAGCGGCCAGGTTTCTGTGAAATAGTGCTGAGCTTTTGGGCAAACAATCGCTTAGCTAGTTTGCATTTTCATTTTATTGAAAGGGCAGCTTCTGGTTATATTTTTAAATTGCTTGGCAAAGTGGATGAAATGGACAGGCAAAACTGACCCATCTGGATGAAGTGTATCCATTTCAAAAGGAACAAGTCTACGTCCTACTAGAAGCACTGCTCCTCCATGAGGGTGCTGGGGCTGCTGAAGCTAGAGCGTGCAGTTTCCCCCACGTGTCTTCAGCCACCGTGCCACTCCCTGCACCTCTGCTGTGAATGGGATGCTTGTCTCAGGATCCCCAACACAGAGAACCTCGCCCATCTGTCTCCAAAATGCTTGTCCACCTGCCTGAGGAGGGCACTGCTGGAATGCAGGAGCTTAGTGGTCCTCAGTTACAACTTTGGAACCATTAGTAAGAGTGTGACACAGGCATCCCAGGGAGGCCGGATGGGATGACTTTCCATACCGAAATGCCAGGGCTTGAATGCCTTCAGGGTGGGTTTCTCTTGCACAGTCAGTCCCTTGAGAAGCAGGCATGGGGAATCCCAGGTGCTGGACAGTGCCCAGTTCTGCCTGCCTCCCTGACAGTGGCCAATTGAAGGACATCCATCCCGATAACTGGCCTTTCTGGACAGCACAGCAGAGGCTCAAAAGCCCGCCACCCTCACTCCAGCATGATGAGCAAGTGCATTGCTTCTTGTCTCCCACCCTGTAGGCAGGTGAGCTGGCAGCCAGCCAGCCACATAGCTCATGGCCACTGTAATTCCCACTGACGTGGGGCTTCTTCATCACCTCTCCCGGGAGGAGGTCTCCCCCTCCCTGCTTTTAACCCCACAGGTTCTGGCTGTTCTCAGCCTGCCAGGCTCCTGCTCCCCAGTGCCCTCTGAACCCTTCTGGGAGGGACAGATTCCCCCCGCCACAGCCCCACATCGCTAGCCCAGCTATCAGAGACAAAGGGCCTCGGCTGCAGCTCTGCCTTCTGTCATGGTGGCAACACTTTCTCCGTGGTTCCTGACAGCATGGGGGCAGCACAGCTCTGCTCGAGGTCCAGCAGGATGGCAGAACATCAGAAGGGTCTGTGAGCTCCAACCTGCACTGGGCCCAGGCCAAGTAAACGAGGGCAAATGGCCCCATGGTAATAGTCCAGGCATGTAGCCTACACCTAAGGTGCAAAGCAATCGGTGTGTTTCATGCACCACCTACTCACAGATTCCTTATGTTCCTAAGCAGCTCAGGCCCTTCATTACCTGGCAATTATCTCAGGATCTGAAAGGCTCCAAGCAGGAGCTTGCACAGCTCACTGAAGTCCTATGTAATCTTTGCATTCCAGTCACATATTGCGTCTTAGACTAGAGGAGAAAACCAAAGAACTTTGCAATAAGGCATCTGATAAAAACTGAAAGCATTTCCTCTGGCCTAGGAAAAGGGCTGAAATCAAACGTGGACAATAAAAAAGCTTCTTACCTTTCACAGTAGATACTAAGGTCACAAAGCTTTGCTTGTCCCAGAGTCAAACATCACTGGATGTCAGATACCATATCTGGTGTCCACATCCATCCAGCTCATTGGGGGGGGGGGGCAGGTTCAGGAGGTTGCTTTTGACCTTCTTATGTGCTAAACAAAATCCAAACCGCATATTTGTCTTCCTTTTTCACTGGTTGCACCCTGAACAGAACTGGAGACTTAAACAAGGTCAAGTCCCAGTCAGGAAGCAGTTAAGGGAGCAGAGAGGCCAGTGAAGAGAGCCCAGTGATGGTAGCAGATGTTTCCATTTGGGTGGTGCTTTGTTTCATTACGTCTTGTTTCTGCTTTTTTTTAAAGGTTTGTTTTATATTTGATAATCTGAAATAAATGAAATTAATCTGATAATCTAAAGAACATCAATACAAATGCAAAAATAGATCAATAACAAGAAAAACAGAGAGAGAGAAATTATAAAAAAGACAGGTAGTGCACCCCTCCAGCAGGACCTTGGTTACATAATAATTGATTATTCAATTCCTTCTTCTTTATAAATTCCTTCGTCTATAACCAGGCTTCAGGCTGGATGTCAGAAAGTACTTCCTGATGGTTAGGACCCTTCCCGAAGGGTGGTGGTGGAGGCCCCATCAGTGAGGGTGTTCAAGGAAAGATTGGACAACCACATGTTGGAGATTGTATGAGCAGAGCTGGCTGGAGCCCCAGGTCAGACTCAATGGCCTGGGAGGCCCTTTCTACCTGCGTTGCTTCTGTGTTTCTAAATGCTGAGGTATGTTGTAGTAGCACAACATTCTTAGCTCTTATACAGCATTAGCAGTTCTTTATTAAGGTAGTGTTTAGGCGTTTCTATTTCAGGACCAGTTCCTATTCCATCCAGAATTGTGTAGAATCATTCAGAGGTTTGATATCCTTCCCCTTTATTAATACTATTCAATAAACAACCCCCAAATATCACTGAATTCATTCTTATTCATCAGCCCTTTTTTCAGCTTAATGCCACTTATTAAAAATCATAATTAACAGCTATATTCCAGACTTGTTATACCACTCACTCATTTGGAAATCCCATTTCTCCTTCCAATTCGTTGTTGTTATTAAACTTGTAACTAAATTTCTTATTAATTAATATTCAGTTTCCATTTCTTTTCATAAAATATTGACAATAATGCAATTTCAGGATTTACTTCAATATTTGAATTTAATATCTTGCTAATTTCCTTAAAATCATTATCCAAAAATGTCCTAATATTTTTGCATTCCCATCATAGAGGGATATAGGTACCCACTTTTTGACCACAGCTCCAACGTAAATTGAAGTATTTATTATCCATACAAGATAGTTTTACTGGTGTCAGGTACCATTTCCATACTAATTTATAACAATTTCCCTTAATTCTAATGAACATGCTTTTCATTGTTCTCTTATCCCATATTTTTCCCATTCATCCTTACCTATACCCCTCCCTAAATCTATTTCCCATGACATCTTAAGAGGATCATATTGGTCCTTCATATCTAGTAGGATCTTATAAATCTCACTTATCCCTCTTCTTCACCTAATGTTTTCCCTATATAAAACAATATCTTCAAATCTAATGAGATTTCTACATTTACCATTTCTCTTCAGCCTTTCTTTAGTCCATTGTTCTAATTGCATAATGTTAAACAAAGTTAGTTTTTCTTTTCCTAGTACCCCCTTTCTTGTTATCCATTTTCTCCAGCCAATCTTTTAACCTAAAAATATTGTTTTTCCTTTAATACTTTTCTCAATTTATTTCTCAAATTTTCAGGAAATCCTTCAATTTCTTTAACTGGAATTATTGGTGAAATTGTCAGCATAACTTTATACTTACTCCATAAGGTAAAGGTAAAGGTTTCCCCTTGACATTAAGTCCAGTCATGCCTGACTCTAGGGAGCAGTGCTTATCTCAGTTTCCTAGCCAATAGAGCCAGCGTTTGTCCACAGACAGTCTCCGTGGTCGTGTGGCCGGCATGACTAAACACCGAAGTGCACGGAGCGCTGTTACCTGCCCACTGAAGTGGTACCTTTTAATCTACTTGCATTTGCAGGCTTTCGAACTGCAAGGTTGGCAGGAGCTGGGACGGAGCAACGGGAACTCACCTCGTTGTGCAGATTCAAACCAGCAACCTTTTGATCAACCAGCCCAGCAGCACAGCGGTTTAAACCACTGCGCCACCTGCAGTCCCTACTTATTCCATATTTGTACCATATTTTTAAGAAAGAGTTTTTCTATCCTTCTTACAAACTTGTCATTCTGTTTAAAAAAGAGCTTAAGAAGGGATCCCTCAGTTCGTTGCTCTGTGTCTACCCATATAATCTTTTCAGGCTATAATATTTGGTATATATCTTATTTCACTTGCTACATAATATAATTTCATGTTCTTGTCTTTGCTAAGCAACATTTGGCTGGTGGCACTTAGTGGTGAGTGCCCCTGCTTTTCTGCATGACCCTTCAACAGTGTTCTTTCCTGGGAGAATGATTTTTCCTGACTGACTCTGGGGAGCAGCCAACTTTGGCCCAGGACACTTCTGGCTGCTCTTATGAAGGTGCAATTGCAACTCAGTGTGAGGCAGAGATAGCACAAGCAGGTTCCATAAATGGCAGGCTGCAAATGTGGTTTTTACATATATTTTGGGTGGAGGAAGGATAAGGAAATGACGTGACAATGGAAACTGGCATGTGGGTAGGGATTACACAAGGCTCAAATTACTCTACAGAATGAGTGGAAGAAAATTTCTGGTTTTGCCCGGATAAAAGGGCTAATGACTAGGTCAGCCACTGCATTCCTAGCCTTCACATTCACTATTTTTCCAAGGACATGGTCTGCCTGATGAGCATTCATTTCTAAAGCAGGCTGTGACTACAGGAAAGGGGTTGTTACCTTCTGCAGGGTTTCCTCAGCCTTTGCAAGCTCAGAATCCCTGAGCAAGGAATTTGATGTTCTTTGAAGCCTTTGATGTTCTGCCAAGGTGTTCGGAGGGCACTCCTGCTTCTCCTTGGCAATAAAGAGGCATCACCCAATATCTCCATGGAGGAGGAGGAGAAAGCACACATTGCTTCAACTCCCTGGAGAGCATCTCCCTCCTCTTCTGGGGAACCATCAAATGCAGCCCAGGCCAATTAGCTCCTGATGCAAGCAAGAGGCTCTTTGCACAAGCCAATGAGAAGCCTTGACATTGACAGGGTACCAGAAACTTCAGCGGTCTTCAAGAGCAAGCACCTCCCTTCATCCCCACCACTGCAAGGAAGGCAGGTCTGGGGGAAGAAGTGCAGGCTTTGTGACGAAGGATGATCCTGGCAAGGAAGGTGGAGTCCAGCAGGCTGGGAAGTAAAGGAGTATTCTGGGATGTCTGAGGATATGCTTGGAGGGAAGTGAAGATGCATTTGGGAGGAAATCAAGTTGGACTGGCAGTGTGGAAAAAGAGCTGCTGGCCTAGTTAAGTACAGGAAGGCAACATTTTAGCCATAACGTCTTCTGAAGGCCGATGCATCGGTGAGACTGCCCAACCTGGTGGAGAGGCCAGTCTCCTCAAGAGGTAGCAAGAACTGTACAATGTGGCAGAGAAACACGGTTCTGGACCACCGAGGGCTGAACACTGCAGGATCCAGAGTGAGAAGTGAGCTCAGCGCAAATCCACTTCCCCTTTCCTCCAGCTCTTCTCCCTTTGGAGTCTTCCATTCCAAGGTCCGCTGGCGCTCCTCCTACCTCTCCTTCCCAGGCCTTTCTACCTGCTCCAGTCTTGCCCAATGAGTGCCATGTGGCCCCTGGGAATTGCTGAGCCAGGACAGCTGCACCCCTCCACTCTCAGCACTCACATGCACACTGGGACAGCTCAGTGGGCTGGCAGAAGAGGCAGGCGCTGGAGCCCACCCCATCCTCACAAGTAACCCCTCTCAGGCAGCTAGCCTGGCAAGTCACCCACTCACTGGCAAGGCAATACAGCCCCTCCTCTCTTCCGGGGAGTTTCACCACCTGCCCACACAGGCAAAGGGAAGGATGCAGCCCGGATAGCCCTCTCCATCTTGATAAACACACGGCCAGATTCTGTGGAACTGCTTATTGGCTTCTGCAGGGAGACAAGAGACACACCCCAAGATGAATCCAGTGCCAGCCCTAGTTTGCAATTAGCCATGACAAGAAGAGCATGTGCTTGGCAACTGTACTAAAGCAAGAAAGGATCCCGCACCAATAAAGACAGCCAATAAATGCAAGAGCTAATATGTTATCATAAATAAGGACATTATAACTTTATTACATTCAGAACATGGCAATATCCAAAATACAAAGTGAACATCTTAATTTTTCCTCAATACTGTACACCTGATGCATGACTCTCAGTGCATTGTTTCTAGACATGTAGACTGCCTTCATTTAGTTTGTGTTAGAACCAGGTCACCTTCCTAGAAGTTTCAGGAAAAAAACTCTCATTCAGCAGATATTTGTAACTGTAAACAGTTGTATTTATGACCAAGGGAAGACCAAAGCCCAGGCAGGCCTTCATCAGAGACTGCCTTTGCTTTGGGCCTACAATCACTAAGGAACTGATGGTGGGGGGGGGGGGGGAGAAGCAGGAGCAACAAGCACAGCACCTTCTGCTGTACCCCAAAGGGGTCAAGGTGAGGCTATCGCAGCAGAGTTTCGAAAGGTGGACGAGAGGGCCTGGCAAGGAAGCAAGGAATCGGAACGGGCCACTTGGCTGCCTCCCCTCCCCACAGAACTCTGAACTAGAAGTGGGCACAAGACCAGCTCGTGCCACATTGCAATGTCTAAGCACTTCTGCAGGGAGGACAGGGTTTTTTTCTAATTTTTAAAATGTTTATTGCCTCTGATATGAAATTGCCCCTTCCCCATGTAGCAACAGAAACTCATAGCTGCTACCCAACTGCAAAGACACGGTGTGGATTCTGAAAGATCAATGTGACACCTTTTGCAGGTTCACAAAGAGGATGGCAGACAACTGCAGGCCAAGAGAGACTGCCATTTGTTGGTCCCAGCCAGAGGAAAACCAGTGGAATTTTGCTAAGCATTTTTGACTCTGTTAGTGGGGGCAGGGGGGAGTCAAGCATGGTAGGCAAATCAGCTCTCATCTCTCCCCTGCCAAACTGTGAACACTTGACTTATTGGATGTATTTGCAAAGTTTCAGAATGTGGGCACGCTTGTTATATCTCTTACCCGCACCCCCATGAGAGCAGTTCCTGGTTTTGAAGGAAAGCCCATTCTCTTTGCAGAGAAGAGAAACATTGGCAGGAAAAGAATTTAAATTGTCACCTGCCACCATCTAGAAAGTGATCCAGTGAGATCAACCACAGTAGGAGAAGTGGGTTTTCACCTCTGCTAACTGCTTCAGCCACTTGATTAATTCACAAGACTGCCACTTTTCCTACTTAGGTAAGCTTAGAAATTAGTTTCTCCATAATGTGGAATAACTGGCCAACTGTAGTTACATATACGCCAGTCTGTCTCCAAGACATGTTTAGCCTTGAGAAGACTGAGGGAAGATATGAGAGCACTTTTCAAAGCCCAAGATCTCTTCACAGGCACCTCAGGGTGCAGGGCACAGAATAACAGGCTTAAGTTACAGGAAGCCAGATTCCAGCTGAACATCAGGAAGAGCTTCCTCACTGTTGGCACAATATAGAAATGGAACCACTGACTCAGGGAGGTCACCGGCTGTCCCACCCTGGAGGCAATCAAGAGGCAGTCAAGAGGACAGCCATCTACCAGGGATGCTTTAACTGGAGTCCTGCATTGAGCAAGGGGACGACTCGATGGCCTTATAGACCCTTCCAACTCTCCTATTCTATGATTCTATAATTCTAAGTCTTCTTCTTGTATCATTGAGAACAAGAAGAAAGCAGCAGGCTGGACAGGTGAGGTGGCCATTGCCACATTCGCTCCCTTCTCAAGTTCAGAAGCAGCTCTGCTGCATATTGTCCTTGGAGAATGGCTCATTGCCAGATCACTCAAAGCTTCCCCCTACTTAACTGGCCCACTTCCCATACCTATGGAGAAACCATGCAAGGGAAATGTTTGGGCTTCATGGGGCCAGCCATTCTGGTCTTGGCTATCACACCATCTTTCTTGTCCCACAGTTGCTGCCTCTCTTCCACACTGAGGCCAGTCTCGTCTACTTCCTGGAAGAACTTCTCATACCTGTCTAGGTAGGGAGGCCTTTCCGGCAGAAGGTAGTAGTGTGTGGAGCTGACTTTCTTGCCATTTTCAATAATGGGAAGGATGCACGGGGCCTTGTTAGCTGAACCTTCACTATGCTGCCTCTGGAGGGCTTTGCTGCTGACGTACTTGGGATCAGGGGCAAAACTCTGGGTGGGAGGCATCACCCCATTGAGGTATGAGGGCAAGCTTTTGGGGCTCGGTGTCCGAGAATGGCTCTGGGATAAAGGCTCCCTTGGAGGCACTTTGGGGGGCTTGTCCTCATCACTGTAGGCATTAGAAGCTACTTCAGCAGACCACCTCCGATGGTCTGGTTTGAGCACTCGGGGAGGGATGGGGACCCTGGGTGGGACCTCAGGTTTGTCATCAGAGCTCGGGGGGACCCCATGGAAGTGGCCGGAGATCCTCCCTGTGGGTTTGTGGAAAGAACCAGCAGGCCCTGAGTGTGAGCGTCGCAAGCGGCGGTGAAGCTGCTGTGGAGGCGGTGGCGGCGGTGGGCAAACACCAGCAGCGCTCCCACTCTGCTTTGCCGAGGTGCAACAGGGCTCTTCAGATGTCTGCCCTGCTGGAGCATTGACGTAGGCGTAGTTGACCTGCCCGCAGCCCCTGAAGCTTCGCCTGCCCTGGGCAGTGGTCCTGAAGGTTGGGCCACTGCAGTTCTCTAACAAAAAGTCTGTGTCTGAACTGGTCAAGAACTCAACTTCCCTGTCCACCTCATCAACCAGAAAGTTCTCAGTAATGGGCAATGGGGGCAGTGGTCGGGCACTTCGCTCACTTGAGGACACAGGAGGGAAAAGATGCAGTGGTGGCCCATTTTTCACAGAGGTGTGAGGTAGTGCCCCATCAGGAGTACCATCCCGGTTCACAGAGAGCCTGCTGAAGTCAGAAAAGATGTGATACTCTGGGTCTGAAGCAGGCCTCTCAGTTGAGTGGCTCAGCAGAGGAGGGCTGGCTGTATGAGGTGAAATACAGCTGCTGTCTTCTGCCTGGCTGTGGCACTGGACTGGGCCAGGGTGGGAATCATGGTCTAGAAAGAGAGCATATGCCAAGTAAAGACACATGTTGCAGATCTCGGGCAACAGAGTATTTCCCACCCACTCCAGCTCCCTGCTTCTTAATTGAATAGAAGGAAGCATGCCCAGGTGGCACATTTAGCAAACAAGCATATATGGGGGACTGCTGAAACAGAGCAAATGGCACCCACACGGCCAGCCATAAAGGAAGCTGTCCTCTCCTGTGGTTGCCCCTGTCCATGCCCAGCAGCTTACATGCCATCTCATAATCCTTCTAAACATGGAGGTCTCAGCCAGCTCATGTGGCTAATAGCCAGTGGTAGCTTCTCCCTGCCACCAAAGGGGATAATGGTTTCTCTTAATTAGACATTTGGAACTCTTTGCCATAATCTTCACATGCACTGCCTTACTCAGGAAATGGGAAGAAAATCAAAGCCTTCTTAAAGTTCCTCAGTTATTTTCTCCATATCAAGAGCAACCTTTGGTCAGTGAGGGGTCCCGTATAGGGATGTCACTTTTATAGCCTAGGTATTTGTTCTGATGAAGTTTCCAGGCCTGAATTGATTTACTGTGAGTTTCCAGGCATATCCTGGCGACAGTGACACACGCGTTGGTGACTTCCCGACTTGACTTCTTAATGCGCTCTACGTGGGGCTGCCCTTGAAGATGGTCCGGATACTTCAATTGGTTCAAAATAGAGCTGCCAGGCTGCTGACGGGGACTGGGCATTATGTTCACATGACACCAGTTCTCCGTCAGCTTCACTGGCTCCCCATTGAAGTCCAGGCCCAATTCAAGGTTGGTGATGACCTATAAAGCCCTAAATGGCTTGGGTCCTGGTTACCTGAAGGAACGCTTACGTCCATGTATGTCCGCCCGCCCCTTGAGATCAGCGGGAGAGGCCCTTCTCCGGGAACCCTCCGTGAAGGAAATTAGGAGGGTAAGTACTCAGAGGAGGGCTTACTCTGTGGTGGCACCCAATCTATGGAATGCGCTCCCCAGAGAGGTCCGCCCGGCACCGTCATTGTTTTTCAAACGTTATTTTAATTGTTAATATTATTTATTTATTTGTGGCCAGGTCGACTCAAATTATGTTGTTTTTATACTGCATTTATTTATTTATTATTGTGAGCTGCCCCGAGGCTTCGGCAAATGGGGCGGCATAGAAGCCTCCTGAATGAATGAATGAATGAATGAATGAATGAATGAAGTCATTGAGCCTTTCAATACCAGAAAATAAGTAAAATGGGCACAGGTGACTTTCCTGAGTACCTACCCATGGACGTTAAGTGATGCTGCGCAGATGAATTCAGACTGTAGGCCACTGCGACAGGATCCATGCTGAAGAAAGAACTGTGAGACAGGGAGAGAGAAAAGGACAGGGAAGCAGCAGCGCATGACTCACAAAGCTTCTGGGAAGGCCCAAGGGGGCCCCAGTACCCACCTGTGGCTGCACTCACTTTTCAAAGCCACTGTTGCGGCTGCTCCAGCAGGCTTTCAGGCTGCTGAGGCCCAGCCGGTTGTTCATAAAGTTCGTTTTCAAGGGCAGCCTCATTTCTGGAGCAGCAATGCTTGCTGTAGACATGATGCTCAGGCTAAGCAAGATTCTCTCTAGTCATGCAAGATGCCAGTAGCGCTTGCCAGAAGTCCACAGGCTCCCCTTAAAGGAAAAAAAAAGAGGGGGTCAGTCCCACACAGTAAAGTCTAAGGCAAACGTAAAGGCTTGAACACACCCTTCCGCAATGTTCATGATAGGGAGAACCTGCGAAAGACCGTCCTGTTGTGAAGAACATAAGAGACGGTGCATCAGACACAGCACACCTCCAGTCCAGCTTTCTGTTCACACAGTGGCCAGCCAGCAGTCCACAGGGTCCCACAAGCAGGACACGAGTGCAACAATACCCTGCTGCCCACGTCCTCAGAGACTTGTAGACAGAGAGAGACTGCCTTGGATACTGGAGACAGTTTATAGCCATTAGGGCTAGTAACCACTGAAGCCTTATTCAGCATGCATTCCTCTGAACACTTTTTAAAACAGTCCAAATTGGTGACTGCCACTACACCTTGAGGAAGTGAGCTCCATACTTTACATGATGTTTGTATAGTGAAGTTTCTTGAAAATAGGGAATTTTCAGGCCTGTCCCTGAAAACTCATTGGCAGGCCTGATTAGGCTGAGGGGGATGAACGGGAGCTGGGATGATCCTGGCCATGCAAAGACGGCCTCTGCGGCAAAGCAGCTTCTGAAACAGCTTCATAGCTTAACTCTTCCCAGGAAGTTACCATGTGGCACTTGGGTAGATGCTGCTGGACTACAACTGCCATCTTCCCTGATCACTGCTGGTTGAGGATGATGGGAGTCAGAGTCCAATCCCGCCATGTGCCTAGATCTCTGAGCAAATTCTCCAGGAATTCCTCAGTTCTTTGAGAGAGTGCCCCAAGTACCACCACGTACACCCCATCCCAGGAACACAGGAGAGCGCCTGCTGGGGGTTGCTGAACTATTTTGAACTACACAGTAGTTCAGGCTGGGTGCATTGTGAGCAGCTTGTGATCACCTGGCCTGTGGCTGCATGGAATTCACGCACCGCTCACGTGGGCTCAGCTTCAACCCTCAGGACATGGATGGCTTCATACTGGCCCCACAGCTGCAGCACAGCTCACTGCCTAGGGCCAAGCAGAGTTGTGTATACACAATTAATGGCTCAACAGGGGCTCAAAATCAGAATACAAAGAATGTATTCTGTTTTTGTTAGCAGATTAAACACAAATACTTTAAACTGAGTGGGGGGATTCAGGCCCCCCAGAAACATGTCTGAACTGGACAAGTGTGGGGAGAGGATCAGGGCTCTGGGAGCAGGGTTTTAGAGGTACTGCAGGGACTGACAGGACTCCTTCAGAGAGGGGCCAGGTATCAGGGAGGATGGGAGGAAGGAGCAGGCTGGGAACTCCAAGGAAAGGAAGCGGTGGGAAGGAGTTGAGCTGCATGTACACCAATGCTAGGAGCATGGGTAATAAACAGGAAGAGCTTGAAGCTCTCCTGGGAATAGGAGGGTATGACCTGGTGGGAATCACAGAAACCTGGTGGGATGAAAGGCAAGTCTGGAATGTGAACATAGAAGGGTATCACCTTTTTAGAAAGGAGAGGAAGGGAAAGAGAGGTGGGGGCATGGCTTTATATGTCAGGGAAGGGACAGGATGCAGTGAGATAGAATGCAGCACAGATGGGGATTCGGCAGAGGCAGTCTGGGTGAAACTTAGGGGTTTTGACAGGGAAAGAGACCTGACAGTGGGGGAATGTTATCGCCCTCCAGGTCAACTTGAGCCCCTGGATGATGGCCTGACAGACCAGATTATAAGGATATCTCGGGAGAGACACAGTAATTATGGGAGATTTCAATCTCCCGGATATTAGTTGGGAGACTCACTCAGAGGTAACAGCCAGGTCACGTCGCTTCCTAGAAGCTATAGAGGGAGGGTTTTTCACACAGAGGGTCCGAGAGGTGACGAGGGGGGGAAACATCCTTGACTTGGTCTTGACCAATAGGGAGGAGCTGATAGATGAAGTACAGATTAGGGGAGCTCTGGATGCGAGTGATCACTCCATCCTTTGCTTTGAGTTCTGGGGACTTGCAGCAGGTCAAGCACTAGAAGCTGAGAATTCAAGAGGGCCAACTTTGGCCAACTGAAGGCCAGACTGGGGAAAGTCTCCTGGGACAGGTTACTGGAAGGTAAGTGAGTTGAGGAGGGGTGGATGGCACTCAAAAGGGAGGTTTTGAAGGCGCAAGCCTTGACGATACCTCTAGTTATTAAGGTGGGAAGGTGCCTTCATGGATGCGAAAGGAGGTGGTTACAGGGATTAGACGCAAGAGGAACCTCCGTAGGAAATGGGTACGGGGGCAAATAGACAAAAGGGTATACCAGGAGGAGGAGGCCCGTTGCAGAAGGATTCTTCGCAAGGCTAAGGCTGATTACAAGCTGAGACTTGCCAAGAATATCAAGAGCAACAAAAAGGGCTTCTTTCAGCATGTAAATAGGGAGAGGAAGGGGAGACAAGTGGTGGGACCGCTGAATAAGGAGGAAGGAGATCCAGTGACTGATATGAGGGAACAGGCACAGAAGCTAAATGACTATTTTGCCTCTGTGTTCTCCCCAAAGCAGGATGGGGGAGATCTGCATAGGAGATTAGATGAGGCTGGGGGCTTACGGGGAACAGATTAGAGCCACCCCCCCCTTGAAGTCGAGGAGCTCCTCAGGGCATTGGACAGTACAAAGGTGCCAGGCCCTGACGGGTTACACCCGAGAGTACTTGGAGAGTTGGCAGTCGTTTTTCACGCCTGCTGGCCTCCATTTTTGAGGCCTCATGGAAAATGGGTGAAGTTCCAGAGGACTGGAGGGTGGTGTCAGTGGTCCCAATTTTCAAAAAGGGTAGTAGAAAGGACATGGGGTTTTACAGACCTGTTAGCCTTACCTCCATTGCAGGAAAAACAGTGGAAAGGCTCATAACAGAGAGAGATCTAGTAATGCTAGATAGGGAAAGGAGGCTGAAAGCCACACAATACGACTTCCGCAAAAACAGGTCCTGCCAGACAAACCTTGTGGAATTCTATGACAAGGTTTCGAAATGGCTGGATGGAGGGGATGCAGTGAATGTGGTTTACCTGCATTTCAGCAAGGCCTTTGACAAAGTGCCCCATGATATCCTGGTGGAGAAACTACGGAGTTTTGGGATACACCAAAGCACTGTCTGGTGGATTAGGGCACAGTTGACTGACTGAAAGCAGAGGATAACCATTAGTGGGGAATCATCAGGATGGCGGCCAGTGACAAGCGGGGTCCTCCCAGGGCTCTGTCCTGGGGCCGATCCTGTTTAATCTTTTCATCAATGTCATGGAAGAAGGGGTGAACAGTCTGCTGATCAAATTCGCAGATGATACTAAAACTGGAGCAGTGGCCACAACTGAGGAGCAGGTACTCCAGATCCAGAAGGATCTGGACAGACTACGGATGTGAGCAGGAGACAACAGGATGGAATTCAAGGTCTTGCACTTGGGGCATAGGAATGGGTGTCATGAGTACAGGTTAGGGGACAAGCGGCTGGAGAGCAGCACTTGTGAAAGGGACCTTGGTGTGCTGGTCGACTGCAGGCTGAACATGAGCCAGCAGTGTGATGCGGTGGTCAAGGGGGCGAACGCCACCCTTGGTTGCATAGCCAGAAGTGTGGCTTCTTGATCAAGAGAGGTATTACTACCACTCTACACGACCCTGGTGCACCCGCAACTGGAATATTGTGCTCAGTTTTGGGCCCCTCATTACAGAAAGGATATAGCCAGGTTGGAGTCAGTGCAGCGTAGGGCCACAAGGTTGGTGGCTGGTTTGCAGGGGATGGGGTCTGAGGTGAGACTGAGGGAACTGGGTCTCTTCAGCCTGGAGAAGAGGAGACTCAGAGGGGATATGTTGGCGACATGCAGGTATGTGAGGGGACGTCACAAGGAGATGGGTAGACACCTGTTCTCCCCTGCAGAGGAAGGCAGAACGCGCTCCAAAGGAGCAAAGCTCAGGGAGCCAAGGTTCCATTTAGATGCCAGGAAGCACTTCCTGACAGTTAGGACCCCGAGGGTGTGGAATGGGCTTCCACGAGAGGTGGTTGAGGCCCCATCAGTGTGGGTGTTCAAGGATAGGCTGGACATGTACATGGTGGGCATGTCGTGAGCGGAGCTGGCTGGAGCCAGGGGTCAGACTAGATGGTCCAGGAGACCCCTTCTGACTCACTCTGTTTCCATGTTTCTAAATACATGGAGAACTTATTTCACCAAAAAGGTTGTTATTTTTGTAGCAAGGTGTATGTGTGTGGGGGAAAGGGCACCTGGAGTTTGATTTTTGGTTTTATGAACACAAGCTGATATAAATAGATCTTTCCTGGAAGACACTTATGGCTGATAACCAAAGAGCAGAAGCGAGATAAGGGCTGCAAACCCTGCTGCATAGAGCTCACTGCCCTGCTAGGAAAGAGGAAAGAGCTCCAGCAAGATAAGTTTCCCACTGACAGGAAACAGCCAGTCAATGGCTATTTATTTGAAACTTTTATATACTGACCACTACCAAGGTCATGGGACAGTCTTACAATAAAACAGAATGGAGCACAGCATCCAAATTGATTTTCCATACAATAAAACCCCACATTAAAATCAGACTCAGACCTTAAAATAATGGGAAAATAAAAAGGTGTTAGTCTGGCACCGAAAAGAATAAATTGACAGTACCAGGCAAACCCCTCTGGGGAGTGAATTCCACAATTGGGGTGCCACCGCAGAGAAGGCCCTTCTCTGAGTAACCACCCTCCTAATCGCCCTTGGGGAGAGCTCCCAGATTTTTTCTATAATTGACTGGAGAAACAGGACCTGGCGTAAATTTAGGGATGTTTTCAAGTTATTATAAACTGATTTGAATATGTTTATAGAATGTTAAAAAATATGCAGTAGGGGGTTGACCCAGTAAATCCGATGTATGTGAGAATTGATGTTTTTAGTAATAGTTTAAAACTTGAATTTAAAAATTCTAAAAAAAAAAAAAAGGAAAATAAATGGAAAGGCTCATAATAGCAAGAGATCTAGCGATGCTAGATAGGGAAGGGAGGCTGGTGGCCATAAAACACAGTTTCCGCAAAAACAAGTCCTGCCAGGCAAACCTTCTATGACAAGGTTTCAAGGTGGCTAAATGGAGGTGATGCTGTGGATGTGGCTTACCTGGATTTCAGCAAGGCCTTTGGCAAAGTGCCCATGATATCCTGGTGGAGAAACTGAGGAGTTTTGAGATACACCGATGCACTGTCCGGTGGACTAGGGCATGGCTGACTGACCGAAAGCAGAAGGTAACCATTAGTGGGGAATCATCGGGATGGTGGCCAGTGACAAGCGGGGTCCCCCAGGGCTCTGTCCTGGGGCTGATCCTGTGTAATCTTTTCATCAATGACATGGAAGAAGGGGTGAACAGTCTGCTGATCACATTCGCAGATGATACTAAAACTGGGGCAGTGGCCACAACTGAGGAGCAAGTGCTCCAGATCCAAAAGGATCTGGACAGGCTATGGAAGTGGGCAGGAGACAACAGGATGGCGTTCAATGTGGATAAGTGCAAGGTCTTGCGCTTGGGGCATAGGAATGGGTGTCATAAGTACTTTGTCAAAGGCCTTGCTGAAATCCAGGTAAACCACATCCTCTGCATTCCCTCCATCCAGCCATCTCGAAACCTTGTTGTAGAATTCCACAATCTGTTCTGCTGATCCTGGCAAAGGGCAGGGACCCCTTCCGATGCCTTTTGACCCAGTATTCCAGGAATCTTAGACAGGTCCTTGGACCAATTAGATACCTTGGATTTTAACAGGCAGTATCCATGATAGTATGTCGTAACTACACAGGAGCTGGAAGCAGCCCTCCATCCACAGCCCCAACCAATGACTCCCATCAGTGGGGTGTGACCATGACTGGAAGCCATTTTCGAAAGAATCTGGGATCCAAAGAGTGGGAATTTGCTCATAGCTAAGTGTGTTTCCACAGATGCTCCAAACATACTGTTGGCATTGTGGAACTGTAGTCCAGGGCTGCTACAACAAACTGTTTTCCTGCTGGCTAAATCTGCCTGAAAAGCTCCTGGGCACATGGCTTAAGAGAGTCCAAAACGGAAACCTGTCTGTTAGCATCAGTGAAACCTCTCAGCAACCTGTAGAAGCATTTTGCTCTGTGTGTCTCCCAGAGCACAAACAGAAATCTTAGCTCAAGCTAAGTTCACTGCAATTTGCTATGCTATTCTTTGTAAAGATGCCAGACAAGCAATGAAACCAGGGCATAGCTTGTAACACCGAAACCCATCATCTTGGAAGCACAAAGAAAAACAAAGCGTCTTGACCACCTTGGCAGCAAGCAAGCCAGAATGCACAAATCCACCCAGCGCTGGTTTTGTGTCCCAGTTTGTTGCCATTTTTTACCCACAATCCAGGCATTCAGGTGGAGTGCTTGGGGGAGACAAATGGTGGCTGTCCCACACTGCCACACAGCCGGGCCTACGCTGCTGCCAGCACAGGAGGGACTGACCGCTGGGCAGTCCGGCCATCTCTCAGTGCCTGTGGCAAGGGAATACCATGTTGCAAGCTGCAGTTTCACTCTCTGCAGTACAGCCCAGTGCCAGGAAGAGACACTATGCAGTTCTCTCTTCCTGCAGTACATTTTTAGCCAGAAGGAAGAGGAGGTGGCAGCAGCAGAAGCAGCTGCTACTCCCTCCCTCCCTCCCTCCCTCCCTCCCTCCCTCTCTCTCTCAGTAACCTACTTTTGCCTACTTAGCCACCAAGTATTGTGAGAGAATCTCAAGGGGAGGGGGAGGGCAGCAGTTCCCTGTCTAACAAACTCCATGATGCAATTTCTTCCTCCTTCAAACACTTCTGCTTGTTTGCAGACCCTTTTAACACACTTCCAACTACTGCATGTCTCCATGAAATCCGGGAGGAAAAGAAACACACAGGCACAAACTTCAAACTCTCTGCTTCCTGGAAATCCTTAAGGGATGTGTGTAAGTGGTTACATAACTGGACATGTGTCACTGCAGTCTTTTGCTGTCAGGGAGATGCCAGGAAATCCAGCTCTCTGCCAAATGTGGGGAATCATTGGGATGGCGGCCAGTGACAAGTGGGGTTCCCCAGGGCTCTGTCCTGAGGCCGGTCCTGTTTAATTTTTTCATTAATGACATGGAAGAAGGGGTGAACAGTCTGCTGATCAAATTCGCAGACAACACTAAAACTGGAGCAGTGGCCACAAGTGAGGAGCAGGTACTCCAGATCCAAAAGGATCTGGACAGACTATGGAAGTGGGCAGGAGACAACAGGATGGTGTTCAATGTGGATAAGTGCTCGGTCTTGCACTTGGGGCATCGGAATGGGTGTCATAAGTACAGGTTAGGGGACAAGTGGCTGGAGAGCAGCACTTGTGAAAGGGACCTCGGGGTGCTGGTCGACTGCAGGCTGAACATGAGCCAGCAGTGTGATGCGGTGGCCAAGAGGGCGAACGCCACCCTTGGTTGCATTGCCTGAAGTGTGGCTTCTTGATCAAGAGAGGTATTACTACCACTCTACACGACCCTGGTGCATCCGCAACTGGTATTGTGCTCAGTTTGGGGCCCCTCATTACAGGAAGGATATAGCCAGGTTGGAGTCAGTGCAGCTTAGGGCCACAAGGTTGGTGGCCGGTTTGCAGGGGAAGCTGTATGAGGCGAGACTGAGGGAACTGGGTCTCTTCAGCCTGGAGAAGAGGAGACTCAGAGGGGATATGTTGGAGACATACAGGTATGTGAGGGGGTGCCACACAGAGGTGGGTAGAGACCTGTTCTCCCCTGCAGAGGAAGCAGGACGGCTCCAATGGAGCAAAGCTCAGGGAACCAAGGTTCCATTTGGATGCCAGGAAGCACTTCCTGACAGTCAGGACCCCGAGGGTGTGGAATGGGCTTCCCCAAGAGGTGGTTGATGCCACATCAGTGAGGGTGTTCAAAGATAGGCTGGACATGCACATGGTGGGCATGTTGAGAGTGGAGCCGGCTGGTGCCGGAGGTCAGACTAGATGGCCCGGGAGACCCCTTCTGACTCGCGCTGTTTCTACGTTTCTAAACACAGAGATTGCACAGAGCTGGACCTGTTAACAGGCTGTTATTTCCTCTGCACCACAGTCATTCAGCCAGGCTGATAAATACTCCCCATCTACCAGCACTCTTTTTCCCTCCCCTGTCTTAGGGGATGGCATGAGGAAGCCGCACATCTAGATAGAATGTTAACCCTAACCCATATCCCGCGCTAACCAGAGCCCCTCACTTGCTGCCTTTCATCCACCATTCTGTGGCTCCAGTAAGGCCTTGCCTGCCCCTCTTCTTCTCGTAGGCTCTAATGTGGCCAGAGTGAGCAGCCACCCAAAGGAAAATGTGTGGACCAGAAGCTTTTGCAGGACTGTTCTCAAATTCCTGACTTGTCCAATATAGTATGACATCTGCTAGGAAGGAAAAAGGACCTTCCCTGCCAAGGCAGGACCCAGATGGGTGCTAAAGAGACTTAAAACCATTTGCAAATGGCATCTGTTCACAGGACAAGATTGGTTTCCATAAGACATCCAACATGGATGGAGACTTCCTGATGTTCTAGTTGTAGTTCTACTATTTACTGTGCTTTCACTTATAAGCATTTGCGAATTGTTAAGTATCTTATCTTGATTTACACTGTTTGAATTCTAAGAAATAGCTGTGGAAAGAGGCAGTAAGCAAACGAATGCTTCCCAAGAAAGACACGAGTAGAAGAGCACCTCTTCCTGGCACCCCCACATGCTGATGGCTGAAGAAACACCACACATCCTCACAGCTGTCACATGAACCAGAGTCTTTCAGTGTGACCAAATAATCCATTCTTTGTCTTCACATGAAGAAACCTAAGAGAATATGAACCAGCCCTACGTGGGGGAACCAGGATTTTGTGTCTTCTAAACACTGGTCTATATTATAATGGACAGTAGCCGGGCACAGATGTTTTCCTCCACATGAGGTGGGGTGGGAATGTGACCACTGCAGCATCCCATCTAGATGCCTGATGCCATGTATCTGCTCCAACGCTTGCACAGATATGAAGAATACAATCTGCAAAAGTCACATGAGCCTGGTCTTCCTGGCATGACTGGACAGATGGACATCATATGTACAGAACAGACTCACTAAGCCTCTATAATCACAATGGTGCCTCCCCAGGTATGCTGCATATCTGTTCAGGGTTTAAGTTTTCGGAGAGGGAAATTGCATCGGGACATTGTATCTAGGCTGACAAGGAAACAAAGCATTGGGGGCCACATCTAGGCAAGCAGGTTGGGATAGCAACAGAGGAGTAGAAAACAAGAGCAAAGAGGATGCCTATCTGGTTCTGAAACAAAAGAAAGATTTCTCCAGGTTTTGCCTGCAAGTCCATGAGAGTTGAACACTGGGTTCCCCCCAACATAAAACATGATGTTTGTGTTTATTTCTAAACTGGTGTGACTCTGTGTGTTTAGTGTGCAAGAAATGCAGCTCTGAACATGCTCGATGATGTAGGGGCAAAATTATCCCACTAACAGAGGAAAGGAGCTAGATCAGGAAGAAGAGGGCCAGGAGAGTCAAACTCACAAGAAGAACACAAAGGAACCCACCCCACCTCCAGACGGGAAGTCCTCGATCAGACAAGGGAGCCACAGAGCAGAACTGGCCTTCTGGAACCACTCTCCAGCAGTGGCACTGTTCAGCCCAGGCTGGAGAAACAAAGTCAAAGCCCAGGCAGCTGAGCCCATCCCTCCCATACTTCCAACACTGAGAGAAGAGTGGGATGACAGCCGGACAGGGCAGACCATTCCCTTCCCAAGGAGCCATGACTCTGGGCCAAAACAGTGGTGCATATGCAGGAGAGGGGCAGCTGCTGCTGGAGCCAAAAGACACAAGTCGCCAACACAAGTTTCGCCACTGCTGTGGCCTTATAAGGGAGCCCACATTTAACCTTCCTGTCTGCAATATGGGCTTACCTTACAGGGGTAGTTTGGTCATCTCTGTTGTAAGGATGACCAAGAGCACTTTGAAATCTATCGAAGTTTTGGAGTGTTCTCAGCATCCATATCTTCCAGGTCTTACCCATACCATCCAAAGCTCCCTGAAGCTCCCCCTCCCATTCACAGCCAAAGCAAACCTTCAGCCTCCCACCAGTCCAAAACAATCCCAGAGTTCTCAGGGGAACAATCCTGGGATTCCAGATGTCTTGACTCATGGGAGCGGTACTGATTTCCCAAAGGCAGATTGCAGGAGCTCCACTTTGGGCCCATGCTCAGAACTGGAGCAGAGAACAGAGATCTATACTACAAGCTCAGACCCACTTTATTCAACTTTATTCCTCCCCAAAGCCATCTGAGCACAGAATTTTAGCGAGAGTATTAAAAAGAACCCTCCATCAAGGATCCCGAGAAACCCCCGCTGCTCCCAAGCTCAGGGAGAGGGGGGAAGTATTTGATCTGGGGTCTGTGGAAGGAATACAGGCAGGCACTGGCTTTTTTGTGGGAAGCTAGTGGGAGTAAGGAGGGAGAAGAGAGTGCTGTGCTCTCTGTTGCAAATAAATGCAAAAAGGGCCCTGCAGTGTTAGGAGAGGAAACAAGCTTTTGCCAGACTCAAGCTTTTTCAAAGCTTTCCAGTTTCTTCAGAATGTCAACAAAAAGATGGGAGAAGGGGCATGTAGGTACTCCGACTTTTTTCAGCAACCACCCCCCCAGCAACAGGCAAAATTGCCCTTTTAAAAAACTCTTCTTTCACCTCAGCTCTCTCACCCTCCTCCATGAACTTTGAGCCAGGATCAAAATAGGTAAAGAGGAAATAAAGACCAGCCCTTTGGCAGTGTTCAACACTGACACCCCAGATCTCAGCAAGATGAGTCCCCTGAAATGGGGGGAGTGCCGATCTTTGGCCCCAGATGTTACTAGATGTTACTAGAACTACTATCAGCCCCAGTTGGCCTGGCCAGTGGTCAGTGATGGTGGCAGCTGTAGTCCAGCAACATCTGAAGGAACACAGGTTGATCACTTCAATGTAAAGGGAACCATTTTTATACAAAGGGAGGTGGGCAACAAACCTGGGGACATTCTGGCACAGGTGTGCTTTCAGCCAGGTTGCCTGCTGGGTCCTGCCCATGCCCAAGCAGGATTTACTGACCAGGAGAGAGGGCTGTTTGCTCTGACTTCCTACTCAGGGAGTGGGATCACTAAGTTCCCAAGGGCTGCTCTGGCCATCCTCCCCATGGACTCCTTGCCATTTAAACCAGGTCAGACCACACAGTCCAGGTCATTTTGTGGATCAGGCAGAACTCCAGTTGTCAACGAGTTACAAAATATCTAGTTAGTCCATCTCCTGCATTTTGACCATTTGCATTCAAATAAGTCAGCCTATTCATAAAACCTTAATAAAGGAGGGTTTTTTGTGATGGACAGAGAAGGATGAGGATTTAGTGACTGAGAACCACCATCACCACTTACTGTAGAACAAAAGGGACCTTTTCCATAGCATGGCACCCACAGAAGCAAGTCATGGTACTCCTTCTTCCCCTATCCCCTAAGGCAAAGTACAGAAATCAGAACTGCAAATCCAATGATTAAATGTTACATTTCCTAGGCCCAGACTAAACAGATCTGATGCATGCTTTTAAAGGCTACCACAGAAGAACCTCCATGTAGCAAGGCTATGGTTTTCCCAGTTGCAATGTATGGCTGTGAAAGCTGGACCATAAGGAAGGCTGAGTGTTGAAGAATTGAGGCCTTTGAATTGTGGTGCTGGCGGAGACTCCTGCAAGTCCCTTGGAATGCAAGGCGATCAAACTGGTCAGTCCTAGAGGAGATCAAGATCCTGACTGCTCTTTAGAAGGCCAGATACTGAAGATGAAACTCAAATACTTTGGCCACCTAATGAGAAGGAAGGACTCTCTAGAGAAGAGCCTAATAGTGGGAACAATTGACGGCAAAAGAAGAAGGGGACAGCAGAGAATGAGGTGGCTAGATGGAGTCACTAAAGCAGTCGGCGTGAGCTTAAGTGGACTCTGGGGGATGCTGGAGGACAGGAAGACCTGGAGGAACATTGTCCATGGGGTCGTGATGGGTCGGACATGACTTTGCGACTAACAACAACTGAAGAACCTCAGTATAAGTTTTCACAGCCACCATGCAAATCTCATTTGGAGAACAGCCTGCATATATAGAAGTTACCTGAGAGTAAGCCCCAGTGGGAGTCAATGGGGCTTACACCAGCAGGAGCATATAAAGGACTGCCTTGCTTGAATATTCAGTGAAGTGAAACTGTCACCAGCATTCACATTCCCAGAAGGACTTTACAGTCCTCACCACTATGGACCATTTCCATGTAGCTTTATCTGAAGAGCAGAACTAAAGAACCCCATTTCTCTGAACCCTGACAAGTGAGCACAGACCCCACCTCCCCTTAATGGTTAAATTTGTAAGGAGAAAGTTGTGCATGATGGAAATGAGGATGTCCTAAGAAAGACATTCTAATCTTCTTGGCTAGCCATTCAACTCCCACCCACAGCAACAGCCAGCCAAGTGATAGAGCCTCAGTCATAATCTGAAGTAAAGAAAACCCAGCCCCCCAGACAACAGTCCCACAACAAAAACTCTTCCTTCTGGAAGGTTAACTGGCAACATCTGTATCCCCAAGTGAGCAACATGCTCCTAATTTGCTCGTTCCCCTGCAACTGCATGCTCCAAGTTTACTTGATGCACAAACAGCTTTGCATGATGGGGGTTGAAGCCAAAGCAGCAGAGAGTCTTGTGGCACCTGAAAAACTCACATATTTTTCATGACATCAGCTTGGGTGGGCTGAGGGCCACCCTATCCAGCCTACAGATCATTAAAGAAAGCTGCAGATTAAGTGCTGGAACTCAGTGTAAAGCATTTCCACCCCCACATGCCCAGCGTCACCCCAGTGACTCAGGCGGAGTGGCTTGTGCCAACTGATTTGCAATGCCAGGCCTCCACCAGCCTGGAAGATCCAAATAGTTCCAAGATTAGTTGGCATGCCCTCTGCTCCTTGGAGGGAGCTCCCCCAGTGTCTTCCTAAAGCCAGCCACTGGGCAGGAGCCCCGTAGAAGCCATGCTCATTAGGAGCAACTCACCCACTGCTCAGCTATGTTATGTGAATCACCCAGGATCAGGAAACTTAAGACGGTGGAGCATGGAAAGCGCCAGGGTGTGGGAGCCGAGGTGTGCACGGCAGCAGCCAGGCCTTCTGGCCCCAGACTCACCCATGTCCCCCTCCTTCCCTGTGATGCTGGAGGTGGCAGCACTGACACCGGGGAGGCCCTTCTCGAGGCATGAGCTCACCTTCCTTCACCTGGCCATTGCCTGGCAACAGGTCTTGTCCTACCTGTGCTGCAGGTACACCAGCTCCTGTGCATCACCATCATCATCATCATCATCGCCAGCCAAGCAACCCAGCCAGCAACCCGCCTCCTCCTCCGTCCTTTCAGGATTATGACTAAGCCTTGATTCACGAGGGCGATTTTTATCAGGCAGCCTCTAAGACCTGTTCGTGCGGCGGCGGCGGCGGCGGCACAGCGAAGGAGGAACCCAGAAGCTGCAGCACCGCGGAGGAGGAGGGGACACTGGACTACCTCCCCCGCCCCCACCGTCTTCCAAGACAGCGAGCGACAGAGACGTGCGGAGAAAAGGGAGGCTGCCGCAGGTTTCGAGCCCTCCCCCGCTTCACCGCAACACATCCTCTTCGTCGCACTCACAGATCCGTACCCGAGCGGGGGGGAACCAGTCACACGCAGGTCGCTGGGCTCGGAAGGGAGACGCGGAGAAGGGTCTGCCCGCCGCCCGCGTTGCGAGCTCGCTACTCGCTGCGGTTTTTTCTAAAGAGTGCGCGAAACAGCCGGGGACGCCTCCACGCCGTCCATTCGCCCCGCGCGCGTTGCCATGGCAACTAGCACCCATCCCGGCTCAGTCAGCGGGTCGCCCTGTCCTTGCTTACCCAGAGGGCAGCGCCGCAGCTCGGCATGTCCCCCGCGACGTCACCACGCATGCGCTGGCCCAGCTCCCGCTCCTGGAACCGCTTCCCGAGTCGTAGCGCGCGCGCGCCGCAGCCGCTTTTTATGTGTGTGGGCGGTGCCTGAACAAGGCCCGTCCCTCGTCTGGGCCCTGCCTCTTTGCGAACGCGAGCGTGCCTTAAAGGGGCCAGCTCCGGGTTAGGAAGGGCACGAGCGGGAGGGGAGCGCGCCTCCCCCCCTCTCGGACCCGTCGCAGCCCGCGTGGGCTCTGCGCCGCGGCCCGAGCACCATTTCCCCCTCGCCGCGCCAGCCTGGAGAGAGCTGCTCCGGCGGGTCGGTCGTCTGAGGCAAATAAGGGGCGAGGCACGGCAGGGTCGCTCCCTTCCCGGCGGTGCGGCCGCGCCCGGCAGCACCGATGCCGCGGGGTAGTTTCGTGCCACGCGTCTGGCGCCCGCTGCGCGCAGCGTTCTTTCAGAGCCTGGTGCTGGGTCAGCGTGTTGCAGATCGGGGGGCTTTGCCCGGTATGTGTAATCTAGAATCTGCCCCACCGTGACGGGTGCTGTGACTAGCACGCCGACAGCGCCTCTGCTCTGGCTTTGCCTGGCGATGCTTTCCCTCTGCTGTGTTTCTGGAAGACACAGAGCGCCTCTCTGGTGTTTGGCTTCTTCCTGGCTCAGGGAGTAAAACTTTCCTTCCAGAGCAAATACATGAGGATACAAAAGCAGCTAGTTGAGGTAATGTGTGCTGAAGTCATACCATGGATATGGAAGAGAATTGCTGCCCAGAACACTGGGGCTCATCCTGCTGAAGTTATCTGGTGTTTTCTGGCTTGTTTCTTCCTTCTGCAGCTTCTGCAAATGGGGCCTTTGCCTGGATTCTGTCTTTGGTCACAAGAGCCATGGTTTTCATTGCATGAGCTGATGATCTCACATTGCTGTTCTATAATGGAGTTTCATCAACATCATCATCATCATCCTCATCATGGCATTTTTCTTAGGGCACGCTTGTCATCCAGGAACCACAGTGCCTTTTAACTACTCTATTTCTGCTTGATTCTTCAGGGGCGGTTTTCAGGTTTTGGCAAATTCTGCTCATACCTCTTCATGCTACTTGTGCTATGAGGCTGCACCTTCCCTGCCTCTCGAAATGCTGTTGGGCTCCCGGAGCATGTTTTGTCCTGAGGCAAAAAGGCAATAGGCCTGGGAATTGCAGCTGTATGCATGTTTTTACTGGGCTTAGGGCTTAGGGGCAGGCTGCTGAGAAAGCTAAAGCATTCTCCAATGGGCTCAACAAACTTTTCTGCTTTGTACCAGCTGCAGCACGGAAACTGTGATGCTGGTGGGATGGGAGAGGCCAGAGGGAGGAGAAGGGTTTTACTTCATCCCTGTGTGGGGGCCTTTGGGCATCACGGATCACGGCAGCAGCTGAGGAGGCGAATTCAGTGGGACTGAGCACAGGACCCACAACTCATGTTTGGGGGAGACATACACCCGCTCTGTACAATCTGAACCATCAGCCACAAAGGTACAAACTTTTAGAAGTACCCAGATTGGGATCTCACAAGACAACAGGCTGAGAGGCGTTTGAAATGCTCATCCCTTCCCCCAACCTGAACAACTTGCTTGTGAGCAAGGGGGAAGTGACCCCAGTTAGTACTGATGGAAGCAGGCAGCCTTTCTGGAGGCCCCAGTGCAAGGCTGGAGATTGGGATGGTCACTCCCACTAGGGCATGGGCTGTCTTGGCCTTGGAGGACCTTCGGCTGAGCACAAAGGAAGCAAACTGCTTTACTTTTGTGGTCACCACGCCTTCCAAGGGAAGGACCTGGGCCCCAGGGATGAGGCATGTCAAAGTGCCCCCCACCCTTCATTCTCGTCTCCTGCTATGATTGCTTACGTCTCCCTCCATACCTTTCAAAATAAGGCGTTCTTGTTGGTCCAGGAAATAGAACCAGGCAGGCTGGCGTTCCAGGCTTTCAGAGAAATCAGGCCTGATGTAGAAGACCACAGTGTTTGGACTGTGCTATATCTGCCCACAGGTGGAGAGCTTGGAATCAGGAAGAGACAACAGCTCCAGGACCTTGAAAAACTGTTCCTCCAGGAACAGAAGTTGATCCAAGGAGCTCTTGTGTGTAACTGAGCCCTTATATATATCCCAGTGGACCTGCCTACCTATCCTGAACCTCCCCCCTCTTGATGAGGAAGGGGGAGTCTTAAAGCAGTATTCTCTGTCCCAAGCCAATATAACAATATTTTATATTGTTATTTTTATATTGTCACTTTTGTAATTTTCTTCATATTGTGAGCCGCCTCGAGGCTTCGGCAAATGGGGCGGCATATAAATGTCTTAATAAACAAACAAACAAATAAATAAGCCGGGCATCCAGTTGCCTTCTCACCCTCTCTTTCTGTTCTAAGTGGTCCTTTGCTGGCATCCACCTGGGCTCAGGAGATCTCTAATGGATCTCATGTTGGGGCCCTGATTTGGGGCCTCTGTGCGTTGTGTCTCTGGACTTCCTCACTCAGCTGGCCCTCTGAGTCAGAGTGCTGGTTGCAGCCAGCAGTCTTGGCCATGATGACATGTTCCTTGTACCTCTGCTAGAGACAGAGCCATTCTTAGGGAAGCCAACTGTAGAGCTGCTCTAGAACCCACTGTTGTTGTCTCAAACCAAATGCCCCACCCATAACCCCTCACAAAGCAGTGATGGCACTTTCTGAATTTCAGAGCCTGAAAATATAACAACACTTCATTGAACAATAAACTCCCACTTCAGGGCTGCTTCTCATGGTCTCAGTGACCATGAAGAGATCTCAGGCATGTTGCTGGTGACAACAGAAACAGAGCGAGTCAGAAGGGGTCTCCTGGGCCATCTAGTCTGACCCCCGGCTCCAGCCAGCTCCGCTTACAACATGCTTACCACGTGCATGTCTAGCCTATCCTTGAACACCCTCACCGATGGGGCCTCAACCACCTCCCATGGAAGCCCATTCCACACCCTTGGGGTCCTAACAGTCAGGAAATACTTCCTGGCATCCAAATTGAACCTTGGTTCCCAGATCTTTGCTCCATTGGAGCACGTCCTGCCTTCCTCTGCAGGGGAGAACAGGTCTCTACCCATCTCCATGTGACATCCCCTCGCATACCTCTATGTCACCAACAGATACGCTTGGAGTCTCCTCCAGGCTGAAGAGACCCAGTTCCCTCAGTCTCGCCTCATACAGCATCTCCTGCAAACCGGCCTCCAACCTTGTGGCACTACGCTGCACTGACTCCAACCTGGCTATATCCTTCCTGTAACGAGGGGCCCAAAACTGAGCACAATACTCCAGTTGCAGGCGCACCAGAGTCATATAGAGTGGCAGTAATACCTCTCTCAATCTAGAAGCCACGCTTCTGGCTCTGCAACCCAGGGTGGCATTCGCCCTCTTGGCCACTGCATCACACTGCTGGCTCATGTTCAGCCTGCAGTCAACCAGCACCCCGGGGTCTCTTTCACAAGTGCCTGGTAAAGGAGCATGGTGTGGGATAATGAACACTGCCAGACCTCCTAACCATCAAGTGAAGAACATGGTGCTGTCATCCTTGGGCTTTTTGGTCCTGATTTGGCAGCTCTCTGTAACCTGTACTGGTCCTGGACCAGGGTGCAAAGGGACCCTGCTAGAGGGCAGAACTTGTATGCCTTCCGCAGCTGTAGAGGGAGTAAAGATACATCTGCTTTCATGGCCAAGAAAGCTGCAGGAACCATTGCTCCATGCCACCTTTCAGCCACTCTCTCTGGAGGGAGGACTGATGGGGAGGGGACACTCAGGTGGTGCTAACAGTGCAAATGGAAGAGGGAGGTGGTGGGGAGACTCACCTCTGCACCTGCTGCGATCCCTACTGCCTCCGGCCAAGGAGCAGGACCTACCAGTGTGGCTCACCTGTGCTTCATCAGCTGTTCACCCCCTTGGCCTGTGGGGCTAGCAGCAAGGAGAGGAGCCAGCAGCAATGGCATGCCAGGAGAAGCATCCTGCCCTGGAAGGACTCGCCTCTTCTTACAGCAACATGAGGGTCCAAAGGGATTCTACCATCAACGCAGGCAGCTCCAAATACCGTGGCAAACAGTTCGTCCCTCAGCTGATCTCCTTGTCCTCACACTCTCTTTGGGCCTGGGCCGTTTTCAAGAGGCCAAGCATGCCAGCTTTGGGCATAATCAAGCTCCTTCATGGTCATGGAACTGACTGAGATAACAGAAACACCTACTTTGCATCTTGAGTTCTTGTTGATCTCTTTCTCTAGGATTTTCTAGACCAAAGTGGGGATCTCTCAGAACTCCCTGCAAGATCAGTGAGGACTTTTTAATACAGCACAAGAGATGCACTGGTGCGAGGAGCCAATCCTGCTGGCAAGAGCAGGGGGCCAGGTTTGCATCCTGGTTTTGGCCCTTTGCTTCCTTAGTAGCTGCTGCTATGAACATTTGTTTCTACCTTCAGGATCATTGCACTTTGGACAAATTCTAGTAGGTTGCTGGGATTCCTGCAAAAAAGACTAGGAAACATAGAATCATTTCCTCCAATACTTCATAGCTGAAAATCAGGACACTCTTGAGCAGGGATACGAGTATTGCTTTTTCCAGGCATCTCCTTCGGACCTTTCATTAAATATTGCTGAAGGCTCTTCCTCGCCCTTTATAAATGGTATTAAAGAGGCCCAATAGAGACCACTTTAGAGTTCAGCTGAACATGGAAAAAATGGTTTCGGCAAGGGGCGGCACAGAAATGTTATAATAATAATAATAATAATAATAATAATAATAATAATAATAATAATAATATCAGTCTCAAAGATCAACTGCTTATAAAAAGGGGTCCTATCAAACTAATACTTTAACTGGGTTCACACAACCTAAGCAGGTTCAAGGCATTCTGGCAGGGGTCATGCAACATGACCAGCTACCATGGCTTCATGCTGAGTGAACCCTGTCCTTGACAGTTGCCATCTACAAATACAGTGGTACCTTGGCTCACAAATGCCTCAGTTCACGACCAAATCAGGTTGCAAACAGAAATTTCATAAAAATTTTGCCGGAGGTCGCGAACTTTGCATCAGGTGACAATCACAAGTGCCTTCCCTGCACAGGCACAATCGTGGTCGTCCTGGGAGGGGCAGAGATGGCTGCGTTCGTGCTGGGGGGGAGATGGCTGTGATTGCGCCCGTGTTCCCTGCCCGAGCGCGCCTGCGCCTGCCTCCGCCTCCCCCCAGCGTGCCCGTGCCTGCGCCTGCTTCCCCCCACGCTCCCATCTTCCCCCCACACACCCACACAATCGCTGGGGGTGGGGGCGAGATGGCCATGATCTTTGTTGTTCTTTGTCACTTTGCTTCAAATTTTTGTAAGAAAAAAGATAGTTGCAGGACAGATTAACCTTATTTACATTGACCCTTATGGGGAAATCTGACTTGGCTCACGACCAATTTGGGTCACGGCCAGAGTCCTGGAATGGATTAAGTTCGTGAGCCAAGGTATCACTGTATGCCCAATTTTGAACTGTTCCAGTACAAAGTGCTACAGTACAGCAAGTTGTAAAGTGCTAAAAATTGATCTGTTTCCCATTTTTACTCCAGTTTTTCAACATAAATGCTTCTTTTATATTTTGGTAAAAACTGCAAATGTCCTTTATTCAGAGTTGTTGAAGAGAGCAATATTTCATTATATTTTATTTGAGTAGAGCAATATTTTATTGGCCAGTCACTTTCTTTCAGCCTCTCTTACATAGCAAGTTTGTTGTTGTGATAAGCAGGGAGGGGATGAGGATCATGCAAGCCAGCTTAAGGACTTTCTTCAGAAAGAATAGGATAAAATGCAACATTAAAAGAACAGCTTAATGTATTGCACTTTTGATTCAGCCTTCTGCTTACTGTTCCTTGCTCACAATTATCACTTGAAGCTGAATATGCTCAACAAAGTTTCCCTCTGTCCTGACAAGGAACTGCCAATCAAGACCAGAGGGAGAACTTTTAAAAGGCTGAGGCAATGGCTAGGTTCACACAGCATGACAAACAACCCCGCACAACTATGGTTTGCAGTTTTTACCATAACCTACTTGACTACTTTAGTTTCTACTTTACCAAGGTTTCAATCCTCTCTGCTCAGTCCTCCCACGGTTGGCATCAGCCACTGTGCCCAAAATTTAATCCCAAGGTGTAGTGGTGCCTGTCTGTGTCACCTGCCTCTTCCTCATTGGTCACAGATAGAGGTTGAATAGTTAGAGCAGCTCCTGCAATGGCCACTCTTTCCAGAGGACTTTGTGGTAGTTGCATACCCGGACTGTGGTGATCATGATCCTGGAGAAACCATGGCATAACTTGAAGACATGGTAAATGCCATAGCTGGGTTTGGACAACATGACAGACCACAAGGGTAAAAGACCATGGCATGTTGTGTTGTCTGAACCCACTCAATCATTGAGACAGGGAGGAAAGAGAATAGGTTGTGCTGTGGAGACCTAATACAGAAGAAGGCATCTATTCTTTTGCACACATCTTGTAAACATGACTTTTGGTTAATAATTCCCCTATGTACTCCACTGCTCCCCAGTATCATAAACTGGAAATACTGCAGGACTGTTTTATTTCACATAATAGGAGTTACTGTGTAGTAACTAAGAACATGATGCCTTCTTTGCAAAGCATGCCATTTATTCTAGGCTACAGGAAAGGTGTTCCATTAATCCTGTTTATTGTAATTCAAAACGAAGAAAAGCCTTCTGGGAGATTCAGAAGATTGCTCCCTATTTTGTGATTTTCAAATATTCCTAATAAAATATTATTGATTTGTTCAAATTAGCAACTATTGTTTACTTGTGCTGTATAACTTCAGATGAAATCTTGATCACGTTTAAATATTTCTAACCCCATGTAATATTTTACATATTATATAGGTCAACTGGCAAGAAATTAGATCCTGAAACACTGAGGAGAGGATGTGATTACCAACACTGTAATGGTATTTTCCTTTTCAAAGACTATAACAATTCCGTGATAAGAAAAGTTTGTCTGTTAAGACTGTTTCATGTTGACTGAAGGCCCACACAGCTCAGAAACCGGAAGTGACGGCCAGTGCCTTAGCACAGACCTGTCAGGATCAGAAAAAGTGTGTGATGTCACAAATCATGCTTTGCTCACAACATGACAGTCCATAGGGTAACCCATGAGAGATTTCCTCAGCAATGCAGAAAGGCTCAGATGCTGCTTGCTAAGGCAAGGTCCAGGATGAAGTAGCACTCAAGGGCCAAGAAAAGGTGTGAGTGCATGGAAGGGGAACTGTAAACAAGCACAATTGATAATATCACCCAACATACTGGAGGAGCATGTACAGTGGTACCTTGGCTCACGAACACCTCAGTTCACGACCAAATTGGGTCGCGAACACAAATTTCATAAAAATTTTGACTCAGGTCGTGAACTCAGCATTGGGTGGCAACCTTGATCGCAGCCATCTCCCCACCCCCCACCCCCGAGTGGGGAGATGGCCACGGTCACGCTCATGCATGGAAGACAGGCGCAATCAAGGTTGTCCTCAGGGGGTGGGGGAGATGGCCGTGATCCTGCTGGGGGGCAGGGAGATGGCCGAGATTGCGCCCATCTTTCCTGCGCTTGTGCTGGGGGTGGGAGGGGAGACGGCTGTGATCTTTGTTGTTCTTTGTCACTTTGCTTCAATTTTTTCTGATTTTAAAAAAATAGTTACAGAACGGATTAACCTTATTTACACTGAACTTTATGGGGAAATTTGACTCGGCTCATGACCAATTTGGATCACGACCAGAGTCCTGGCACGGATTAAGTTTGTGAGCCAAGGTACTTGAAGGCATCAGCTTTGATTCCAATTTACTGACTTTATAGAATTTGAATCAACATGAGAGACTCTCTAGAACACTCCTCAACTGGCCAAATTTAAAATCCATTTATTGTTTTGCAACAACCTGTCCTGCACTGGCTTCTGAAGCAAGCAGACTACAGACGAGGTGCATCTGGGTTGCTGAAGGTTTGCTTGCTTTTTCAACACTCTTTCTTTCATGGAAAGTTTAACCTCACAGTTAATCTCAGTGTACATCTTGCAACTGAAATACAATTACACGATGTGCCCCCTTCATACTTATTTTGGAAACTCACCTATTTATGAGGCCATCAGCTACCAGACAGTCAGTACGGATGAAAGGTGATGATGCACTGCAGAGGGTGATGCTGACTCTTGCAGAGTCCCTATTATTCTCTTCCACAACTGCTATTTATTTGTGCAAGGCTGATCAATGTTTGCTGAAGAAATATCACACAGGTTGCTGCAAACTCTGCACATGCCTGGGTTAGCCTTACTGATATTTTCAGGATTGTTGAAGGAATCTTCATGTGTGAAGATGGTGCATTTCCCCCTTTTAACTTGTTAGTCGCGAAGTTGTGTCCAACCCTTTTTAACTTACTGAGTAGAAATCGGGCACCTTGTTCACCCAGAAACTTTTAGCCAGTAGGGTGCACTCTCTTCCCTTCCCAGGAACACTCTCTCATCCCTTCTGGCAATCTGAGGTTTCATGCTGGCTTCAGGTGCAATCTAATTGACAACAATTATCCAGTCTAGGAATTCCCCAGGTGAGAATTGCTGTTGGTGTTTTCTCCTCCTTTGCAAGGTCTGTCAAGTTCTTGGATTTGTCCAAAAGCCCATTCTCAGTTGCTTGAAGGTTTCAGGGCACACTGTTGTAGAAATAAGTTCTATTGTTATTTAGGAGACTTACCTAAACTGTATCAATGTTTTTCATGCTTTGGAGTCCCTGTGTCATGATGGCAGGAAGCATTATTGCAAGACTGGATTGGCCCATCACACACCAAAATTTTTAACAATGTGTGGGGTTTTTTTTAAATCTCCTCCTTCCTGCCCTTCCCACTCACATTTCTGGCAACTTTTAAGACAAACCAGCTCTACCAAAAATCAGCCATGGCTATTCTGAAATCCCTACTCATTGCAAGATTTATATCCTGCTTTTAATGCATTTGCATTACTTACAGCATTTTAGAACAATCAAAATACTTCAGTCAATAACACACATAGAAACAGAAACAGAGAAGTCAGAAGGGACCTCCTAGGCTATCTAGTCTGACCCCTGGCTTCAGCCAGCTCCACTCTTGACATGCCTACTATGTGCATGTCCAGACATGCACACGTACCTGATATAAAAATAGGTTCGTCAGATAGAAAGGGTTTAACCTTACACAATTTACCTTGGCAAGACAAAGACTTGTCAGCAGAGAAATTGTTTCACCAATCCACAGAAGGCAGCCAAGGGAAAGGAGAGTTCACATGGACTTCTTGAGGCAAAGAGCCTCAATCTACATGCAGCCACCAAGGAAGGGCCACTAGCTAAATTAGTTTCCCAGAAGAAAAGGGTCATTCCACCAGCTCCAAGGCTGGACCAGCAAAAGGTTTCCCATCACCAGTCCTAATTGTAACTTGAAACACACCTGCAACTAGAACAGTGCTGTCGGTAGAATGGGTGTTCTGGGGTGCCAAGAACACATTCTGGATCATTTGAAGGTAGTCCCATGGAGAGGACATTGCAAGAATTCAGCCTGGATGTAACCAAGGTGTGTGTGGCCATGGTCAGAGCTGTGGTCCTCAGAATTGACATAGCTGGGCCATCAGCACAAGCTGCACAAAGGTACTGTTGACTAATCAGAGACCAACCAGGGCCAGCTTGGCTAGCTCAGTGGGGTGTGGCACAGGAGACATCAGTGGTACCTACACTGAGAAATATCTAGGAAAATCAGCTGTTCCTGCCTTTCAGCAACCCAGGAAGGTGTAAATCAAAGGAGAGATGCCCAGTCTATTGCTGGTAGAGAAGAACCAAGAGGGAAACAAAAGGGCTTGGGTCCAAATTCTGCAGGAGTGCATCTCCATAGACAAGAGAGTTTAGATTGTCTGTCTGGTATGGCTCTTCGCCTAACCTCCCTGAGATACATGAAGCACTGTCTTCTCAGGCTTGTCTCTAGAGGGGCTTGTACAGAAACTGCTTGTCTTGAAGAGCATGAAAAAAGTAGATATAAGAACACAGTTTTTATTTATTTCAATGGTTGATCTGTATTGTTTGATGTTATTAACGTTCAGGTGGCCCAGTGGTTTAAACTGCTGTGCTGGTTGATCAAAAGGTCACCGGTTCAAATCTGCACAATGGGGTGAGTTCCCGTTGCTCCGTCCCAGCTCCTGCCAACCTTGCAGTTCGAAAGCATGCAAATGCAAGTAGATAAAAAGGTACCACTTCGGTGGGCAGGTAACAGCGCTCCGTGCACTTCAGTGTTTAGTCAGGCTGGCCACATGACCACGGAGACTGTCTGCAGACAAACACTGGCTCTCTCGGCTAGGAAACAGAGATAGGCACCACCCCCTAGAGTCAGACATGACTGGACTTAACGTCAAGGGAAAACCTTTTATCTTTATTCTTCATGATAAAGCAAAAAAGGTGTGTGCACACATGTATGTTTTAGTTAATGGAAAGTTGTAAGTGAGCAGTTCACTGTTAGAGGAAGGGGGTGGAAAAATGATCTCTTCTCTTCTTTCTGTCTGTGGTTTCCTCTAGAAGGAGCTCCTATCCTTCAAGAGAAGGAAAGTAAGGATGAGAAAAATAGTTAGTGGAAGTCATAAGGCAGGGGTCCTCAAACTTTTTCAACAGGGGCCAGTTGAAAGGTGCTGGCGGTGGGCACAGGCCAGAAGGTGGCACCGGCGGTGGGTGCAAGCTGACGAGGGGGCAGAGACAGGGGCGGTGGGCACGTGTGCAGCGAGGAGGCAAGGTGAGGCGGGGGCAGGTGCGCACACGGTAAGGAGAAGCAAGGGCAGCGGACGCGCACATGTGGCGTGAGTGATGGAGCTCCAGCAGAGGCATTCAGGAGTCACATGCGGGTCCGGAGCCGCGGGTTGCCGACCCCTAGTCAAGGCTGTGGTTTTCCCAGTTGCAACGTATGGCTGTGAAAGCTGGACCATAAGAAGGCTGAGCACCAAAGAATTGAGGCCTTTGAATTGTGGTGCTGGAGGAGACTCTTATGAGTCCCTTGGACCACAAGACGATCAAACTGGTCAAGTCCTGGAGGAGATCAACCCTGACTGCTCTTTAGAAGGCCAGATACTGAAGATGAAACTCAAATACTTCGGCTAGCTAATGAGAAGGAAGGACTCCCTGGAGAAGAGCCTAATGCTGGGAACAATTCATGGCAAAAGAAGGACAGCAAAGAATGAGGTGGCTGGATGGAGTCACTGAAGCAGTCGGCGTGAGCTTAAGTGGACTCTGAGGGATGGTGGAGGACAGGAAGGCATGGAGCAGGGGTGGGCAATTAATTTTCCTATGGGGCCACATGAGAAACTTTGACAATTGTTAAGGGCTGGACCAATACACTTACAGCTCTGCTCAATATATATCTCCCAGCGCTTAACCTAGTAAGGTATAGACCTTACACATTATAACAGAACAGAGAAACAGAAAACTCAGCAATCCAAGTTGCCTTTGGATTCCCTATAAATGCATCCAGCTTTGTTTGTTTGCATTACCTCAGTTCATTTTTGCTGTTCAGTGAGAGAAATCTAGTCTGTTTTGGGCTTCAACAAGTGCACTGAAGTCAGGTTGAATATCTGTGGTGGATATGTGAAGAACACCACTCAAGTGATCGTCACTTAGAGAGGATCTGTATCTGGATTTGTTGAACTTCATCACTGAGAATGTTTGTTCACATATGTAAGTGGATCCAAAGAGAACCAACATCTTCTGAGCATGCCTCCTTAGGTTTGGAAAGCTCTCCTCTTTGAGAGAAGAATAAAAAGTCAGCAGTGATACTGACTTAAAGTGCTCTGCCAGCAGTTTATCAGACTGCAAATCAATGAGTTCAAGCTGGACATCGCTGGGTGCAGTATTCACACTGCAGCTGAAGGGAGAGGAAATCATGTGCATTTCACTCTCAACTGTTTTGAAGTTCTTCAAATTGTCTTGAAAATTCAGCATGCAGCGCCCCCAGCATGGATGAGGAGCTGTGGAGGTGATCAGCTGACGGTGTGACTTCCTTCAGTGTGGGCATGTGGGCAAGAATGTTGCCCTCCAACTGGCTTGAAAGAAACTTGAGCTTTCTCATAAAAGCTGTCACCAGGCTGTACATTGCATGTGCAAAGAGGCCTTTGCCTTGCAGCTTGGTATTTAGTTCATTCATCAGTGCATTCACATCAACAGCAAAAGCAAGGTCTGCCATCCAGTCTGCCTCTGAGAGCTCGGTGATGCCCCTTGCCTTTCTTCTCACAAAACGCTTGAATCTCTGCTCTCAGATCCCATTCTCTTTTAAGCACCTTGCCCAGGCTGAGCCATCTGACAGCCGTCTGGTAACCGGGGTCACCATGTTCACTCTCATGCTCCTCCAAAAAGACAACAAACTGTCTGTGATTAAGTGCTCTTGCCCTGATGAAGTTAACAACTTTAGTTACATCAATCACGTGGTTGATTTTTAGCACTGACTTGCACAACACTTCCTGATGTACAATACAATGCAACAGTATCAGTTTCTGTTCTGGGTTTATTTCAGTCACTTTATCTTGCATCCGCTTCAAAAGTCCGACATTTTTCCCTGTCAAATTTGGACAGCCATCAGTTGTAACACCGACCAAATTCTCCCATTTTAGTCCCAGCTTGTTCATGCAGGTATTTACCTCTGTGAACAAATCACTCCCCATCGTGGTCCCTTTCATCGGCCGCATAGCTGCCAGCTCCTCCGTCATCTCAAAGTTTTTAGTTAATCCACGTACAAAGATGAGTATCTGGGCTGTGTCACGGACATCACAGCTCTCATCCAGAGCCAAGGAGAAAACATCAAAATTGTCCACTTTGTTTTGCAGCTGAAGCTCCAGATTTTCTGCGATGCTCTCCACCCTCCTCATTACGGTTCGCCTGGAAAAGGGCACATTAAGGAATGCTTCTTTTTTCTCCGGGCATAGAAACACTGCAGAGTCCACCAGGCATTCTTCGACAAACTCCCCATTAGAGAATGGCTTACTTTTTTTGGCTATTTTGTAGGCTATTAGAAAGCTCGTCTTGACTGCTGCGTCCCTTGATGTGTGAGCTTTGGTAAAAAATCCTTGCTGCTTTTGCAGCTTAGCTAGCAAAGCTTCAGATGTCCGTGTCGGCTCTGCATCAGTCAAATGCTTGTACCTCTCCGCATGTTTGGTCTCGTAATGTCGATTCAGATTATAATCCTTCAGCACCGCGATCTGTTCTCCACAAACTAGGCACACAGCTTTGCCTCTGATTTCATTAAATGCTTGGAAGTCCATAGCTGACATCTTCATGGGCTGAAGCTAACCAACAAACAAATCAGTGCATAATCCTTCTGCAAAGAACGGAAAGTAGGCGCAAAAAAAGTTAATTTTGCAGATCCTTCAAAATAAAAGCAGCGCAGTTGTATTGCTTGCATCTATATTACGACGATACATATTTGCATTGACTTTTAATTTGCCAGTGACCTCATGCGGGCCAGTCAGGGTCAGCCATCGGGCCGGATGTGGCCAGGGCTGGATGGGGCTGTACAATGCCCAGGTCTGGCCTGGAGGAATGTTGTCTGTGGGGTTGTGATTCCCTAACTTCCTCACTTGTGTTCCCCAAAAAGTGGTACTGAAAGGCATACCAGAGTTGTAGAAGGACAATCTGCTCTTAGAAGTTCTATTTTGATTCTCTTTTCATGATACTCCTCAAGAATGCTTTTAGATAAGAGATTCCTGAGTTGAACAGCAGGTTGGACTAGATCATTTCCCAACATTCCTTTCGCTTCAACTGTTCTATTATTCCACAATAAGCAGCCCAGGTTAAAAGGAAAAGGCTAAAGGTAATGACAGTGTAAACTGAATCCACGTTTTGGGCTTGAAAAGAATGCTACCCCCAGAATGCCAGGTTCTCAAAGAAAGCCACACAATGCCAAGTGTCTTCCAGGGACCAACCGGTGCATAGGCTGAGAGCAGCCAGTGAGAAGAGCCTACATGGCACCCTGTTCTCACCTGTTAGTACTGAAGCTGGAACTGACAGACAGGATATCTCAGACTTGCCTGAGATATCCTGTCTGCCAGCTGGACATGCACATGGTAGGCATATCATGAGCAGAGCTACCCAGAGAAGGTCTTCCAGGCCTCTGCTTCTTAGAAGCCTTCTGGAAGCCACTGACCTGGTGGCCCATCAGTCCCATGCCTCTTTTGCTGGTTCCTCTTAGGCTGATCAGTTCTATTGACATGTACCTGGTTACTGTTGTTATGTGTCATTAATCAGGAATGGAACAGAAAACTGGAGTATTATATTTTTCTAATCAAGGGATTGTCATTTGCTTCTGTGCCTTTTCTAGAAGCATCCATGGATCATAAGCTATTCAACAAAAATTGTTGCTTCATTTTCATCGGATGCCACAACATTTTGATGAGTTGAAGTCAGCTAACAGCTGTGCTGGAGGTGTCATACAGCACCGCAGTACTGCATTTTTCTGACCCGTGTATTTTGGCTTTGTCCAATAGTTGCCTCTATTGGAGGAGGTCAACATAAGGATAAAATTTGTAAGGTACAAATTCTCTTAAATTACTTACCCATTTCTTGGAAGTTAACATAAGATCAGCATAAAAAGATTTTCCATGCCTTCCGACAGCTGTAAGACTGATGTTACCACATGCAAAAGATGAGTGCATACTTCCCATGACGCAATGGCTTGCAGACTAGCAACACTTTTGCAATTTGAATGGCATATGCAAATGGACAGATATATGGGTATTCAATCTGTTTTTCTTGAAGCTTATGCATAATTACAGTGGTACCTTGGCTCACGAACTTAATCTGTTCCAGGACTCTGGTTGTGACCCAAATTGGTCATGAGCCAAGTTAAATTTCCCCTTAAGGTTCAATGTAAATAAGGTTAATCCATTCTGTAACCATTTTTAAATCAGAAAAATGTGAAGTAGAGTGACAAAGAACAACAAAGATCGCGGCCACCCCCCTCCCCCCCCACCAGCCCAAGCACAAGTGCAGCCTTATCTCCACTCCCCCGCAGCATGACTGAGATCATGCCTGTCATCCCTGCATGCGCCCATCATCCTGGGCGTGATTGTGGGCGCACTGGGGGAGGGAGAGACGAGTGCAAATGACGCACTGGGGGGAGAGATGGGCACAAACGGGGCATGCTGGGGGGGGGAGAGACAGGCACAAATGGGGCACCTTGGGGGACATTAATTACTTCCTAATATAATGATTTAAGAAATAGCCATGTGTCTTGCACTTCTCATACCACATATAAGCATGCCACCCCATTTGTAAATCATGCCCTTTAAGATATAAAATTCTCTTATTTCTTAGAGTTATCCATTCTTTTACTCCTTCATGGATCACTGCCTTGTTGTGGCGAAGGGGCTTGCGTAGCTCAATGAAGCTACGAGCTATGCCGTGCAGGGCCACCCAAGACGGACAGGTCATAGCAGAAAGCTCTGACAAAACGTGATCCACTGGAGAAGGAAATGGCAACCCACTCCAGTACCCTTGCCATGAAAACCCCATGGACAATACCAAAAGGCAAAAAGATATGACGCCGGAAGATGAGCCCCTCAGGTCGGAAGGTGTCCAATATGCTACTGGGATGAGCAGAGAGCTAGTACTAGTAGCGCCAGAAAGAATGAAGCGACTGGGTCAAAGCCGAAAGGACACTCAGTTGCAGATGCATCTGGTGGTGAAAGGAGAGTCCGATGCTGTAAAGATCTATACTCCATAGGAACCTGGAATGTATGATCCATGAATCAAGGCAAGCTGGATGTGGTCAAACAAGAAATGACAAGACTGAACATCGACATCTTAGGAATCAGTGAACTAAAATGGACAGGAATGGGTGAATTTAATTCCGATGACCATCAGGTATACTACTGTGGGCAAGAATCCCTCGGAATAAATGGAGTAGCCTTCATAGTCAATAAAAGAGTAGGAAAAGCAGTACTGGGATACAATCTCCAAAATGACAGAATGATCTCAGTTCGAATCCAAGGCAAACCATTCAACATCACAGTAGTCCAAGTCTATGCCTCAGCCACTGGTGCTGAAGAGGCTGAAGTTGACCGGTTCTATGAAGGCCTACAACACCTTCCAGAATTAACACCAAAAAATGTTGTCCTTATCATCATGGGGGATTGGAATGCTAAAGTAGGAAGCCAAAAGAGAACCGGAATAACAGGCAAGTTTGGCCTTGGAGTACAAAATGAAGCAGGGCACAGGCTGGTAGAATTTTGTCAAGAGAATACGATGGTCATAGCAAACACTCTTTTCCAACAACCCAAGAGACAACTCTACACATGGACATCACCAGATGGTCAACACAGAAATCAGATTGACTGTGTGCTCTGCAGCCAAAGATGGAGAAGCTCTATGCAGTCAGTAAAAAGTAGACCAGGAGCTGACTGTGGCTCAGATCATGAGCTTCTTGTTGCAAAATTTAGGCTTACATTGCAGAAAGTAGGGAAAAGCACTAGGCCACTCAGGTATGGCCTAAATCATATCCCTGATGAATATACAGTAGAGGTGACAAATAGATTTAAGGAATTAGATCTGATAGACAGAGTGCCTGAAGAAATATGGAGGTTTGCAACATTGTACAACAGGTCGCAACTAAAACCATCCCAAAGAAAAGAAGTGCAAGAAAGCAAAATGGCTGTCTGAGGAAGCTTTACAAATAGCTGAGGAAAGAAGGGAAGGGAAAGGCAAGGGAGAAAAGGAAAGATACACCCAATTGAATGCAGAATTCCAGAGAATAGCTAGAAGAAATAAGAATGCCTTCTCCAATGAAGAGTGAAAAGAAATAAAGAAAATAATAGAATAGGGAGGACCAGAGATCTCTTCAAGAAAATTGGAGATATGAAGGGATCATTTCATGCAAAGATGGGCATGATAAATGACAAAAAATGGCAGGGACCTAACAGAGGCAGAAGAGAGTAAGAAGAGGTGGCAAGATTACGCAGAGGAACTATACAAGAAAGAGCTTAACGTCCCTGATAACCACAATGGGGTGGTCACTGACCTCGAGCCAGACATCCTGGAATGTGAAGTCAAATGGGCCTTAGGAAGTCTGAACAACAACAAAGCTAGTGGAGGTGACAGTATTCCAGCTGAGCTATTCAAAATCTTAAAAGACAATTCAGTAAGAGTGCTACACTCGATATGCCAGCAAATTTGGAAAACTCAGCAGTTGCCACTGGATTGGAAACAGTCAGTTTACATTCCGATCCCAAAGAAGGGCAATGCCAAAGAATGTTCAAACTACCGCACCATTGCACTAATTTCACATGCTAGCAAAGTAATGCTCCAAATCCTACAAGCTAGGCTCCAGCAGTATGTGGACCGAGAACTACCAGAAGTACAGGCAGGATTTCGAAGAGGGAGAGGAACTACATGCTCATGGTGGGCATGTTGTGAGTGGAGCCGGCTGGTGCCAGAGGTCAGACTAGATGGCCTGAGAGACCCCTTCTGACTCGCTCTGCTTCTTTGTTAAATTGCCATCATATGCTGGATCATGGAGAAAGCTAGGGAGTTCCAGAAAAACATCTACTTCTGCTTCATTGACTATGCTAAAGCCTTTCATTGTGTGGATCACAACAAACTGTGGCAAGTTCTTAAAGAGATGGGAGTACCAGACCATCTTATTTGTCTCTTGAGAAACCTACATGCGGGTCAAGAAGCAACAGTGAGAACTGGGCACGGAACCACTGATTGGTTCCAAATTGAGAAAGGAGTTCGGCAAGGCTGTATACTGTCGCCCTGCCTATTTAACTTATATGCAGAGCACATCATGAGAAAGGCGGGGCTGGATGAATCACCAGTTGGAATTAAGATTGCTGGGAGAAATATCAACAACCTCAGACATGCAGATGATACCTCTCTAATGGCAGAAAGTGAAGAGGAACTAAACAGCCTCTTGATGCAGGTGAAGGAGGAGCATGCAAAAGTTGGCTTGAAACTCAACATTAAGAAAACTAAGATCAGGGCATCCGGTCCTCTCACTTCCTGGCAAATAGATGGGGAAGAAATGAAGGTAGAGACAGATTTTATTTTCCTGGGCTCCAAAATCACCGCAGATGGGGACTGCAGCCAAGAAATTAAAAGACGCTTGCTCCTGGGGAGGAAAGCTATGGCAAATCTAGATAGCATACTAAAAAGCAGAGACATCACCCTGCCAACTAAAGTGCATATAGTCAAGGCTATGGTTTTCCCAGTTGCAATGTATGGCTGTGAAAGCTGGACCATAAGGAAGGCTGAGCGCTGAAGGATTGAGGCCTCTGAATTGTAGTGCAGGAGGAGACTCCTGCGAGTTCCTTGGACAGCAAGGCAATCAAACTGGTCAGTCCTGGAGGAGATCAACTCTGACTGCTCTTTAGAAGGCCAGATCCTGAAGATGAAACTCAAATACTTTGGCCACCTAATGAGAAGGAAGGACTCTCTAGAGAAGAGCCTAATGCTGGGAACAATAGATGGCAAAAGAGGAAGGGGACGACAGAGGATGAGGTGGCTAGATGGAGTCACTGAAGCAGTTGGTGTGAGCTTGAGTGGACTCCGGGGGCTGGTGGAGGACAGGAAGGCTTAGAGGAATGTTGTCCATGGGGTCGCGATGGGTCTTCGTGACTAATAACATGATGCTTGGAATGCTCAGTGGCAGGAGAAAACCAGCTTGCCAGAGAGCAAGGTGGTTAGATTCCATCAAGGAGGATGCAGGCCAGAGCATAGTTCAGCTGAAAGAGGTGGCACTAGATCGAAAAGTGTGGCAAGATTTGGTTCATAGGATTGGTTATAGTCAGCTGAACAACAAGTGGTTTACACGTTCAGGTTTCCCCACCCCAGTAGGATTTAGTTCAAAGTCCTCCTGATAAACTTTTTCATTCTGTGGCCAAACACATTCTTTCAATTTCTTGTGAGGTGCAACCAAGTCCCTTACCAGCAGTTCATCTTCCAAGCAGCATCGTCGGTGGTCCCACAATCCAAATCTGTCATGTCACCATCACCTTTATAGTCAGTTGTTCACCTAGAGTTTTTCTTTCCCTTTTGATGTAGAAATCCATAGGCATAACTTACACAGGTATAATTATGCAATCATTGACACATAACCAGTCTAGAGAAAAGCCCTCTTTTCCAGAAATTGCCATGGGCATCCTTGAAATATAGCTGACACTAACCAGACACTAACCAGGCACCAGTCCAGAGAAAGCAAGCAGACTTTTGACAGATAACTGCTCAAACAAAGGGCAATTCACACCAACCCACCCCATCTTCCTCCTCTTCTATGTAATAGCACCCCTCCCCCCCCACACACACACACATTTTTGAAGCAAGTGGGAAAGATCATTTGATTGCAACTTCTTCCTTCTGTAACCTACTGGAAAGTGTCAACTATGTGTAACCCTTTAATGCTTAATGCATAAAAGGGCCAACTGAGGAATATATGTTGGTAGCTGGTTATTCTTAAGAATAAATCTTTTAAAAGAAAGCCTTGCTCATATTTTGGGCATATGCACAGCCGAGCTTGGACAGTTTGGGCAACACTTTCTTGAAGGGGGCTGGGAGTGAAACTGCATGTGAGCACACTTAGCAGTTAATCAGGAAGGCAATGGCTGTCCTGGTGGAAGTGCCTGAGGGCCCGGCATGCTGCTCCTCCGAGGAGAGGAGAGCCTGTAGTTGTGGCAGCAGTGGGTGCAGCAGCGGCAGCGCAGCGGCGCCCCTCCCCACCGGGATCCAGGGGAGCCCTGGGAAGGGAGAGGCTGGCGCAGGGGAAAGGGCACCTCTGCTGGCCTGGCGGCTGAGCCCACGTGCAGGACCTGTGCCTGGGCAGGGCCTGTCGCCAGGAGGATGCTCGTTCTGGTGGGGGCTCCCTCCTCCCCCTTGCTGTATAAAGGCCGGGTTCTGCCACTTTCTCAGGTGCCTTTCCAACTGCCATTTTGGGTGCCTCAGTTCTGTTCCTAGCTTCTTCACTTTTACCTCAGCTTTATAAACCTTTTAAAATCTACTTCTTTTCTTTTGAAACTCTCACCTTTGTTCATTTTCACTTTTATAATCTTTATTCCAAAACACTTCTCAAAAAATAATTTTAAAATTACAGTACTATCCCTAGAAATAATACCTATAGTCAACCTTTTTCGCTCTATCCTTTTGTCTTACCTTTCCTCTCTCTCCCCAGTGTCTTCAATTAGGAAATCTGTTCCACCTTCCACAGACACTCGCCACCTGTGGGCCACCCCAGGCCTGGAAGATCCAAGCACGCTGACTGAACGCCAGACTGTGGAGCTGGCCCGTATGGCCACTGAGCAGGCCTCGGCACTGCCAGCAGGGCACACCCCCTCCTCGTGGGCAGCTCTCTTCTCCCGCCACCATCCGTGACTGCCAGAGCTCCACAGGCTGCCCGTCTCGTCCTGCCCACACCACTGTCTGGATGCATGGTTGCGGTTGCCATGGACAATGCCGCAATGTTGTTCTACCTGAACAAGCACGGTGGCATGAGATCCACATTCCAGGCCCTCCTCACTGTGCAGATCTGGAACTGGAGCCTCAAGAGAGGCAGTGCCATCATAGCCATTCACTTGACTCAGACCATCAGTATCATGCCAGATGGTCCTAAGGGACCCACAAATGGAAGCTGCAACCAGAAGTCCTGCTGCAGCTCTCTGAAACATGGGCCTCCCGTTGGGGGACCTCTTTGCCCAAAGCACTGCTTTCTGCTCCTGAGCTAGGCTCAGCCAGGGCTTAGTGGGAGGTGCGGTCCTTTTCTGCCAGGAAGTGGTCCTGTTCTGCCTGTTCGCACTGTTTCCAGTGATCACCAGGAGACTAGCAAAGATCCAGAGGAAAGGCACATCCGGCATCCTCATCATGCTGCAGTGACCCCAACAGGCCTGGTTTGCTCACCTCCTCCGCCTCACCGACCGCAATTTCATTCCATGCCCTTTGAGACCAGACATCATCTTTCAGACCAAAATATGATCCTGCACCTGGATGTCAGGACCCCACTTTACCACATGGAAGAAGCGTTCAATTCACACCAGTCCTCAACCCTGGAAGAAGTGTTCAATTCACATCAATTCACACCAGGCATCTACCCATCCTTTTATTTATTTAGAAAATTTCTATGCCGTCCCATTTGCCTCGGGGTGGCTCACAACATAAATCAAATAAAATAATATAAATTAATAATATAAAATAAGTTAATATAAAATCATATCTTCCATTTTCTCCAGTGCTGCATTCCAGAAACCTGCAACTGCTCTCCGTTATCTGGTAGAAATCACATTGTCCCATAGGATGGCTGACCGTTTTTTCTTAGTATTCTTGCATCCGCTGTCCTGTCTATTCATGGGAGGTCTGCATAATCTGGTCCCACATTCTCGTCTCTTTGTGCTATAATAGAGCCTGTCAGTGTAATGCAACTGCAGCCTCTTTTGCAGCCTCCTTCGAGCCTTTGACCACCATGGACTTATGCCTCCACTCATGGAAGTTTGCCTCTTCTGGTGGCAATCACTTCAGCCAAGCTGGTAAGCAACCATCACATTTTGTGCTTCTTTCCACCATTCCTCACTTTTCCACAGACAAGGTACAGTGGTACCTCGGCTCACGAACGCCTCAGTTTCACAACCAAATCAGGTCGCAAACAGAAATTTTGGCAAAATTTTGCCTCAGGTCGGGAACTCTGCATTGGGTGACGATCACGATCACGCCCATCTTCCCTGCAGGAGCGCATCCGCGATCGCAGCCATCTCCCCCCCCGCCCCCGCCAGCACAATCGCTATCGCGCAATTATGGTTTGGACTCTCCCTCCAAACAATAACCTCCCCCCCTTAACCTAGGTTAGTGCTCTCTACTGTAGTGTTCTTTGTTACTTTGTTGTTCTTTGTTACTTTGGACATGCACATGGTGGGCATGTCGTGAGTGGAGCCGGCTGGAGCCAGGGGTCAGACTAGATGGCTCAGGAGACCCCTTCTGAGTTGCTCTGTTTCTATGTTACTTTGTTTCCTTTTGTGATTAAAAAAATATTTACAGAATGGATTAACCTTAATTGAACCTTATGGGGAAAGTTTTCTTGACTCACAACCATTTTGGTTACAGAGTCCCAGAACGGATTAAGCCAAGGTACCACTGTAATTCTATGGCCTGACCAGACATTCCTCTCAAATGTCACGTCACAGTTCCACTGCAACCAGGGCGTTATCTTGCCAGTGTTCTCCCCAACTCCGTCCAGCCTGTCTGAGTCGGCCCTACATACCCTGGAGATGTGCAGGATATTGACATTCTGTCAGTCCCAAACTGAATTCTCCCGCCCATCCCACACACACTTGGCTGCATATGACGGACAGTCTAGAGGCAAGCTGGTCAGCCCACACGAGCCTCATGATCGAACTGACCTGCCAACTGTCAGGACTGCAGATCCGGAGTGACTGAGGGCACGTCCTGCCAGTGCAGTGACGCCGTCTGCAGTGCCGCACGCCAGCATCCCTTTGCAGCTCTTCCACAGGTGCTGACATGGCCCACTGTGTTAACCTTCATCCAGCATTGCTGGGTAGAATTACTCTTTTCAGTGGAGTGGTGCTCTCACTGGTCCTCCGCTGACAACACCAGCCGTGCCTCATTTTGAGGGAAGCTCGCCAGTCACCCACATGTATGATGCACAGAAACTGTGAAGAAGAAATTATGGTTGCTTGCCTGGAACTGACATTCTTCGAGTGGGCATCTGTGCATTCAACAACCCTCCCATCTGCCCACCCCCATATCAGCGCTGACAGTCTTGGTTTCCGCAGCTTCTTTCCCTCAGCACTTGTGCCAGGATAGTATGGGTCAGGCTATTACCAGCTGTTCCTCCCCAGTTCCTTGGCCAAAACATTGGTCTCATGAGAACTGGAGAAAATGGGGGTGGGGGTGGGGGGGGAGCCCTGCCTTGAGAAAATGGGGGAAGGAGCTTCCACAAAATGAGTTTAAACAAATAAATAAAAATACAATACTACCTTTAAAAGGTAGTATCTAGCATGTATCATTTGAATGTTTTTCTTTTTTGCCCCACCTACCGGGAATTGACTTTTGGTGAGTCTGGGATACAGACTCTTACTTCCCTAGCATTATGACTATCTTTCAAAAGGGCCAATGGGGAAAGAAACACATCTCACACCCTGTCCTGTTCCCCAGTTCTGAGAGTTGCTCCCTTGGTTTCTCGCACAAGTATAGAATGCCCCTTTCTTCCTTCTTCTCCTTCCAGATAATTGTGGGAAGTGTCTTGCCACTGTTGAGCAATGGCAAGATATATTCATTCCAACTCTTACCTCTGGAGAGCTACAAGAGCAGACCAAAGTCTCCCTCATGAGGCCAGAGGGTCTATATAATGGCCATGCTGCATCCTGCCTCCAAGGCCCTGCAAAACACAATGATGGGCCCTTGCAGCCAGATGGTGGCATTTGCAGGTGTCTGTTTTCCAAAGCAGGCCTTGCTAAGGGGCCTTTGCCCCTGAACTTCTCTGATGTACATCAGACATATTTAACTTCTTTCATGGTATAGCTAGTCTATGGAAAAAATTAGCTAGTTCAAACCAAATGCACCTTTCCTTGTTGCTTAAAGAGAATCAGACATGCATCAAGGGAAAGAAAGAGGATCTTTGGGACATGCCAACTGCTGCTTTTTTGCAGGTTTAGAAGTAAAGCAGCCCCTGCAGGAGCACCATAACAGATCTGTTGGTGCAATGGAGGGCTCAGGCCTTGTCCCTGTGCAGCTGAAGAGGCCGCCTGACCTGCATCTTGAGGGTGAAGGAGCATGATTAGCTTAACAAATGCCATTTGCTTTTTGTAAAAAAGCTTGCTTTGGAGAGGAAAAAGGGAAGGCAAAAGAACATTGATAAGGTGAGACAAAGAGGCAGTGAGTGAAAGAAGACCCCCCACGCAAGGTCTGGCAGGCAGTGATCACGCTTCCCCTGTGAGGGGATTGGACGTAGATAAGCACCTGCACCAGGCCAGGCATGCAGCAGGCACTGCACGCAGACCCTGCAAGGGGGTTGGGTGGAGGGTCAGGCAGACCCTGAGAGGGGGTTGGGTGAGGGAACAATGGGGCGGGATTGAGTGAAAAAAAGGAAGAAAGTATAAGAAGAGTCAGTTGGAGGAATGTGTGTGTGTCGCTTCCTGCCTGCGGGTAGGGAGTGGACACCCGGTTTATTTATTTATTTATTAAAACGTTTCTAATAAATAAATAAATAAATTGCTTTGCTCAGCTGAATAAAGAAAACTGAATGAATCTCCACCTGACTGAACCTCATTGGCACTTGGTTTAGTGGGTCTGTAAGTCACCTGGCTAGCAGGGACCTCAACAAGGGTACACCTCTCTGAAGAGGCAAGGGAGGCACTGGACAAAGCTCATGATCATGGCCTTGTTGACAAGGAGATGCAATGCGGTTGGGTGGGTACTACTCTCAAGGAAGTGAAGTTGAATGCCTAGTTCCCATGATGCGTGCCACCTCGCTATGTCTCCAGTCAGAGCTTGAGTGGACAGCATGTGACAAACCCAAATGGATTCCCCCCCATACTCTTGCTGATGCTGGGGAGTGGGGAGCAGGATTGCAAGGGGGGAACTGATGCCAGCTGTCATCAGCAAGAGCCCCTTGGCTAGAGTGGTAGCCCTTTTCTGCCATGGGGTTGCTTATCTTTTCCTTTGCCTATAGCTTACTGTAGTCATAGAACAGTAGAATTGGAAGGGGCCGTGAAGGCCACCAAGTCCAACCCCCTGCTGTTCCAGGACACCAAGTTCCACTGATGCCACTCAAATGACTGTCCAGTTTCTTTTGGAATGTCTTTTGTGTGGGAGAGCCCACCATCTCTCTAGGTAGCCAGTTCCACTGTCGTATTGCTCTGACAGTGAGGAAACTTTTCCTGATATCTAGCCTGAATCTGGGTGGTCACAACTTGAATTCATTATTCCATGTTCAACAATCTGCCATTAGCAAGAAGAGATCTTGACCTTCCTCTTACAAAGGAATATCATGTCCCCTCTCAGTCTTCTCTTCTCAAGGATGAACATGCCCAGTTCCCTCAGTCCCTCCTCACAGGGCAGTGTTTCCAAACCCTGGATCACTTTTGGTGCCCTCCACTGGACCCTTTCTAATTAACCTGCATCTTTCTTAAAACTTGGTGCCAAGAACTGGACGCAATATTCCAGGTGAGGTCTGACTAGTGAGGAGTACAGAGGAACTACTACTTCTCGTGATGTGGAAATAACACTTCTATTAATGCATCCCAAAATAGCATTTTGCCCTTTTGGCAGCTGCATTGCATTGTTGGCTCATGTTTAGCCTATTGTCCACAATTACTTCAAGATCTTTTTCTTGTTCAGTTCTGTTAAGCAACATATCTTGTATCGATGCCTTTGGTTTATTTTTCCTGCATGGAGGACTTGGCACTTGTCCTTACTGAATCGCATTCTGTTGGTTTCAGGCCAGTGTTCAAGTTTATCAGGATTGCCCTGGATCTTCATTCTGTCTTTTAGGCTGCTTGCTATTCTGTCCAGATTGGTATCATCTGCAGATCTGATTCTCTTTCCTTGTGCTTCCTCATCTAAATCATTAATAAAGATGTTGAAGAGCACTGGGCCCAGGACTGAACCCTGTGGCACCCCACTAGTTACCGCCATCCAATTTGAGAAGGTGCCCTTGATAAGCACTCTCTGTGTCCGATGTAGCAGCCAATTCTGGATCCACCTAATGGTTTTTCTATCTAGTCCAGTTTTTGTTAATTTCCTTATCAGAATGTCATGTGGCACTATGTTGAAAGCTTTGCTAAAGTCTAGGTAGATTATATCCACAATTGTTTGGTTTCAAGCAACATACTAAGTCATGCGGGGAGGTTACTAAAGACCAGCACAAATCATGCTAAGCCACACCCTGTGGACTAGCCTGTTGTGGAAAGGCAACCACTGTTACAGAGTAGTTCTTCAGATGGATGCTAACTAGTTGCAATGTATGGCTGTGAAAGTTGGACCATAAGGAAGACTGAGTGCCGAAGAATTGAAGCCTTTGAATTGTGGTGCTGGAGGAGATTCCTGCGAGTCCCTTGGGCTGCAAGGAGATCAAACCAGTCAGTCCTAGAGGAGATCAACCCTGACTGCTCTTTAGAAGGCCAGATACTGAAGATGAAGATTTCAGACCCGGGTATGGTACTGCATCTGCCTTGGTCGCCCTGTATGATGACCTGTGCAGGGAGAGAGACAGGCGGAGTGTGTCCCTCTTGGTCCTCCCAGACCTCTCAGCAGCTTTCGATACCATCGACCATGGTATCCTTCTGGACAGGCTAGCGGGATTGGGAGTTGGAGGCACTGCTTTGCGGTGGTTCCACTCCTATCTCAATGGCCGATTCCAGAAGGTGGTGCTGGGGGTCGATGGCTCTGCACCATGGCAGTTATGCCATGGAGTTCCGCAGCAGTCCATTTTGTCCCCCTTGCTATTCAACATCTACATGAAACTGCTGGGAGAGGTCATCAGGAGGTGTGGGCTGCAGAATCATCAGTACGCTGATGATACCCAGCTCTACCTCTCGTTTTCAACTAATCCAGGTGAGGCAGTGGCTGTACTGAACCGGTGCCTGGCCGAGGTAATGGGCTGGATGAGGGCCAATAAACTGAAAATCCAGACAAGATGGAGGTCCTGTTGGTAGGTGGTTCAGGCTTCAGGGGAGGGGACCTGGACCTTGTCCTGAATGGGGTTGCACTCCCTCTTAGGGACAGGGTCCGCAGCTTGGGAGTGCTCCTCGACCCAGAACTGTCATTAGAAGCTCAGGTGACAGCAGTAGCGAGGAGTGCTTTCCTTCAGCTTCGGCTGATCCATCAGCTGCGTCCCTACCTGGAGAATGATTGCCTGGCAACAGTGACACACGCGTTGGTGACTTCCCGATTAAACTTCTGTAATGCACTCTATCAGGGGCTGCACTTGAAGACGGTCCGGATACTTCAATTGGTGCAAAACAGAGCTGCCAGATTGCTGACGGGGACTGAGCGTTGTTCTCATATAACCCCAGTCCTCCGTCAGCTTCACTGGCTTCCCATTGAAGTCCGGGCCCAATTCAAGGTGTTGGTTATCACCTATAAAGCTCTCAACGGCTTGGGTCCTGGTTATCTAAAGGAGTGCTTGCATCCATATAAGCCCTCCCACCCTTTGAGATCAGCGGCAGAGGCCCTTCTCCGGGAACCCTCCATGAAAGATATTAGGAGGGTGGGTACCCGGAGGAGGGCCTTCTCTGCGGTGGTGCCCCACCTCTGGAATGCGCTCCCCAGAGAGGTATGCCTGGTGCCGTTATTTGTTTTTTGGCACCAGACCAAGACCTTTTTATTTAAAAGTTATTTTAATTGTTAATTGTAAATTGTATTTATTTATTGGTTTTTATATTTATGCCGAGATGTCTCTGGATTTTTAAGGTTATGTGTATGATTGTTTGTTTATTTATTTGTTTTGTAAGCCTCCCCAAGGCTTTTTGCGAATGGGGCAGCATAGAAATGTCCCAATTAATTAATTAATTAATTAATTAATGAAACTCAAATACTTTGGCCACCTAATGAGAAGAAAGGACTCTCTAGAGAAGAGCCTAATGCTGGGAACAATTGACAACAAAAGAAGGAGGGGACGGCAGAGAATGAGGTGGCTGGATGGAGTCACTGAAGCAGTTGGTGTGAGCTTAGGTGGACTCCGGGGGATGGTGGAGGACAGGCCTGGAGGAATGTTGCCCATGGGGTTGTGATGGCTCAGACATGACTTTGCGATTAACAACAACAACCACCACCTGTGTATGGTTGGATTTGTCTCAGTTTCTTCTCAAATTGCTTATTTCATCTGTTTCATTGCTCCCAGTTTCCTGGAACACAATGTCACCTGGAAATTCCCCAAGAGCCAGCAGGAAATGGTCCAGATCTAATCAGCTCTCAAGGACTGATCAACTGAGCTGTTGATGATGGCTCAGTAGACTAGGCTCCAGCCTCCAAGGCTAAGCTTGCTGGCTCAGAGCCATACCAACTCCCATGAGGCGATCCCAGCATCACAGTCAGAAAACCCATCAACCACTTAGAACAAACAGGGCTTATCCTACATTTGGGAGTCTGAAGTTTGGATAGCCAAGGAACGTGTGAGTGCAGTGCCCCCCCCCCCCCGCGCTCCTCAAGTGACAAGCCAGCCATGAGCATGGAGGTGACAGCACTGAAGTGGTTAACTGAAGGCAGCAGCTGTGGTGGAGAGGTGTTTGCACAACCCAGTGCTGCTTCCCCTGGGCCAGGAAAGCCAGTATTTCAGGTTGGGCTGGACTCGAGAAGAGGGTTGTTGAAGATATGCTACAATGGCCTGCTCTCCCTCCCTAAAAGCACTCCTGTAAATTGTTGTGTGTGAATCTGTGTGTGCACGCACAAACGCACACATACACAAAAGATCTCACACTTTCCCCTCATTGGTGGCCCAAGGCCATTTCAACCTGAGGAGAACCCCCACCCCCTGCATTGCACCTGCATGCCTCAGTGGATGCCAGGGTCACACACCATCTCCTGCCAAATTGTGTGCCGAAACGAAGAGGGACTTTGCAAGAGCTCCCTGTATGGAGGAGGAGAAAGGTATGGATGCGTCTGTGCAGAGCAGGCAGCAGTGGCCACACTGACTTTGCTGTCACTTCCCTCTTCTCTGAATTGGGGGTCAGCCCCCAGACCCAATGCTTCTAATGTCCAGATGCTGGTTGCGGGGAGTACCCTGCTTCTTACTTCTGAAGTTTACCAAGCAGAGAAGGATGTCTATCTGGGCAATCAAGGGATCATGTGCACCAAGCCTGAGCACCCTTCTTTGCTGAAAAGGAGCATCATGGCAGCAAGAAAAAAGCCTAGTACTTTCATTCACTGAAAAAAAAAGTGGGTCATGCAGAGAAAGAAAAGTTACTACATATGTGGCAGTAGCCCCATGTTGCCTAGGTAGAAGAATATTCAGGGAGTGGAGTTCGAGAAGGGATGGGGTCAAGGTCATTCCAGGCTCATCTGGCTCCTGTTCCATGCCTCATCCCAGCAGTTGCAGACTGTGGCTATTCTCAGGGTCCACCTGAACACTTGGAGAGGGTGGCCTTGAGATAACTCCCCCTGCCTCTTCCATCCGGCTATCTGGAAGCCCTGTTTCTCAGGTTGCCTCTCCCTCTGAAAAGGCTAACTCTCCCTGGCCTTGAAATGTGCACCAAGAATAGCTGCCTCTTTCATTGCCAACCCTAAGAAGGGGCTTCACTGGGGAGATTAACTGGCCCTGAAATGCTCTACAGGTGAAGTCCATGGGGTGCTGGGCACTAGGTCTCGCTAGGGTTTTGCCAGTTGCAGTGATTCTGCAAATGATGGGAACTGCTACAACCATGTGCTCCAATCCAGTTGGAAGCACTGCAGTTTCTTTGCGGCAAGGCTGTGACACCTGGCTCCAAGTTGTTCCATCCTGCGACTCAGCTATGCTCCAGTTGGGCAGTTCTTGGGTAGTTGTGGAGGTGCTGAGAATTATTGAGTTCTTTAAAAGAAAAAAAGGCCAGCTATAAATCTAATAAATAAAGAACTGAAAGTGGCTTACATCCTTCTCATCCTGCTGTGCACCATTTTATCCCCACAAAAAACCCCCTGTGAGATAGGTTGAGCTGAGAGTCTGTGACTGGCCCAAGGTCACCCAGTTGGCTCCATGGCTGAGCCAGATCACCACAGAACTCAGATCACCCGAGTTCCAGTCCCAGTCCGGGATTACACCACACTCCTTAAATCTGTATTTGTTTCTGGTATCAGGGGGATGGAAGAAGGCAAGTAATGGAGAACAGAAAATAACTGAAAATGGATTTTCTTCTGGATAGATCATCAGCATTGCCATCTTGTCCCTTCTTCTGCTCAGTGAAAAAGGCATTCCAGGGGAGTTCAGGACAGCTTCAGATGTCCAAACCCTAACCTCAACACTTTCCTTAAAATATCGAAGTGAAAAAATATGACATTATTTCTGAAAAGGAGAACAGAAGGACCCTTCCATCTGTCTATCCATCTAGCCGTCCGTTTTTCAAGCCTTTCTCCTTTGCTACTGTTCATGCTGCTAGAACAGGCTGGTGGGAGTCCATTTGGCCCCACCAGCACAAGTCCATTTGTGCTTTTTAAGACAAGCAAACTTATGCTTTTGGAAAGCCCCGAATGCAGGATAGTGGAGAGGTATCAAGCTTCATGAGCTGATACTGAGAGGTAGGCAAAGAGGTTACTGCTTCTGGCCTTTTAAAATTGCAGCGCTTGGGCGGCATTTGTGCCCCATGAGGCAACCTCTCCCCTTCAGAGAAAATCTCACTCTCTTCCCTTTCTAATCAGCTGCACCTCAATGCAGCTTCTCACAGTGCCGTCAGGAAGGTGCTGGGACTCTGCTGTTTGGGGGCATGGTGAGAGACTTCCCACAGGAAACGTTGGCATGACAGGAGAAGAGGCAAACTGTGTCAGCAAAACAGCAACTTTCAGTATGGAATCTGAAATGTACCAAAAGAAACCCAGTGTTGCCATAACAAATCAGCAACAGCTCATTGCCATTGGCTGTGTTCACACGCATAACACCAAACCGTGCTGTACATGGTTTCTCACCGGGTTGTTGGGTTCAGGCAATTGTGTGGTTGCCACACTTTTGCATGGTTTCCACTATCCTCCATCGCTCCTCCTAACGGTGGCCAGCATCCCATCAGTCCCACGGCTGAAACTCAGTTCCAGCATACAGCTCCTCGCCTGGTCCTCCTGCCTCTCCCTGACTGGGCCACACGCTCTCCTGGGCATGGCTGCAGCAAGTCGCACTTTCCTTTTTTTCCATTTTGCTGCTCAGAAGCAAGTGCCTGCTGACCAGAACGGTGCTCCGCTGTGCTGCCATGGTCTCTGCCAATATGCAGCTAAGTCCACCCACATCGCCCTGCAGTTCCTCTCCCGTCACACGTGTCCACACCCCCTGGGCATGGGGCTCACACACTGCAGGAGGGGCTTGTCTCCCCACGGCAGCCAGGCATCAGCACGAGCACTTGAGCCAGAGCTAGAGGGAGCATGTTCTGTGGGGAAGAGTTTCCTGAGGAATTGCTTGTGGGCATTGGCTTCAGAAAGTTTCTCAGCTGGCTGCTGGGGATGTGTTTGCCCTGCTGTGCTGGCAGTCCTGAGGAACAGCAGGGACAAGACAGGAGTGAAGCGAAGGGTGGGAGGCCGAAGGGGAGACATGTGTTTTTCAGAGTGAGTGCCCTGTCGGGGCTTCCTGCATGCAGCCTGTCTGTTTCCCAGGAGGAGGACGCTGGCTCTAAGAGTAGTGAAGGTGCAATGATCGCAAAGAGGTGCTCATGGAAATTGCAGCTGTCAGACAGAAGGGCCAAGCACGGCTGCGAATGACTGCAGGGTTGCCACTGCCAGAAGCAGCGTGGGGAGAGATTTCAAAGCTGTAGCTGGGCATCAGAAAGGCAGCATACAGGAAGGGGCAGAAAGGAGGGCAGACCAATTAATCATCTGCAGAGCCAGACACTCCTCTGCTGGGGGCTTGGAGGGAACAGCTGGGCAGCAATCATGCTTTGCAGCTGAAGGTTGTGAAGACTAACATAGAGGACACCTTCACATGGTTGCTCCTTGCTACAGCAACACATGCCCAGAGAAGCCTGGACCATGAAGGGGTGTGGAACCCCTTTCCTGGGGTGGGGAGGCGGTCAGGACCGGGGCCTGGCTGGTCCTGCAAGTGTCTGCAGAGCCACACAATCCTCTGCAGGTGCTTGCAGGGAACAGCTGAGAAACAATCACACAGTGCAGCTGAAAGGCCTGGAGACTAACATAAAAGACACTTTTGCACAGCTGCGGCTTGCCATTTCCATGACTGCTTGTGCTTTGGCTCCTTGCTTCTGCATGCCTTGCACCTGCCTTGCTCCAGCCTACACTCATTCTGCTCCTGCAGTTCCTGCCTTGCTCCAAAGACAGCCTGCCCTGCTCCAGCTTGCACTCATTCTACTGCGCCATTTCTACCTTGTTCCAAGCAGACCCTGCCTTGCTTCAGCCTCTGTCCCTTCTGCTCCTACTGTTTGCTCACCTGCCCTTGCTGTGACTACTCACTTGGTAAACCAACCTTCAAACTGTTTCTGACTTGTGCTTTCTCTGCACTAAATTGGACTGCTCCCTTCCATGCTTCCAGCCCTTGATTGCTGACTCTGCTCCTAGCCTCTGGCTCCCTGGCAAAGCTCCAGACCCCTGCTTGTGCCTACAGTCTGTACCTGGCATTCTGCCTGCCCCTGCCATCACCTACAGCCTGGCCCTCACACCAATCAGCATGGGTCAGCCCCCTCAGCAGTTGCTAGGCAGACCTGGAGAATGCAAGCTGGAGCATCTGCTGCAGCCCTTTACCGGGATCTGGGTTCCAAACAGTTCTTTGGCAAAACCTCTATTTCCTATGTTCATCCTGCAAGCTATTAGTCAACAAAGGAACAGTCTCTAAGCAAGCACTGAGCAGTTCAGTGAACCCAAATGAGAGGCTATTTCTGAGAACCCTCCTGTTCAGCAACCCGGTACCCCACCCCTCTAGGTGTGCTCATGTAGAGATGGGCAAGCCCTCCTAGATCTATGCAGGCCCTCTAGTTGGTTTGTCCTTCTGTCCCAACACTGTGTCATAGAGGCAAGGATCAGGCCAGGCTTTTCTGGCTCCCCTCCCATGTCCCTTCTTGCACTTCCAAACCCTGAACATCTGGAGAAGGCAGCCTTGAGATAAGCTCTGGCTTCTCCAGAGAACTCATTTCCCAGGCCTCACCATCCTCATCCAAAGAGTTGGTGCCACCCTGGCCCTGAGAATCATACCAAGAATAACTGCCTCTTTTCTTCCCAGTGCCACTTGGGACAAACTCAAGGGAAGAAATGTGAAAGCTGTATGGAAATGTGGAAACTGGGTTCAGATACATAAACATGCCATGGTGAAGCATGGAAACCATACAACAAACAGTTGTTTTGCTGTTCCACAGAGACCATCCTTACATTTTTTCCCACTCTTGCTGGGTTCACATGCAAAAACAAGCCATGCCATGCTGGTTTCCATCACAGCTTGTTAAATGTGAACCTGCTCAGCCAATCTGTCTGCTTCAGGTAGCTGGGGACTGTTGAGGAGGGGAGCCCAGGTCCTTCCTCTGTGTTGCTGAGGAGCTCCCATGAGGGGATTGGAGGGTGGTAAGGGGCCTTTTCTGTGGTGGCCCCCCTTCTTTGGAACAGCCTCCCAGCTGCAACCTGCCTGAAGCCATGCTGGCATCTTTTCAGTGCAAGGTCAAGATGGCCCTTTATATGGAGGCCTTTAAAGATCTCCTTGGTTAACCAAGAGCCTTGGGTATCATTTAAGTTATTTTACTTCTCCACTGGGTCTTACTGAAGTTTTAAAACTGTATTTTGAATTAATTCTGGCTCCTTGCTCCATGTATAATAAAAGTGATATGATAAGGAGACTATATACACCCCCATCCTTGGCAACCTCACTTACTGATGTGTGTGGCAAAGGTGGTCTTACTTTGGGATTAGGTTTACTTGGGAAAAAGGAGTTTTTGCCCGGCTAAAAAAATGCCAAGCTTCATTGATACTGTTTTAGGGGCCTTGCAGAAATTGCAGAACCCTCCCTTTGATGAATTTGCACAACAGTCTGACAATTGTATGGGAAAACATGCGGAAGATCACTGTCTGGCGAGGAGTTAGGTGCCATGTCCCATTTCCTCTCATGTTGCCTTTATCAAGTATGTTGATTTATGTTGAGTCTTCAGTTATACAATGGAATGGGTTTATGTTTCTCATATTCTATTCTCCCAGGTGTAGAGCATTCGGGAGGATCCTAGATTACTCTGGAGTTGTTTAGCTCAAAGGCCAGGTGCTGGGCATGCATAGAATGGAAGTGTGCGAGTCAGAAGCATTCAACTATAAAACCAGGGGGTGAGAGCGTGTGTTTGGGAGCTTCTACACAGATCAGGTGCCAGATGCTGTGTGCTTGATGGCCTGGGGTCTCTCTCGCTGCCTAACCGGGGCTCCTGGCAGCTGAAGGGGAGACGATATTCTTGCAAGGTATAAATGCTGTTTTGTTTGCCTGTAGATACTTTCATTCCTTAAATAAAGCATTACTTTTCCTTCACCTACTGGCGTGCTCATTGCCTCCAAATCCCAAAAGAACCCCTGCTTCCTGGCAGAACAAGAATAAAATTGAATCATAGAATAATAGAGTTGGAAGGAGCCACGAAAGCCATTGAGTCCAACATCCTGCTGTTCTAGGACACCACGTTACAGCATCCCACTCAGAGGGCTGTCCAGTTTCTTTTGCAATGTCTTTTGTGTGGGAGAGCCCAGCACCTCTCCAGGCAGCTGGTTCCACTGTCATATTGCTGTGACAAGGAGGAAAATTTCCTGATATCTAGCCTGAATCTGAGTTGTTGCAGCTTAAATTGATTATTCCATGCCCTACACTCTGGTATCAGCAGGAAGAGACCTTGCCCTTCCTCTTTGTAACAGCCTTTGAGGCACTTATAGAGGGATATCATGTCCCCCTTCATTTTTCTCTTCTTATGGCTGAACATGCCCAGTTCCCTCAGTCTCTCCTCATTTCCAAACACTGGGTCATTTTTGTTGCCCTCCTCTGGACTCTTTCTAAGTTTTCTGCATCTTTGTTAAATCTTGGTGCCCAGAAATGGACACAGCATTCCAGGTGAGGTCTGACTGGTGAGGAGTACAGGGGAACCCCACCCTGCTGGCGAGTTCTCTGCAAGCCCTGCCCTTTCCCCTCCCCGCCCGGCATGGGTGGCAGCTGCGCCGGATTGGGGGCAGGGTGCAGGGAGGGGCCGCGGCATTAACTCGCCAGCCGTGGCTGGTGGCCTTGGGCCAGCGGCAGAAGGACGACGGCCTAAGGGCATCGCCGCCGTTAGGGACCGTGCGGGGGCTGGGTTGGGCTGGGCTGGCCAGAGACACTGTGTGTGTGTGGGTGGGCTTTTGTAATTGGGTGGGTTGGAGGGTTTTATTGTATTTTTATTGTGTTTTATTAGATTGTTTTAATGGATTCACGCCTGGCTGCTACTATGGGGTTGCCTGGGGAGTGCGTGGGCGCCACCATTGGGGCGGTTTTGGGCAATGGTTGATATGGCGTTGGGGGTTTAATGTGTCAGCATAGAAGAAGGAGGGACAGATGGTTGACACCTGTTCCCCCTTCTGGTTATTCCCCCAGCTGGAAGGTTCCAGGTATGCTTATCAGGCGCCCCTCAGGCCTGACGGTGCTGTTGCTTAACGCCCGGTCAGTCCATAACAAAACATCCCTCATTCACGACTTAGTTGTGGATGAGGGGGCCAACCTGGCTTGCATTACAGAGACCTGGGTGGGGGGGGGTGATGTGTCCCTCTCTCAACTGTGCCCACTGGGGTATCTGGTCCAGCACCAGCCACGCCCAGAGGGGAGGGGAGGGGAGGGGGGTTGCTTTAATCTATCAAGTTTCAATTTCCCTTGCGGGGCTTCCTGTTCTCTTGAGACCGGGTCTAGAGTGCCTTTACCTGGCATTGGGCGACCGAGACAGACTGGGGATACTGCTGGTGTACCATGCACACTTCTGCCCATCAGACTCCCTGCCTGAGCTGACGGAGATCGTCTTGGACCTGGTGTTGAAGACTTGTCCATCAGGCCGCAATAACTGAAATTCATCCAATAATATCTGACCAGAGTCATTGGCACCTCCCCTAGAGGATCTGAATCACTAGTGGAGTCCAGCTTGTGACGAATCTGAGTTATTTTCTCCTTAAAGTGCTGGGCAAAGTTGTCACAGTGGGCCATCGATGGTGGTACAGGATCTTTCTTAGAGCCAGGACGTACCAGCCCATGTACCACTCAAAAGAGCTCCGCTGGATGGCACTGTGAGGAGGCAATGGAAGTGGAGAAGAATTTCTTCTTCGCCGCCCTCACTGCCACAGCATAGGCTCGATAATGAGTTTGTAAGCGTGCTCAGTCAGATTCATCTTGTGATTTCCTCCACCTATGTTCTAGACGTCTCCCCACCCACTTCACTGCCCGTAATTCAGGTGTATACCATGGGGATGAATGGACTCTGCTGGATGGGAGAGGACGCTTAGGAGTGATCATGTCAATAGCTCTGGCCATTTTCCCATTCCACAGTTCAACCAGAGCATCAACAGGAGCACCAGCTTTATCAACTGGAAACTCCCCCAGAGCTTTCAGGAATCCATTTGGTTCCATCTGGCTCTGAGGTGGGCCAACACAATAGGGTCCGCACCCTTATAGAGGGAAAGGCCGCCATTGAGCTCAAACCTCACAAGGAAGTGATCTGACCATGACAAGGGAGTCAGACACAAATTGCTCACCCTCAGATCACCCTCTTCCTGCCCCGTTGAGAAAACCACGTCCAGCATGTGTCCATGTTCATGGGTCGGGCCTATGACATGTTGAGACAGCCCCATGGTCGTCATGGAGGGCATGAAGTCCTGAGCCACCCCAGTCAGAACAGCCTCAGCATGGAGATTGAGGTCCCCCAAGGTGTTGGACAAGTACATCCCACCACCTGTTTACTTGACCTTGCCTGTTGCGGCTGCTGACCAAAGCCAAACATGGGATCAGTGCCTGGATCCTGGAGGTCATTAATACCTCTCTGAGGGACAGCCAGGTGCCTGCTCCTCTAAAGGAAGCGGTAGTCAGGCTGGTCCTAAAGAAGGCATCCCTGGATCCAGAGATGGCCGCCAATTATAGACCAGTGGTCAGCATCCCGTTTTTGGGCAAGGTGTTGGAACGGGTGGTGGCAGGACAACTCCAAGCACCCTTGGATGAGACTGACTATCTGGACCCATTTCAGTCCAGCTTCAGTCCTCCTGGACCTCTCACTGGCTTTCAATACCATCGACCATGGTATCCTTCTGGATAGGCTAGAGGGTCTGGGAGTAGGAGGCACTGCTTGGCAGTGGTTCTGTTTCTACCTCGATGGCCAATTCCAGAAGGTGGTGCTGAGGGACTTTGGCTCTGCGCCATGGCAGCGATGCCATGGAGTACCGCAGGGGTCCATTTTGTCCCCCTTGCTATTCAACATCTACATGAAACCTCTGGGAGAGGTCATCAAGAGGTTTGGGCTGCAGAATCATCAATATGCTGATGATACTCAACTCGACCTCTCTTTTTCAACCGATTCAGGTGAGGCAGTGGCTGTACTAACCGATGCCTGGCCGAGGTAATGGGCTGGATGAGGGCCAATAAACTGAAACTCAATCCAGACAAGATGGAGGTCCTGTTGGTGGGTGGTTCGAGCTCCTGGGTAGGTGACTTGGACCTTGCCCTGAATGGGGTTGCCCTCCCTCTAAAGGACAGGGTCCGCAGCTTGGGAGTGCTCCTTGACCCAGAGCTGTCCCTGGAAGCTCAGGTGACTGTGGTGGCGAGGAGTGCTTTCCTTCAGCTTCAGCTGCGTCCCTACCTGGAGGACGACTGCCTGGCGACAGTGACACACGCGTTGGTTACTTCCCGGTTGGATTTCTGTAACGCACTCTACGTGGGGCTGCCCTTGAAGACAGTCCGGATACTTCAGATGGTGCAAAATAGAGCTGCCAGGCTGCTGACGGGGACTGGGTGTTACTCTCATATAACCCCAGTCCTCTACCAGCTTCACTGGCTTCCCGTCAAAGTCCGGGCTCAATTCAAGGTGCCTTATTACCTATAAAGCCCTTAACAGCTTGGGACCTGAATACCTAAAGGAACGCCTTCTTCCATATTTGCCCTCCCGCCCCCTGAGATCAGCAGCACAGGCCCTCCTCTGGGAACCCTCCATGAAAGACATTAGGAGGCAAAGTACCCGGAGAAGGGCTTTCTCTGCGGTGGTGCCCCACGTATGGAATGCGCTCCCCAGAGAGGTCCACCTGGTGCTGTTGTTATTTGTTTTTTGGCACCAGGCTAAGACCGTTTTACTTCAACAATATTTTAATAATTTTTAACATCAGCTATATAGGTTTTAATCTGCAGCCAGGGTGGATCAGGATTTTATTTGTATTATGGTTTTTTTCTTATTTGTGTAAGCCATACTGAGGCTATGGGATGGCATACAAATACTCTAAATAAAATAAATAAAATAAAATAAACTACCACTACTTGTGATTTGGAAGTAATACTTCTGCTAATGCATCCCAAAATAGCATTTGCCCTTTTGGTGGCTGCATCGCTTTGTTGGCTCATGTTTAGCCTGTTGTCCATACTTACTCCAAGATCTTTTTCAGTTCTGTTGAGTCACATATTCCCCATCTTGTAATGATGCATTTGATTTCCTTTTTCCTGCATGGAGGACTTGGCACTTGTCCTTACTGAATCTCATTCTGTTGGTGTCAGCCCAGTGTTCAAGTTTATCAGGATTGCCCTGGATCTTCATTCTGTCTTCTAGGGTGCTTGCTATGCCGCCCAGTTTTGTATCATCTATGAATATGTTTATCTTTCCTTGTACTTCCTCATCGAAATCATTAGTAAAATGTTGAAAAGCACTGGGCCCAGGACTGAACCCTGTGGCACCCCACTATTTTCCTCCATCCAATTTGAGAAGGTGCCATTGATGAGCAATCTTTGTGACCGATTTAGCAGCCAATTTTGGATCCACCTAATAGTTTTTCCACCTAGTCCAGTTTTTGCTAAATTGCTTATCAGAATGTCATGTGGCACTATGTTGAAAGGTTTGCTAAAGTCTAGGTAGATTATGTCCACAGTGTTCCCTTTGTCCATTTGAGAGGTTACCCAGTCAACAAATGAGATTAAATTAGTCTGACTGGATTTGTTTTTGATAAATCCATGTTGGCTTCTATTAATCACTGCATTTTCTTCAAGGTACTTACAGACTGACTTTTAAAATAATTTTATCCAGAATTTTCCCAGGGATTGATGGCAGACTAACTGGTCTATACTTCCCAGGTTCATCTTTATTCCCCATCAGGAAGATAGAGACGGTTTTAGCTCTTCTCAAGTTGTCTGCCACTTCTCCTGTTCTCCAAGATTTATTGAAGATAATGGCCAGTGGTTCCAAGAGTTCTGCTAGCTCTGTTACGATTCTGGGATGGAGTTCATCAGACCCTGGGGATTTGAACATGTTTATTCCATCTACGTATTCCTTGATCATTTGTCTGTCAATCTTGGGCTGCCATCTCTCACTTTCAGCTTGTAGTTCTTCTTTCTTGTCTATTTCCTTGTCAGAGAAGACTGAGGTGAAGTAGGAATTGAGTGCCTTTTCCTTGTCATCTGTTATCACTCTGCCACCCACTTTAAGTCGCTGGACTCCCTTCTCTTTCTCATGTCTTTTGTTCTGGATGTATCTGAAGAAGGCTTTCTTGTTGTGCTTAGCATCCCTTGCTATTCTCAGTTCTTTTCTTGCTTTAGACTTATTCAAGATAAGATGTAGGTGCTGTTGGTGGGGGGAATCATCTGTCCAGCTGAAGGACATTAAACCTGTCCTGGATGGGGTTACACCCCCCCTAAAGAACAGAGTTTGTAGTTTGGGGGTACTCCTGAACCCTGAACTGTTACTAGAGTCACAGGTTGACTCAGTGGTGCCAAGCACCTTCTATCAGCTCAGGCTGATATGTCAGCTCTACCTAGTAGACATACCCTACCTAGACAGGCAGAGCCTAGCAACAGTGATCCATGTTCTGGTAACTTCTCACTTGGATTATTGTAATGTGCTCTACATGGGGCTGACTTTGAAGATGTTATGGAAACTTTAATTGGTTCAGAATAGGGCAGTGAGGTGGCTGATGGAAACTTGCTAATATGAATATATTACAGTTCCATTGGTTATCAACTGAAGTCTGGACCCAATTCAAAGTGCTCACATTAGTATTTAAAGGCCTAAACAGCTGGGACCAGGTTATCTATAGGATGCCTCTTCCCATATAGGCCTACCTGAGGTCATTGCCTGAGGTCCTTCTCAGAGAGTCACCTTTAAAGGAAATAAGGAGGGTGGCTATTAGGCAAGGGCCCTTTTGGCCGTGGCACTCTGTCTATGGAATCCATTCCCCAAGGAGGTGCACCTGGCACCCACTCTTTATTTCTTTTGGCACCGAGTAAGAACTTGTTTATTCACTCTACATTTTAACAGTTATTTTTATCTTTTATTTTAAAAACCTGACATTGCATTTTACTGCTGCTGTGCCCTTGGACTAACTTGAATGCAGCTGTGGTGAACTCATTGTGGCCATTTTATTGTTGTATTGCTTATGTTTGATTTTGATGTTACTGATTAGTTGTTGTGTATTGTGTTTTCATGTATTTTGGTGGTGTGGAACTCCCAGAGAGCCAGTTTGGGTAATGGGTGGCATAGAAATTCAATAAATAAATAACTGGGGGAATCGGCTGCATAGTGCTGCCACCAACAGGCATGCTGCCCAGATGATTTCCACCACTCCCAGTCATACCCATGAGGGTCTCCCCTCGGGAGCATGGAGAGGGGAATCAAGGGGAAATCATTTCTCCCCTTTTGCCTGAGTGTGGAACAGTCCCTCTCTTGCTTAAGGAATGGAGACTGTTTGACAGTCCCACTGAGACAAACTCAGCTTGCCTTCTCTGTTGTTAACGAAAGGAATTCATTCCTCTCCATGGTGTCTCCTGGGATATTGCTTGGAGGATTGGGAGGGAAGGAAATGGCAGGAATGAGGAGAGTTACCATGATAAGCCTGATAGCCCCTCGTGTAAACACCCAGCAAACCAAGGAAACCCTGCAGGGTTGCTTCTCATGATGTGTGAATCCAACCTAAGGCACAGCTGTTCTCTCTGTCACCACTCCCAAATGCTGCTGGGACTCTGGGTATGATGCATATGAACTGGCACAGCTGTGCACATGGCAAAGAGGCCAGTTCTTGCAGAGACAATGCATAGATTTGACACAGAATCTAGCAAAGCCACCTGTGTTGCCTGACTGGGGTCTTGGGGGCAGGCTTAGCATCACTCCAGAGGACTCCTGAATGGACTCCTTTTCACAGAGGTAAATGGCTGTTGCCTGTCACTTCTATAGGGAAAAGCCAAGTGCTGAACTGGGAAAGGCGGCTTTGAGCACCAAATGTACCCTTTCACACAGCCGTATATCTTCCCCCCACTACCCAATTCTGCATGTCCCAGTGAGGAGTGATTTGTTAGATAATGGAAGGATAACAAGAATCCTTTCAGTTACTGGTAGTGGACTCATTCTGATCTCACAAACACAGGATGGCAAAACAGATGCCACTTGTGTCAGTAAAGCCAGGCTAGAGCCCCAAACATTTGCTATATTATGTGAATTATTTATTTTTATGCCACTTTGGAGCCAAAAGGACCACACAAAAACACATTAAAATCATTAATAAAAACAGCAAGCATAATGATCAAAGCCAGCAAAACAACCACAATAAAACTAAACAAGCACCAGAAGTATTCTGAAGTGTCCTTCCTCCTCTTTATCAAAGCCTGTTGATCTCCAGCAGGTGAGGACACAGGCCTCCTCCCTAGGCTTCCTGTGTATAGGAAGGTTCCTGGCAGAATTGCCTAATAATTAACAGGGACAGGCAGGTAATCACATAACGCTGGTCCTCTATCAGTTACACTGGCTGCCAGTTGAAGTCTGGGCCCAATTTAAGGTGCTGGTGATGATCTAGAAACCCTAAACAGCTTGGGTCCCGGATACTTGAAGGAACACCTTCTTCCCTGTGTGCCCTTCTACCCCTTGAGATCCGAGGCAGAGGTCCTGCTCTAGGAGCCCTCCTTGAAGGAGGGCCTTCTCTGCAATGGCACCCCGACTATGCAGTACGCTCCCCAGGGAGGTTTGCATGGTGCTGATATTATATTCCTTTCGGCATCAGGCACCCCCTTTTTATTTTAATGTTTAATTGGTTTTAACTGAGGTTTTATTATTTCAAATTGTTGGATGCTGTGGTGTTTTGTTTTATTGTACTTGTTTTTTATGGTAAGCCGCCCCGAGATGCTCAGGGTGGATGGGTTAGAAAAGCTTTGAACAAACAAACAAACAAACAAACAATAGCACCAAGGTGTGCATCCTGCTGCATTGCAGTGGGGGCCTCATCCATTTACTTGCTGTGTGAATACTTGGAAAAGCTGCGCCCACATGGCTCTGCCACAGCTGCCACCTCCACAGCTGTGCAGGGCACTGCAGCAAAAGCCAAGGGCAGAAAGACTCGCTGCAACACGGTAACTGTGGCCCCCTTTGCTGACGTTCTCTAATTGTGCAGCTATTCTTCTTTGCTTCTTACATATACAGTAGTACTTCGACTCACGAACTTGATCCATTTCACGACTCTGGTCACGACCCAAATTGGTTGCAAGCCAAGTCAAATTTTCCCATAAGGTTCAATGTAAATAGATTAATCTGGTCTGTAAATATTTTTTTAATCACAAAAATTTGAAGCAAAGTAACAAAAAACAACAGAGTGACAAAGTAAATACAGTAGAGAACACTAACCTAGGTGGGGGGGAGGTTATTGTTTGGAGGGAGAGTCCAAACCATAATCATGCAATAGCAATTGTGCTCAGGAGAGTGGGGGAGATGGCCGTAATGGCGATCACACTCATGCAGGGAAGACGGGCGCGATTGTGCGGGGCGGAGGGACGAGTGCGATCACAGTCACACTTGTGCAGGGAAGAAGGGCGCGATCGCGATCAGAGTTTGTGACCTGAGGCAAAATTTTTCTGAAATTTCTGTTCACAACCCAATTTAGTCATGAACTGAGGCATTTGTGAGCCGAGGTACCACTGTATAATTAATTTAAAATCTTAAAAGATGCAATAGCACAGAAGCACTTTCCCATTAAAGCAATATTCCCCCTGTTTATGGAGATAAGTTACCATTGCCATGTCTTTATGTGCACACAGACAACTTGGAAGTTGGAGTTGCTACCTGGGCATTAATAGTATTTATTTATTTATTTATTTTTAAGCTGTATACCCTGTTTTACATCTAAACAGTACACAATAAAATGATAAAATAACTTTACAAAGTGAATCATAATATTACCCTGTTACTTAACAAATTAATAGATTTTCAATTGCTTAATCATGCAACCATTAATCAATTAATTGATTAATTATCTAAGAACTATGCAAACCTTTGCATAATACAAGGGCCTCATCTTGGTAGATTTTTAAGAGACATGAAGGAAGTGTGACTAATTCATAATTAATAAACATAAGTGGCTACACATTTCTAGAAGCATGTTTATTATTGTCTTTTTCATTCTTGAGATGAATTTCCTCTAACACACCAGAAGCAAAGAAGCTTAAAAAATAAATTACACTGTTCATAATTCAGAGGCTCATCAAACTGAAATTAGTCATCACTGATAAATCAACAATTTTGATTTGTCTCCAGATTAAACTTATTCAAGGTTGCATCATCATTATGGCAACATCAGTGTACATGGCATTTTATGGGGTGACATAATGATAAAAATAATGCAGGTGCCTGCCCTGAGGAGCTTACACTCTTAAATCTTGCCAGCATGGAGACAAAAAGGGAGGAGAGAGGAGCAGAGGGGAGGAAGGAAAGGGAGGGGCCCAATGTCCAGAATTAGTACGGTTGCATGATCCTCCTAAAGATTCATTAAGTTTTCTTTAAATGTTCCAGGTCCCAGGAGGGTCTAGTGGCAGTCAGTGTTCCCAGCTCCAAACCCAGGAATGCTGGCTTAACAAAGGGGACGAGTCTGTCCTTCCTTTCATTTTCTCTTGCTATTTGCCACTCTGGTTGTCATATTCCAATACCCATTCATTACCTTAGCTCTTTGGGGGCTTCCTAGTGGCATTACACAAAACACTCTACACCAGGGGTCCTCAAACTTTTTCAACAGGGGGCCAGTTGAAAGGTGCCAGAGGTGGGCGCGGGCTGGCGAGGGGGCAGGGGGCGCACGGGCGGCAAGGAAGCAAGGTGGGGACAGGCATGGCACGGCGGCAGCGGGCAAGCACGCAGCGGCAGCTTGCTCGGTTGGAGATCATTTTCTCCAAGCGAGTCCAAAACCTCTGAGGCGGGCCGGATAAATGGGCATGGTAGGCCAAATCCGGCCCGCAGGTCATAGTTTGAGGACCCATGCTCTACACTTCCTCTAACTGGAGGAGGAACAGCCATGTCCTCATGGCAAAGGGTGTGTCCTTTGGGGCCAAACGACTGTTAAACACCATAAATTGTTTAAAAGATGGGAGGGGAATTAAGAAACTATTCCCTGTTTGGCTCAGAACCCACAATTGCTCCCCAAAGCATGTCTGAAGTGACAACTTAGCCTTCAGAATCCAGTCTGCTGATGAAGACTTTCAAGGCAAAGAGGAGTCTAGCAATATAACAAATAAGGCTGTCCTCTAGCACAGCAGTCCCCAGCCTTTTTGGCACGAAGGACCAGTTTCATGGAAGACCATTTTTGCATGGACTGGGGTGAGAGAATGGTTTCGGGATGATTCAAGCGCATTACAGCAGTGCCTCATACTTCAAACTTAATTCATTTC
>NW_025335321.1:1071718-1098919 GCF_004798865.1 Varanus komodoensis
GCGGAGCCTCCTCGAGCCGTCTGACCAGAGCACAAGGGGAGCGGCCCGCGGACGGAGACCGCACGTGTGCAGCTGCACAATGCTGCCTTTTGGATCCCAGTGGTGGCAGCAGCACAAGAAGAGCAGCTGGAGAAGCGAAGGATGGTGTGCGCATGGGAGAGAAAGGTGAGCAACCAGGGAAGGAGAGTGGCCCTTGTGGGGGGGGGGGCGAGTCTTGGTGCCCAGGAGGCCAATTTTAGGACCTGAGCGCTGCAGGAAGTGCATGTCAGCAAGCAGTGAGCTAAGGGCAATGTGCCAGGGACGTCATCCCTTGTTTGTGTCCCATAGTTGTGGCCCAGGCTGCCCAGGGGCTCTCTGCCCCAGCGACTTTGTTTTCCCTGAAGATGAGGGTATCCCGCCTCAAGCAGGAGAGGTGCAGGCAGGACAAGCTGGGGGTGAATAGTGTCAGAGCCTCAAAAACCAATGGCTGGAATGAACACTCAGATCCATAAGAGAGATGAATCGCCTTCAACCCCAGATGTTTATTGGTGAGGTCACCCAGGCCCCTGCAGTAACTTACAACAGCATGCTACTGGTCCTCACAGCCAACCAGGAGCTCTTAGCACATATACAGAGTATTTTATGGGTCCTGAGTCAGGTTAACACAGCAGCAGGGCAGATAATGATGGAATAATGAAATAATGGGAACACGATCAAAATATGAGAGATCTGCAGAGGGGGACTTAATACAATGAATTGGAAACATGTGGAAGACATTGTATGGCGAGGAGTTAGGTCTGACATGTCTCATTTCCCCTTTTCGAGTATGCTGATTTCTTCAGTTTCAATGGAATGTGTTTTTGCTTCTCTTATTTTACATTCCCCTTGCCAGAAGACAGTGCTGTGTTCCAAGTGTAAAACATTTGGGAGGATCCTAGATTACTCTGGAGTTGTTTAGCTCAAAGGCCAGGTGCTGGGCATGCATAGAATGGAAGTGTGCGAGTCAGAAGCATTCAACTATAAAACCAGGGGGTGAGAGCGTGTGTTTGGGAGCTTCTACACAGATCAGGTGCCAGATGCTGTGTGCTTGATGGCCTGGGGTCTCTCTCGCTGCCTAACCGGGGCTCCTGGCAGCTGAAGGGGAGACGATATTCTTGCAAGGTATAAATGCTGTTTTGTTTGCCTGTAGATACTTTCATTCCTTAAATAAAGCATTACTTTTCCTTCACCTACTGGCGTGTTCATTGCCTCCAAATTCCAAAAGAACCCCTGCCTCCTGGCAAAACATACAATAGTGTCGATTACAGGAGATTGTCATGTCAATCAGTGTCTCGGTCCAGAGACAGGTTCGGTCTGTAGGCGCACTGCAGGAAACAGGTCACAGATTTCTCCCTTGGAGAATGAGTCGCTCTGTGGAAGAGGTGGCGGTATAGTTGCGGGTTCCTGCACTGGTCTCGATACCAGAGGAAAAGTTTGGCGCAGCTCTTGCTCAGACACTGCATCTCCAGCACATGGGAGGCTGCTAGGAGGAAGCATTTTGGAACTTGCTCCCTCATAAGACTGGGCATCCTTTTTATCAGCTTTCTTAGGCTTCTCCTGTTTAGATCTTTTCTCTGGGAGAGCATCTAGACGTCTGTCTGGGACAGCACAGGTAGGTGCACCCAAACTGGTCATTTGGGAGTTGTCTGTATGCAAAGCACGGCTCCAAAATTCAGCTGTTAGGCAGTCTGCTGACGTTTCCTTACCTGTTTGGTAAATGCCTGGCAATAATAGTAGTGTCAACAACATGGGCTTCTCCCAGGCAAAAAGCACAGGGAGTGTCCACTGGCACTGGTAGTTTGCTGCCCCTATCCATGGAGTTGTGGAAGAAGGTAGAAGGACCTGGTAAAAAGTGGGAAAGGCGAGAAAAGGGTGGGGATTTTTTTTTTTTTTTTTGTTCTTTCCTTTTTAAGAGAGAGAAAAGAGAAGAAATGAAGTAGAATAAACCTGGAGATGAAAGAAGGTCTGAGGAGGGTCAAAGAGACAACATTTGTAAGGTAAACAGTAGGGGAGGAACTTCCCAGTGCTCACATGATGGTGGTCGAAGAACTGAGGTCTTGATGGACGCCCATCCCCTCATGCTGGGTGTGCCCATGGGCTGGGCTCCTGCCGAATAATAACTAATCAGCTTTGGAATCTTCCCAGAACAGCTACACACAGGCATGCAGAGTCCTTGTGTGTGATGCACAGAGACCACAAAGAATAGAAATGAAAATGTTGTCTTCTTCACAGCTTTTTAAAAGATATGGGTCCACAGTCATTTTGAAAGGCTGCAGTCTTTCTCCTTCATTGCCTGGCATGCAAATAGCAGGTGGAACAACATGGGCTTCTCCCAGGCAAAAAAGGCACAGGGCTTGTCCATAGATAGGTGGTGGCTGCTGCCACAAGGAGGGACAAGCGCAGCTCTTGCTGATATCACAAAGACACTGATGACTTCTAAGGCTGGTATGATTTCTCTAAACTCAGGATCAGAGAATAGGCAGTGGGGAGTGCACTGAGATTTGTGCAGGGCCCAAAGCCTCCTGCTCTCCCTCTTCCAGGTCCTTGATCACGTGTTCTCTCTCACTCATCAGCTCTCCATCTCGAATGAAGTTTTTCCAACCCTTTCTGGCCTCCTTGTGAGTCATGAAGTGTAAATAGAAGTGATGGGACAGTCACTTCCTTACTCAAGGCAGAGGTGGAGAGAGTGGCTGCTGGAGGAAGTGACTCGCTGCACTGGAGCTCTTGCCCACACAGACTTTCTATGGGTGGTTCTTCTCCTTGTTTCATTACTCAGAATGTTCCTGGCTCTGTGTTTCTTTAACCCAAAACATTCATGACTTATGGAGCCAGGCCTTTTTCCTTTTTAGAGAGTACTTGATCTACATCTTGGTCCTAGTATGAGGAAAGGGTTGACGTCCTTCTGCTCCCACCTTAGTGTTCTGATCAAGTCTGGGTTCCTTCACTGAATTCCAGAGTACACACTTGCTACATATTTACAGTAATATGTGTTCAGGCACTAAGGAGCAGTACAGCTTGTAAAATAGCAACAGTGTGACTGTGAATGGGGTGCTGTGAGTAGGAAAACTGACTCTCTTGACTGAAGTTTACAACTGGCCTCAGAGGGGACTACACCGCTATTGAAGGATCAAGGCCATGCAATGGCAGATTTCCTGGTATTTCTGATAATGGAGAAGATCAGGTGGTGGCAGTGACTGGCTCTTGGCCAGCTTTGGTGGGTGCATCTATTAATTAATTAATTTAGATGTTTATCTACTGCCCCACTCCCATAGGCTCTCCGTGGTTTACAAGAAATTAAAGCCTACAGCAGTTCAAATTTAGACTATACACATGTCTATTAAATAAAACCAATCTGCAAACTAACCTGAGAAGGCCTTTCAGAGGAGATAATGCTTTAACTCCCTCTGACAGCAGCAATCTGGGAAATCTGACACATCTCACCTGGCAGAGACCATCCCATTGTTTAGGGGCAACCACTGAGAACATCCAATCTGCATTAATTTTACAGAAGCAAATGTCAGATGATTATCTGCAGAGGACATTACCAGGGCAAAATGTATGAGCAAAGGCACCCTGAAAGTATTTTGGACCTGAGCCATGAAAGGGCTTTAAAGGTCTTGTACCGAATCTGAAAGCAGCAGCCGACTCAGAGACTTCAATCTCTTGAAATATGGTTACCAATATTCAGTACATATGTGGCTGCCAAGGCTGATCTGTACAGAATGAACTTGGCCAATTATCCATCCCAGTGTGGGAACACAGCAGGCCACCAACACAGGTGGTACTTATCTCCATTGATAAGGAGAGTAGGGAAATCTCCTCACCCTCTGCTTTGTATGCACTCCGCAGGCTGGGACATTTTTTAATGGTCACAGCAGTCATTCATACTGGATGGTTGCCACAAGAGCTAGAACCCTACTGGGGCCTGCTTTGGTTGCTGCAAGGCCATCATCTGGTGGGAGGCCTGAACAGCTATTTCTGTTAGGGTCTGGCAAAATTTGACGGGTGCTGCCAACATATCCACAAGAAGCACAGCAACCTGGTTACAGGAATCACTTTTGAGTTCTTTCTTGTGTTTCCGAGGGTGCTGGTGACCAAAGGTAGCTTTTTCCTGAAAAGGACAGTGTGGTGTAGTGGTTAGGAGTGCAGGACTGGGACTCAGGAAATCCCCATTCAGCCATGGAGCTAACTGGGTGACTTTGGACCAGTCACAGATTCTCAGCTCAAGCTACCTCACAGGGCTGTTATTGTGAGGATATTGAGAAGAGGAGAATTGTGTAAGAAGAAGGAAAAAGGGTGGGAGATGGATGGATGGATGAATCCGCCACAGGTGCCACTGGCATTTACAGTCCTGTGATCAAGAGGTGAGTAGCCCCCCCCCCTTCTGCCTTTGCTTCTGGTGGAAAGGAAAGTGAGACAGTCCGTCCGACTGAGGGAATCGGACCAGAGGGAAAGCTAGCACCATGTGGAAGCCTGCCAGCTGTGCTGCCCTGGCACTCCCGAGGATTCCAAATGGGACAAAGGCCCCCTTCCCCCATTGCCTCCAGCAGCAGCACCTACGGGGAAGAGGCCTGACAGGCTGCAGCCTGAAGAAGCTCCTGCTCCTTCAGGGGAGCAGGGCCAGGGAGGGCAAGAGCAGGCTGCATTTCTGACTAGGCAGGCAAGTATGGCCAGTGCATTGGGGCACCTCAGGGTCAGCAGGGAGGTGCCTCTAATCGGCTCCAGTGTCCAGGGCCTCGCATCCTTGATCCACAGTGCAGGGTGACCAGAGAGTGGGAAGCCAGCTTGGGTGGGCACTGGTACCTTCCATCCCTCCTGCATTGGTGCAGAGCCACATTTTTCACCTTTCTTCCTTGCTGCAAAACACCTTCTCCCTTCCAAAGTGATTAGAACTGGCAAGGATTTTAATCCCCAATTAGCCAGATTTGTTTGTCTAACCAGAAAAAAAAAAAAAAATTACCAGCAAGCTCCATCACATGGGTCCTCAAACTAAGGCCCATGGGCCGGATCCAGCCCACCATGCCCATTTAACCACCCCACCCCACAGGTTTTGCACTCGCCGGGCACGCAACTTGCTCACGAGGAGGTTGTTTTGGACTAGCTCGAAGAAAATGATCTCCTTGCGAGCAGGTTGGCCAAGAGGTTGTTTTGGACTCGATCTCCTCACAAGCAAGCTGGCACCTTGCCCTGTGCCCCGTGGGGCCAGTTGACAGGTACCAGTGGTGGGCACGGGCCACCAAAGCAGTGCTGGCAGGGGGCATGCCCCCTGCCCCCTTGCTGGCCCATGCCTCCCTGCCGGCACCACCGTGGTGGCCCACACCCACTGCTGGCACCTGTCAACTGGCCCCCTTTAGAAAAAGTTTGAGGACCCCTGCTCTATCAGAAAAGCTCTTTACTGAAGTGCACACACACAATATGGAGCAGCTCTTTCAAAAGAGAGCTGCGCCTTTCCTAATAATTCGAATGTCTTTATGCATTTAAGAGCCACCTACCAGTCTTTGAGGATCTTTTCTTCTGCCCACTGTCAGCCTCTGAATGCAGGACATGCTGTTTTCCCACGTTCATCTTAAGAAGCAGACAGACACACATCACTATATTACATACAAAATCATTAATTTTTGTCTATCATTGATAAACAGGGTTAATAACTTGAGCAGTCTCTCAGCTATTCTGCAAACTGGAGCTGGTTAAAGCCACTCTTCAAGTGAGGCCTCAGCAGGGTTGAAGCAGAGGGAATCAGAAATTTTATAACAAAACCACAACAAAACTGCCAGCATTGATGGAAAACAAAGGCTGAGGATGTGCAGCTTTGCCATACAAGCACATTTTACTCACAGCCCCATCAGGGCTGGGAAATAAATTGGAGTTTGCCCCACTACCCCTGTATCCCCTACCACTCTCAAGGTGGTCATGGGGGAGATGCAGGGCTGTGGGTCCCTGGGCTTGGAAGAAGGCCATACACAGAAACACGAGAGAGGTGTACAAAATTATGCTCAGTGTGGAAAAAGGGAGGAGGGAAACACTTTTCTCCCATTGCTCAGAAGAGAACCCAAAGGGATCAACCTGTGAAACTGAGAGACTGGGGACAGATCCAAGGAAGGGCTTTTCTGCACAACATGTGGTGTAAACTGTGGCATTCACTTCCACAAGACGTTGTGAGGAGAGCCAGCTTGGATGGCACTAAAAGGGGGTTGGAAGAGTAGGCCATCTGTGGCTTCTGGTCCTGAGGACGCTGTGCTCCTTTCAGCACCAGTGTACACCGACCGTGGGGGAACATGGGTGGGAGGGTGCTGTTGTACCCATATCATGCCTGTGGATTCCCGTTTGGGGCAGGTGCTTGGTCCCTGTGAGATGCTGAACTAGATGGACCCACTGTGGTCTCCATCCGGCATCTGGAAATGCTGTAAAGAAATGCAAGTTCGGTGATATAGCTGCATTCTTATACTTGAGAGACTGCTGCTCTTATTTTGGACTGATAATTATCCACCCCCCACTGCCAACCAGGCTCTGCATCATTTCCCTGTACTCTGATTGAACAGGTAACAGGTGTTGGTGGTGACCTATAAAGCCCTTAACGGCTTGGATCCTGGTTAGCTGAAGGAGCGCTTACGTCCATATATGCCCGCCCACCCCTTGCGATCTGCGGGAGAGGCCCTTCTCCGGGAACCCTCCGTGAAGGACATTAGGAGGGTGAGTACTCGGAGGAGGGCTTTCTCTGCGGTGGCGCCCAATCTATGGAATGCGCTCCCCAGAGAGGTCCGCCTGGCGCCGTCGTTACTTGTTTTTCAGCGCCAGGTGAAGACCTTTTTATTCAAACGTTATTTTAATTGTTAATATTATTTATTCATTTTATTCTTTGGCCAGGGCGACTTAATTTATATTTATATTATTCTATTTTGAAATTTGTTTATGGTTCTGAGCTGCCCCGAGGCTTTGGCGAATGGGGCGGCTTAGAAGTCTCCTAAATAAATAAATAAAATAAGTAATGCTGAATGATTAACATGTGACAGCATATGTTTGAGGGACTTTCATAAATGTCACACTCAAAGCCTTGGGATGTCTCAAGACTGTATCACTAACCCATTAACCAGGGCTGCCCATACCACTGAGCGTGAGGACAGAAACTTCTTCATTTTAAAAGTCATTAGCATCTTTTTATCACCAGGGCTGGGAAGAGACCCTTGTGGGATTATCTGCCACATGTGCCTGGCTGGCCTTGGATATTTCATGGGCAGCTGGGTGAGCACTTCCTCTTCTGCCTCGGGAAACCAGATGTCTTGGCCAGTGCTGTGCTCAGCTCTGTGATACCTGTTCCGGCAACCACGCCGGTGCTTCAAGCCAAGAGACTTCTTGGCAGCCAAGGGTGTGCTCCTGCCTGATGGATTCTGTCTGTACAAATGACCATCTGTGATTTCACTAAGACAATCTTTTCCTGGAAAACACATTTCAGAGCACATTTTGTAGGATTAAACTCTCAAATGAAACTCAAACTCGTGTACCTGCTGCCATGTCAAAGGTTAACCAAGTCAAGACACGATGCCTGAGTTGATTCATGCCACTGCTAAAAAGTGTCTTCTACAGCTCATGCCCAAAACTGCAATTAGGAAGGGCTGATGGTGGAAGACAGTTTTGTACTTCCAGAGCATTCCTGCCCTCCTGTTGCTGCTGCCTGGAGAATGAACCTCTTAGGGCCTTCTTGAGACAGACAGCATCTTCTTCCCAAGGACAGAATGGTTTCTAAAAGCTGCACTTGAAAGAACTCCAGAATGTCACTGCAAATAATACTGCTTCCTTTACAAATGTTGGCTTTGAATTTGGTTGTCTGTTTGTGGCTTCCTGGTTGGGCTGTCCAGCCTCATCCAGTGAGACTTTTGGTATTTTGGAGGTTGTCTGTTATTCTAAAAGATCTTTAAGAAGTTGCTGTTATTAATCCTGCTGAGAATGCGATCTATTACTGTTTTGTAACAGTGTTCATTGTATTTAGGACATTGTACAGTGGTGGCATGCAGTTCGAATAACTCTAACTTTGAATGATCCAGAGTTCGAACATGAGAGTTGCGGTAAAATCACTTCACAGTTCGAACAGTGCTTCTAAGTTTGAAGTACAAGCAAAGTGAAAAAAATGTGGTCACAGTGAAAACAGTATCCCTTGTGCACCCAAGTCAAAATAAATATAGTAGAAGACAGATTGCCTCAATATCCTGAATCAATTCATCTTGTCTTGGCTTGAATCAATTAATCTAGAATTGATTCATCATGACTTGACTTGAATTGATTCATCTGGAACTGATTCATCTTGACTGGACATTGAGGTAAACCTGAGAGTGTTTGAAGTGTGGGGGAGCATTTTGAGGGGGATTAAAGGCAATGAGTCTTTTACTGTAATGATTTCTTAAAATTTAAACTTTCACTGTATTTTAATCACACCTCGTATATAACCTAGAACTTCTATGGTTTAGAGCCTGGGAACAGATTAATTCACTCTCCATTATTTCTAATGGGGAAAATTGATTTGGACTTTGGACAATTCAGAGTTCAAATGGCCTCCTGAAATGAATTAAGTTCGAAGTACAAGTATCAACCACCATGAAATTCAATTTGAGACAGAACCATGAGACATGCAGTTATATATTTCTATAGACAACACAAAAATAAATAATAAATAAATTCCACAATAACCCCTCCAAAAACAAAACAGAAAAAACCTCTAAGCAGTTTCTCTGAAGTTTCATCAAAATGTTAACCACCCTTCACTTCACTACTTCCCAAGATTTTTTTGTGGGAAGAACCAGATTCAGCTAAGATAAACTAGTGATGCCCTTAAAATACAGTGAAGAAAGGGGTCTCACTAAGCACCACTCCAAGGCTGAGAGAAGGGCAAAAGATCCTTCCTCTTAGTTCACATATTGACACTGTTCTGCTAATGGGAGAAACAATGGGAATGTCCCTGTGCTTTTCTTTTAACCATTTCTTTGAGAGAAATCAATCAGATGGGAAGAAGAAACAGCAGCTATCCATACTAGGAGAACGTATTTGTTGTTTAGTCACTAAGTCATCTCCAACCCTTCACAACCCCACGGACAACATTCCTCCAGGCTCTTCTTTCCTCCACCGTCCCCCAGAGTCCACCCAAGCCCACACCCACTGCCCCAGTGGCCCCATCTAGCCACCTCATTCTCTGCCATCCCCTTCTCCTTTTGCTGTCAATCATTCCCAGCATAAGGGTCTTCTCCAGTGAGTCCTTTCTTCTCATTAGAGTATTTGAGTTTCATCTTCAGTATCTGACTTTTTAAAGAACAGTCAGGGTTGATTTCCTTTAAGAATGTCTGATATGATTTCTTTGCTATCCAAGGGACTCTCATGAGTCTTCTCCAGCACCACAATTCAAAGGTGTCCATTCTTCGGTGTTCAGTTTTCCTTATGGTCCAACTCTCACAGCCATACATTGCAACTGGGAAAACCATAGCCTTGACTATACGCACTTTTGTTGGCAGGGTGATGTCTCTGCTTTTTAGTATGCTGTCTAGGTTTGCCATAGCTTTCCTCCCCAGGAGCGTCTTTTAATTTCTTGGCTGCAGTCACCATTTGCGATGATCTTGGAGCCCAGGCTAATAAAATCTGTCACTACTTCTATTTCTTCCCCATCTATTTGCTAGAAACTGATAGGACTGGATGCCATGACCTTAGTTTCCTTAATATTGAGTTTCAAGCCAACTTTTGCACTCTCCTCTTTCACCCACATCAAGAGGCTCTTTAGTTCCTCTTCCCTTTCTGCCACTAGAGTGGTATCGTCTGCGTATTTGAGATTGTTGATATTTCTTCCAGCAATCTTAATTCCTACTTGTGATTCATCTAGCCCCACCTTTCTCATGATGTACTCTGCATATCAGTTAAATAGGCAGGGGGACAATATACAGACTTGCTTGTACTCCTTTCCCAATTTTGAACAAATTTGTTATTCCATGTCCAGTTCTCACTTTTGCTTCTTGACCGACATAGAGATTTTTCAAGAGACAAATAAGATGGTCTGGTACTCCCATCTCTTTAAGAACTTGCCACAATTTGTTGTAATCCACACAATTAGAGGCTTTAGCATAGTCAGTGAAGCAGAACTAAATGTTTTTCTGGAACTCCCTAACTTTCTCCATGATCCAGCAAATGTTGGCAATTTGACCTCTAGTTCCTCTGCCTCTTCAAAACCCTGCTTCTAGTAGTTCTTGGTCCACATACTGCTGAAACCTAGCTTGCAGGATTTTGAGCGTAACTTTGTCACCGTGTTTAATGAGTGCAATGATGCGGTAGTTTGAACATTCTTTGGCATTGCCCTTCTTTGGGATCGGAATGTAAACTGACCTTTTCCCAATTTGTGGCCACTGTTGAGTTTTCCAAGTTTGCTGGCATATTGAATGTAGCACTTTTACTGCATCGTCTTTTAGGATTTTGAATAGCTCAGCTGGAATACTGTCACCTCCACTAGCTTTGTTGTTGCTAAGACTGCCTAAGGTCCATTTGACTTCACATTCCAGGATGTCTGGATCAAGGTCAGCAACCACCCCATTGTGGTTACCAGCGACATTAAGATCTTACTTGTACAGTTCTTCCATATACTCTTGCCACCTCTTCTTAATCATTTCTGCATCTGTTAGATCCCTGCCATTTTTTGTCATTTATCATGCCCATCTTTGCATGAAATGTTCCTTTCATATCTCCAATTTTCTTGAAAAGATCTCTAGTCTTTCCCTCTAGTTTTCCTCTATTTCTTTACACTGTTTATTTAAGAAGGCCTTCTTCTCTCAATGGAATTCTGGATTCCAGAAGAACAAATCAATGAGTGCAAAGCAGCAGCAAATGGGTGGTTTTCTCTCCTCTATAACTGAGTAACAACTCTAACATACAACACACGACACTCAAGCTTCAGATTCTATGAGACACTCCATGATTTTCTATGCTAATGTATGTTTAGTTTTAATTGAAGAGTTAAGGACTCCCATGCATTTCTTGAAGCTTCAGTATCAAAGCCCTTCCAGAATCTCTAGACTAAGCCATGGCATTTCTTAAAAGGCATTTTGGGGCACTTCAATGAAAATTGGAATAACCACATCCAGCTAAGCAGACCAGGTAGCCGGTGGGGGGCATCTGTGGCTCCTGTCTATCAGAATGGCAATATTCATACATTCAGAAACTTTGCATGTTCTAACCTGTTGTGAAAAAAGAGTGAATGTGACCCATGACCTCAACTGGATATATCTATAGAAGGTGGAAGACTGATTGGTTATATATAATCAGCCAGATGCAATGAATGCTCCAAGTTGTCTGGGAGACATTTCACTGGCCAGAAAATTGCAGCTCTGTGCTCCAAGCTGCAGCATTTTCCCTGCTGGATAGGAAGTGAATCATACCCAACTCATGATACTTTAGAGGTTTTGCAACGTATGAGTAATCATAATTCTCCTTCTCTCTTCCCCTCCCAGCGTTCTCCTTCCTTTGCCTTTGTAGGAGGAAAAATAGGAAGCAGCTGTATCCCAGCCACTCAAACTGGCCATCCCAGTGCAGCAACTGTGTTGTCTTCACTGATGGAGCTCCAGGTTCTAGGACAGAGAGAACAGGCCACTGCTTCGTGTTAATTGGACATAGACTGACTTAGGCCGAAGCGAGTGCCTTTTGCTTCCTTCAGAATTGAAGGCGCTCCTAGATAAGGGTTCTGTGTTGTCGTGCAATTGGTAGCATCAAAGTAGAACTGAAAGGCCAAAACAGCCAAAAATTCCAGGGACTCAAGTTCCCGTGGCTCAAAATAACAAGCACACATTTGCATTTATTTATTTATTATTAAGCTTTAATTCTAGTCTGAAAAGGACCCTCTGGGGGGTTACAGAACAGAACAAACAAATAAAATCAAATATACCAATGAAGAACAATGAAAAACTAATTTACACATAATTTAACAATAAACCAACAAATAAACAATACGCACTAGTATATATAATTCGCAACAATGTACAGTTCACAAGAATATAGAACCATATACAGCTGAGAGTCAGGCATTAAAGTGAGAAGTTAAAGCAGTATAAGTTAAAGTTATAAAACAGTAAAAATTAATTCCACTTAAAATTTATACAAAATAAAATCCGTTATTAAAATGCGTGGAAAATAATGTTTTTGCCTGGTGCTAAAAAGATTATAATGATGCCTCCAGATGAGCTGCTCTCAGGAGGCTATTGCATAGGTGGGGTGCAGCCAGAAGGCCACACTTCATCCTCCTTACCTCTGTGGAGGATGACTCCTTCAGAAGAACCTCCAAACCGTACATATGGGAGCAGGCAGTCCATCAGGTATCCTGGTCCAAAGCCATTTAGGGCTTTATATGTCAAAGGAAATGACTTAAACTGGGCCCAGAGCTCAACCAATAACCAAGAAAGTTGGTATAAAATAAAGTGATAGGGCATGTGAACTTGCTCACACCAGCGGCTGTGCTGCCTTATTTTGTACCAGTTGAAGTTTCCAGACTGGATCTTCATTCTGTCTGCTAGGGTGTTTGCTATTTGATTCAGTTTTGTATCATCTGCAGATCTGATTCTCTTTCCTTGTACTTCCTCATCCAAATCATTAATCAAGATGTTGAAGAGCTCTGGGCCCAGGACAGACCCTGTGGCACCCCACTAGTTACCTCCATCCAGTTTGCCACTGATGAGCACTCTTTGTGTCTGATTCAGCAACACCGTGACTCCCGCCAAGGCCGTCTCCTGGCCTGACATTGGGAACCCCTCAGAGGTCCTACCTTGTTCCCCCACCTTGTCTGTCCTGCACTACTCCTCACTTGCCCAGTTCTCCCAGACAAAACCCCACTCACACACACTAGGACAAAATAAAAAGTTAATTAAAAAAGAATTAAAATTTTAAATTTTAAAAATAAAAATAATTTTTAATATTAAAAAATAAAAACCTGCCCCCAGGGAAGAGAGTCCCCAGGCAGCCCGGGCCACAGCTGAGAGACGCAGACAAGGGACAACGTGACAAGGGTTAGTGCAGCCTTATAAGCCTCACAGGCCGCCGGCCCCACTGCTCCGCTGCCCAGCTCCTGCCTTGCCTTTGCTGGTCCCCTGGCCACTCAGCCTCTCTCCCAGCCTGTGCCTCTGCTGTTCTGCCAAGAGGCCAGGGCCTAAAGGGCTGGCAGCAGCTGAGCACGGCCTTATTGGCCCCTCAGGCCCATCTGCTTCCTCCTGGCCCCTCTGGCCTCTCTGGCCCTGCCTCCCTTCCTCTCCACTGCTCCTGCCCCCCCCCCCCACCCCAGCTCCTACCTTGCCTTCACTGGTCCCCTGGCCACCCTCAGCACACTTTCCCAGCCTCTGCTGCTCTGCCAAGAGGCCGCTTTCCCTCTTTCCCTTCCTGTCCTTCCTAAAAAGAGCATACCCTTCTAATACCCAATCCACCATGTTTCTGTATTCCCCACCAGGTTGTTCCCGCCTGTTCCCAGGAGAATGTCGAGTTCTTCCTGCTTGTTTCCCATGCTCCTAGCATTGGTGTACATGCATCACAGCTTTAAAATGTAATAAATAAACTGCAGCTCATGTAGAATGCCAGGCTAACCAGGACCTGAAGTTCTGAGCACATACATCCAGTTCTGGTCTACTTGTATTAGCTACTTCAGGGCCCATAATACCTGTTGGAGTGCCTCTTCCAGCTGCAATCTGTGCTTAACCTCAGGGGTCTTCCTCCAAGTGCCAATTCTGAGGGAGGTTCAGAGGGTGGTATCCCCTCATCTACAAAACAACTTCCCCCAGCAGCCTGCCTGGCACCAAACTTGTCATCTTTTTCAAACCAGGTTTAAATGCCAAGGCCTTTAAAGATGTAGTTGGTTATCAGGGGCTTGAGGGGACTACGTCAGGTGTTTTTCTTTACTGTATGTTTAAGCTGCTTTAATTTTTAATTATATTTTCATTGTATGTTATTGCCTTTTTATGGATTGTAAAATTATCTCCTGGACTTCTAGCCATTCTACAGCTTATTTTAGAGCAAGGGAGGTCCAGTATAATTTTGGTTGCTCTGTGTGATTACCTTTGCTGGAAGAAAGACAGGTGGAGTTCAAAACTGCTGATAATCCTGGACCCCTCAGTGGCTTTTGATACCATCGACCATGGAATCTTTCTGGATAGGTTAATTGTAGAAAGTGGCGCTGGGGGATTATTGCTCTGTCCCATGGCTTCTATGCCATGTAGTTCCCAGGGTGCTGTTTAACACCTGCATGAAACCTCTGGGAAAGGTTATCTGGGCTGATGATAGCTCTACCTTTTTTTTCATCAAACCCAGGTGAGGCAGTGGCTGCTCTGAGCATGGTAATGGATTGGATGTGGGTCAACAAACAAGTCCAGTTCAAAGTGCTACTACAGGGAGTCAATGCTGTGCTGGGCTGCACAGAAGGCCTGCAAGCTGCCCATGTGTATGCTGGAGGGGAACAGTTAAAGCCAACCTTGCTCAAACCCTGGTTTAATTAAATTATGGCTCCTACTAAAATGGGTTTCCAGGTAGCTTGCTTTTGGTAAATCTGTTCCATCTGTGAAACCCACCCCAGTGGAAAAGGCCATGTTTTTGCTCACATCAGCACAGAAGCTGGATATTGTCTTTTCTGTCGCCATCTTTCATGGGCTGTTCAGCTGACACAGATTTGTTCACACCCTTCTGGGCAAACAGCTTCTGTCCCATTCCTTGAGATGTTGTCATTCAAATTCTGTGGAAGGACCAGTGATGTAATGTTCTGGAAAAGTTTCCTTTGCCACATGGACCGAAAAAAGAAAAAAGAAAGAAAGAAAAGCATCAGATTGTATTTTGTGTGTGCGTGTGTAATTTCACTTAAACAAATATTCTGATTTCTGTCATCAGTTTAATCCCAATCTTTGCTTTAGATTAGTAAACAGGTCATGGAGAGGTTCTATTTGCAGTGTGTTATGAAATGTGTGTGGATTTCTTGCAGGGTTTATATTCAACACAGCCCTGTGGGAAGTCACCTGACTGGGCTGCTAAGCACCACCCCATGCAGGCCATGTGCTGATGTAAAACCCTGGAGGGCTGATGACCTTGCAAAGAGAAACAGAAATTGATCTCTGCAGAGATTCACTTTGGAAAGCACAGAAATGGCTTCTTTAGATCTTACTGGGGTTTCTGGACTTACAGTCCAGTCTAGGTGTTCTTTGCAGAGGCCCCATAATTGTTCAGATTACTGCAGTGGCCACTTGGACCATCTTCTGTATTAATGCTCTGGTGCAGCATCCTAGAGGAAGGGGAGCCATGCTTTCTATTTCAAAAATAACCTTTCCTATTCCAACCCATTTAAAAACTGTACAATGCACTCTTGAGTGTTGGCTGTAAGTTGCAAAGCAATTAAATGTGAACATGCAGGAAGTTGGGTTAAATTTATTTTATCCTTAAGAAAAGCATCATTCTTACCTTGCAGGAAGTCAGTCTCACACAGTTCTTACTTTTGCCAATTTAATATCATATAAAATATGACTGGGGCAATCAGGCATCAGGCCCATGTCCAGACCCTCAGTGCTTGCTACCAATACAAACTTTGCTGATCTAAAAGCCTCAGCTTGTGAACAGAATGTGCTAATAGGAACACAGAAACATAGAAACAGAGCAAGTCAGAAGGGACCTCCCGGGTCATCTAGTCTGACCTCAGCTCCAGCCGGCTCCGCTTGCAACATGCCCATCATGTGGACGTCCAGCCTATCTTTGAACACCCTCACCAATGGGGCCTCAGTGACCTCCCGTGGAAGCCCATTCCACACCCTCAGGGTCCTAAGTGTCAGGAAGTGCTTCCTGGCATCCAAATGGAACCTGGGTTCCCTGAGCTTGGCTCCGTTGGAGCACGTCCTGCTTCCTCTGCAGGGGAGAACAGGTCTCTACCCACCTCCGTGTGGCACCCCCTCACATACCTGTATGTCGCCAACAGATCCCCTCTGAGTCTCCTCTTCTCCAGGCTGAAGAGACCCAGTTCCCTCAGTCTCGCCTCATATGGCTAATGGAATGCTATGTCTTTGCCAAGGAAGAGGACAAGCCCCCCATTATCTTATGAGTACATGCCACAGGGAATTAGCCAAGTTTAGGCAGGCGCCAGATAATTAATATAGGTAGAAGTTAATTGCAAAGCAGTGCTTGCAAGTGTCTCTGCCGGACCTTCATTTCCTTGCTGTATCCATTTTTTGCTTTTTTTATCTCCAAAGAAACAGGAAATAGTTTTTTTAATTGTCAGCATTAAAATAGCTGCAATCACCACCAACAGAAGGAAAGGATATGACAGTACTCTACAAGTACCTCAAAGGAAATACCTCTTCTCGCTCATCCAAAGGTGTAGGACACAGAGCAATGAACTTAAACTACATTACACCAGGTGCAGGCTGGAAAACCTGTCAAGTCACTATGACAGTGGAACCAGTTGCCAAGAGAGGGTGTGTGCTTTTCCACACTAGAGACAAAACTAGACAGTCATCTGACCGGCATCATACACCAGCAGGGGGTTGGACCTGATGATCTTCTTGGCCCCTTCTGACACTACTCTTCTATGACCCTGATTCTATAGGATGTACTTACACTTTTTTCTGTCCTACACTGGTCTGTGAGCAAGCAACTTCCGTAGGGCTTTCGGGCAAATTCAGGATGAGGCAGAAGAGGTTCCTGTCCCCTTTTTCTGTGTGAAATGAAATTGAGAGTTTAGAACTTGGGCCAGCTGAAAAGGGAGTTATGACATTGGGAAACAGATTGTGTAGTTGCTACAGAAAGATAGAAAAAAGCATGTGTCTAAAGGAAGCTCCTTTCTATCAGATCAAACCATATTGAGCCCCTGGACCTTCAGTGGTCACCGTTCTCTGGAGTTTTGTTAGGCCTTCTGCCCCAGTTCTTTTCAGAAGGGATGTTAGGGATGTTGGAACTCAGAATGAAAGACTGGCCCTTCCATTAGGCCCAGTAAGGTGATACTAGACACTGGAGGAAGCAGTGGCCATCACCTGCTATTTCCCCCCGGGCTCCCTGGCTGTTTTCTGTGGAACAGCAGAGCTTTGCATGCCATACCTCTAACCTGCTGTCTTGGATGTGGAGCAGTGCTCTGTGACATCTCCAGGTTAAAGTGGGCTTCAGCTGCTCATCCAGTCAACCTCTGTAGGTGAACTGAGAAGGGTGCTGATATTTGTCTTTGTCTCAAGCAAAATTATTTTGTCCAGAACTGCTGGGATCTTCTAAGAACCTCTAGCCCTCATCTGTGATTCTTCTGCACGGATGAAACAGCAAAGGAACTCACGAGTAGGTACAGATTGCAAGGTAACATTCTTTTAATTGGAAACAATGATGGCAGATGGAGGCAGAGGACATGAACTAAACTATGATTCTTTGTCTTTCTGCACTGCCCCTACATAAATGTTTCCTCTTTTCTGAGGATATTTCCGAGGTAAATGCTGGAAGCTGTGAAATGGCTCACTGCTCTTGTAACTAAGCAGTTAAAATGAAGCTCTCCTTTATGTATTTGATGCTACCTGAACATGTGCAAAGTAGATTTCTCTAATGACTGACCACTTATCCCCACAGAATTTCAGGAAGGATGGATCAGGATGCTCTAAACATTTTAGCAGTCTTTAGAATAGAATGTACTTTGCTGACTGTGGAAATTTAACTTCATAACTTAAAGGCTTAATAACAAAAGGAAGCTGAATTGTTGTATAGCAATCTACCACAAATTCAAGGACATTTAGATGTCCCCTAAGACTGTGATATAACAGTGAAATCTTATTGTGCAACTCTCACAGAAGAAATAAGTCGTACAACCTTGCCTGGCCAGACCTTGGAAAAGTGTAGCAACTTACCTGTGTGAGCCGGGAAGGTGATGTTATTACGGACAACTGTAGATATACTGATCCCCCGCCCCCAAGCCTACAGTGTTGCTGAGCAGTTTTCACTTCTTCTTCTTTTTTTTTTTTTTCACTTTATTATCCTACCTTTTTCCTGAAAGGGCTCAAGGCAGCTTACATCATTCTCATCCATCTTATCCCCACAACAACAACCCGGTGAGGTAGGTTGGGCTGAGAGTCTGTGACAGGCCCAAAGTCACCCAGTTGGCTCCATGGCTGAGCGGGGACTAGAACCCAGGTCGTCTGAGTCCCAGTCCCATGCCCAGTCCCAGTTGGGGAAAGACTTTTGTTTGCATGACATTCGAAATGAATTTGGGACTGAGGAGAGGACCCAGTTTATGGCAGCAACGTTCTGTATTCATGCTAGATATTTTGCAACTTTTGCCACATTACCACTAGGTCTCACTACCAACTAGCAAATGGTAAGGCAAAGATAACTGGACTCAGGAACTATTCAGTCACAGGGTTTCCATCATGCCAAGATTCAGCTTCAGTTCATTGGCCCCCGTGCACTGCATCACTGAATCCAGGCAGGGTTCCACGATTTGCATCACCTCACCTGATTCAGACATCACAGAGGAACAGTGTGTCATCAGTACAGAGTCATAGACTAGTAGAGTCAGAAGAGGCCAAGGATGCCACCAGATCCAGCTCCCTGCTGTTGCAGGACACAAAGTTAGACCATCCTACTCAGAGGACTGTACAGTTTTGCCTTGAATGTCTCAGGTACCCCCAACCTCTCTAGCCAACTGGTTCCACTGTTGTATTACTCTGATAGTGAGAAAACTTTTCTAGCCTGAAACTGGGTTGTCGCAGCTTGAATTGATTATTCCATGTCCTACACTCTGATATCAGCAAGAAGATATCTTGACCTTCCTCTTCGTGACAGCCTTTGAGGTACTTATAGAGGCATCTTGTCTCCCCTCAGTCTTCTCAAGGCTGAACATGCAGTGTTTCCAAACCCTGATTCATTTTGTTATCTTCTAGACCTTTTCTAAAATCTCGGTCCCCAGAACTGGACACAGTATTCTAGATGAGGTCTGGCTAGTGAAGAGTTAGGAGAACTATTAATTCTCATGATTTGGAAGTAATGCATCCCAAAATAGCATTTGCTCTTTTTGCAGCGGCATCATATTATTGGTCCATACTTAGCCTGTTGCCCACAATAAGTCCATATCTGGCATATTTTATTGCACTTCACTCCATTTCCCCTAATGGCCACTCCCATCAGAATCATATGGATATTGAACAACACTGGGGAAAGATTATACTCAGCAGAATCCCACAACTTAATTGTCAGGAGTCCAAGGAATAGTCTTGCAATGTCATTCTCCCAAATCAACTCAGTAGGTTAGACTAAAACCTCTGTAAGTAGTGCCACCAGTACCCTAACTCACAGAGTTAATTCAGGAGGATGCCACAGTCAATTGTATCAAAAGTGGGTGAGAAAGTGAGTAGAATTAAGAGTTGAATGCCTGCTGGTGCAGGCCTGTACCCTGGATGAAACCCAGATTGTAATGGGTCCACATGATCAGGATCCTCCAAGAATCCCTGCAGTTAATCTGTCCTGGCGTGGGTAATGGTTGTCAAATATCACTGAGTCCACAGTGGTCACTTAAGGACAGAGGGACCTCAGTTTCATGAAAAGAGCTGTTTACCTCTCCCTGGGCCCACTTGGTCCTACTCCTTCACGTAGCTCACATTAGCCAGGAAGGGCAAGGATCAAGAGGCAGTTGCATTGCGGTAAGCATCCTGTCCATATCTTTGAGCTGCAACAACTGAAACTGATCCCCCAGAATCAGGCAGATGGTGGGGGTCGAACTCCTTGCCTGGGGCTGCACTAACAACAAGATCAAAGTTTGTTGCATCGGCAAGGGATGTTGGCATCCAGCTCCAAGCTCAATGTAGGACTGTAAGTTAAAGCGTCTGCAATACGTGATGCAAAACATCACAGGATCAGGGCTCCATACAGGGCTCTAGTACAGGGGTCCTCAAACTTTTTCAATAGGGGGCCAGTTGAAAGGGGGCAGCTACACGCATGGGCCAGTGAGATGGGGGTGCCTGGGGACGCAGGCCAGTGAGGTGTCGTCGGGCGCACGCGAGGTGGCATCAGGCACGTGTGGCAGTGGCTTGCTCGCTTGGAGGCCATCTCCGATCCACCAAGCCACCACCTCCCCACCTGTGCAGCATGCGCGGGGGCGGCGAAGAGTGACGCTTGCCAGATGGATGGCCATGGCGGGCCGTATTTGTCCCACGGGCCGTAGTTTGAGGTCCCATGCTCTAGTAGATGAAACGGACGCAGCCCTCTTTGCTATCCATAGCACTGCATAGGGGGCATGCTTCATTGCCCTGGAGCTTGCTTAAGTTCCTTGATTCCTATGCCATTTACATTCCTATGTCCAGCTGAGAAGGCACGTGGGTAAAAGCATGTGAATGACTGGGAGCTGGGGGTGAGACACGTTATAATCATGTTGGGAGACAGCTGAGGAAAACAAAGTGAGAAATAGGCAAATGAACAACATATAATTAGGCAGAGATAGGTCTTCTTCAAAGATGGTGCTGAAAGCCAATGTGGTATAGTGGTTAAGAGTGAGTCTGAGACTCAGACAATTTGGGTTCTGGTCCCTATGCAGCCATGGAGCCAAACAGGTGACTCTGTCACAACCTCTCAGCCCAACCTACTTCACAGGGTTGTGGCTGTGGGGATAAGACTGGGAGTGGGGGTAATGCAAGATATCATGAGTTCTTTGAAAAGGAAATAGGTGAGACATAAATCTAATACATAAATAAAGTTGCATTTCAACTAATCTTTTTAATATTCCAGTGTACCAAATAAAATAAGATGATAGCAGTGGGATCTATGAACACAACACCTTGTCTTTAGCAAATGGTGAGGATGCTGCTAACAAAATATGTGAACTTTTGCATCCAAGGGTTATGACAGGACCTTCATGATGGCCACAGACCAGTTTAGTGTCCTAGTTAAACAGAAAGGTCTTTGAACCCATTTAGATGAAGAGGTCCGTTCCCATGGACAGATCCCACTGAACTATGACGACAGTTTAGATATGTGGTGCCCGCTGCTTCTCAGAAAAGAACCAATATGACCTGCTGCCTGGGATAGTACTGCATAGTCACAACCTCTGGGCACTTGAATCAAAACCTGCCATACATAGTATGGAGAGGGAAGGAAGTTGTGGGCAGGGTGGGGTAAAGCTGAAGGAAATGGGAAGGGACCACTGGAGGAAAGGCATCCATCTGGAGATAACAATAACCAAAGCCCCAGAGAGCAATGGGGCTCAGCTGCATTGGGTCCTTCATCCTCTTCCTGTCTGTCCACTCTTCCTGCAACCAGCTCCCATTTGCTTTGAAAGACGCTGGGCAGCTAAGCATCACCAGATGGTCATACACCACCAGGTACATTGGCATATACCTCCAGTATCCAAAGGTCATGGTTTTTTCAAAGATGATTATTAGCCAACTGTCCCAACTGACTGGGGCCTTCATTCTATGTCAAACACTCTGCAAACATATGTGTTTATCCTGCAGTTACCTGGAACAGAGAGGCTTAGTCAAGGCTTTGGGACTCAACAGAACATCCTGTTCCCATTTCTCTTTCCTTATTTTTTCTAGGAATGAGCTGGGATGGAGAGGGGGTGGAATGGACAACATCACAAGTTGTGTTACCTTGCTGAGTTGTGAGCAAACTCAACATCAGTTGCAGTACCCAATTTTGAGCTCAAAAAATCACAAAAGAATTTAATTGACCTTTTAAAAAGTGCCTCTGGAAATGGGAGGGAAAGGCAAAGTGGCATTGGAAATATACTTCAGCATTTTTAAGTTTCACTGTCTGTGGATTAAAACCACAAAACTGTTTGCTTCTTTTAACAAGCCAGAAAATTTGGAAGGAAAGCACACGAGTCTGTCATCACTGAGGTTGGTCAAGCCACTTCTTATGGACAGTCTCCTCTGATTTTTACAGGAGACATCTGAGGAACTAGACTGTAAGCCCACAAAAGCGATGCCGGAATAACTGCATTAGTTCAACAGGACATTTTGTTGGTTTTGCTGTAGCAGGTGAGCCCCTCACCCCGCATTTGTCACCCTGTTGCTTGTTCCACAGCCTCTCCTTCTTCACTGAGCTAAGAAGAGGCTGGTGCAAGACACCTTGGTTGAATGCGGGCAACACACCATGGCTTGTCCTGCGTTATATTATCCCCTACTAGCAACAAGGCCAATAGAACCCAATTATTAATGCAAACCCAGATCAATGTTTGTGCTGTGTGAACTAGGTGAGCACTGCAGATGGGAGGGTTGGATTATTTAAATTATTTAACCCTCACATAGCCCACAACCTGTTTTACTTCTCACAAAATCTCTGCTCACGTGCTTCACACATCATTTAACCCAAGCACAAACAGGGTTGTAAGGTACGATATAAATGGGGCTGCTTTTCAAATAGTAGCCACATGTGCTCCATACGTGCCACAGCCTGGCCTGATACTGGGCTATCAGGTTGTGCTAACAGCCCCACTGTGGACTGTGACAACCAGTGTGTCAAATTCCCTGCCCTGAGGGAGAACTTCCTGACTTCATCATAATGTAATTTTGCTGCCTATTTAGCAGGTCTCCACTCAATGCCCAGAGCAAGGCTCAACCAAAGATTTTAAATTAATTATACAGTGGTACCTCAGCTCACGTACACCTCATTTCATGACCAAATCGGGTCTCGAACAGAAATTTCAGAAAAAAATTGCCTCAGGTCACAAACTCCGCATCGGGTGATGATCGCAATCGTACCCATCTTCCCTGCCCAATGGGGAAATTTGACTTGGCTCACAACCAGTTTGGGTCAATACCCAAGTCATGGAATGGATTGAGTTCGTGAGTCAAGGCACCACTGTATTTAGTTTTTCACTACATGTATAGCCTACATTTTTTCCTTCCAAGGTCTTGAGCTCCCAATTCTCCTCTGCTTCTCAATCTTATCTTAACGATAGCCCTGTGAGGTAGGCTGGGCTGAGAGTCTGTGACAGGCCCAAAGTCACCCAGTGAGTTCCATGGTTGAGTGGGAACTAGAACTCAGATTGACTGAGACCCAGTCCTGCACTCTCAACCTCTACATCACAATGGCTCTCCAGTCCTTCTGAACATTTTAAAAAAATTCTTAGGATTTTCCACTCCTGTCCCATTTGTGCAATTTTTAATGCACAAATGGGAGAGGGTGTAGCCTGGATGAATGAATGTAGTCCATGTGAAAAATGCTGCTAGTCTCGATGCAACACTATTAACACTCTGGTTCCTGACTCCTGGCTGAGCAAAGCAGAGGAAGGGGTCCCAACTGGTCTAGGGCTCTGGGATGCAAGAAGGCAAGCTCCCAGGGAGCAAGAAACCAGCATGAGCAAGCAGGAGTTTGGTGATGGAGGTATAATGGAAGGGAGGCAGAGGCAAGCAAAGGCAATATCTTGTTTTAAGATATCCCAACCTTTCCTTTAGAGGGGCCTGCCATGGGACTTCGTTTATGATTGTCCTGATTTTGTTAAAGTTGGATTATTATTATTATTATTATTATTATTATTATTATTATTATTTTAAATCCAGGGTACATGTTTGACTACAGCTACAGCTTTAACTTCCTTTATTATTGAGAATTCAAGTAAGACATATTCACTTTCTGCCAGAATCCCTGTAGCTGCTACTTTGTCCAATATTGTCTTCCCTGTTGGTAGAATCAGACCAAGTAAAGCTGTACCTCTTGTTCCTACTTGTACTTTCTGCTGGAGGAAGTTATCAGTGTCGCACGATAAGAATCTCTTAGAGGGGTTGTGTTTGGCAGAGTTTGACTCCCAACAGTTATCAGGGAAATTGATGTCATTGATATCTAAAGCCACACGAACTATTCCATCTTTTCTACATTTTTTGGGAAACTAGTGTTAGGTGCAGCTATTTATTTATTTATTTATTTATTTAAAGCTTTTCTACCCTGTCCCCCATTAGCGTCTCAGGATGGCTTACGATAAAACAAGTAGAATAACACAAGCAATCTTAATTCTGACTTGCGATTCATCCAGCCCCGCCTTTCTCATGATGTGCTCCGCATATAAGTTAAATAGGCAGGTGACAGTATACAGACCTGCCAGACTCCTTTCCCAATTTTGAACCAATCAGTGGTTCCATGTCCAGTTCTCACTGTTGCTTCTTGACCCACATACAGGTTTCTCAAGAGACAAATATGATGGTCTGGTACGCCCATCTCTTTAAGAACTTGCCACAATTTGTTGTGATCCACACAATCAAAGGCTTTGGAATAGCTTTCTCCATTATCCAGCATATCTTGGCAATTTGATCTCCTCTGCCTCTTCGAAACCCTGCCTGTATTGCAGGTAGTTCTCGGTTCACATACTGTTGGAGCCTAGCTTGTAGGATTTTGAGCATAACTTTGCTAGCATGTGAAATGCTACAGTACAGTAGTTTGAACATTCTTTGGCATTGCCCTTCTTTGGAAAAGGTATGTAAACTGAACTTTTCCAATCCTGTGGCCACTGTTGAGTTTTCTAAATTTGCTGGCACATTGAGTGTAGCACGTTTACTGCATCGTCTTTTAGAATTTTGAATAGCTCAGCTGGAATACTATCACCTCCACTAGCTTTGTTGTTGCTCAGACTCCCTAAGACCCATTTGACTTCACATTCCAGGATGTCTGGATCAAGGTCAACGACCACCCCATCATGGTTTTCGGGGACATTAAGCTCTTTCTTGTATAGTTCTTCTGTGTTCTCTTGTCACTTCTTCTTACTCATTTCTGCATCTGTTAGATCCCTGCCATTTTTGTCCTTTATCATGCCCATCTTAGCATGAAATGTTCCCTTCATATCTCCAATTTTCTTGAAAAGATCTCTAGTCTTTCCCATTCTATTTTTTTCCTCTATTAATTTACACTGTTCATTTAAGAAGGCCTTCTTATCTCTTTAGCTGGAATTCTCTGGAATTCTGCATTCAGTTGGGTGTATCTTTCCCTTTCTCCCTTGCATTTCACTTCCCATCTTTCCTCAGCTATTTTTAAGGCTTCCTCAGACAGCCATTTTGCTTTCTTGAATTTCTTATTCTTTGGGATGGTTTTAGTTGCTGCCTCCTGTACAATGTTGCAAACCTCCTCAACCCAACCCTAACCTGGATTTTCACCCTGACCCTAATTTTATTCTGAAAGGGCCATGCCCGGGACCTGAGTTCACAAAATGCCATGAGGTGGGCCCAGCCTAAAAATAGCCTGTTTTGTAGCCAGTTATGTATCTTTCAAGTCCACATTTTGCTAATTCATTTATCAGCATGCTCTGGGGCACTTTTTGTAGATGGGAACAACATCAGCTCTCCTCCAGTTATCTGCTATTTCTTCTGTTTTCCAAGATCTCTCTTAGTTGACAGATCAGTGGTTCAGAGAGTTCTTCCACTAATTTATTTATTATGATGGAGCTTGTCATGTCTTGGTGATTTAAGCTCATTAGGCTCTTCAAAGTGTTCCTTGACCATCTGTCTGTTGATCTTGGGCTGTGATCTTTTCCTTTCATCTCACACTTCCTCCTCTGTAGGTAGGATATATTTTCTCTATTGGGAGAAGACTGAGTTGAAGTAGGAGTTGAGCACCTTGGCATTTTCCTTGTCACCTGTTATCTTTTTGGTGTCCATGTTGAGCTGTTGTGCACACCTTTCTTTCATTTGTCTTTTATTTTGGATGTAGCTAAAGAAGGCTTTATTGTTGTTTTTAGCAAGCCTTGCTAAGAGCAATGGGAATGCAACGGGTCAAAATAGGGAAGGACTTGGCTGAGACAGAGGAAAGTTGCTTAAGGCAAGGCCATCGGCCCTTAACAAAGAAGAGCCTCTCAAAGAGCAGCCTTTCTACTGCCATCTGGTGAGCAACCTTATGCCAGTATGCTCTCTGTTCAAGGTAGAGCATAACTACTATCTAACTACCATCTGGTGGAGGAAGTGTGAAAGTGCATCCCATTTTTAACTGGTTAGAAAGTATTTATAGGTAGGCAAGGATAACAAGAAAGATTCTGGGTTTAGGATAATCTATTCTTCTTTTTAGGATTTTAAAAAGTGTACAATTCTTGTATAGGTCAGCTGAGGGTTATGAAATTCTCACAATTTGCCAAGCAAGCCCCATAACGCCTGACATAATACAGAAGGCTGAAAAAATTGCCCCACAAGGTCCACTTGTGGCTCATGACCAAGGAATGGGCAAAATGTTGAAAGTCAGATGCAGAGAGTAATCCTGCAACTACCAGGAGTGCTATTCTGGAGCTCAGTCAGCAGATGGAGCCCTGAAGCTGCCTCTGATCCTGACAGATACAAAACTCACATTATTTAATTGGCAGGCCCTAGGAAACCATCCATGAGTTCTTGACTCTGAGAATGCAAATTAAGCTGAGTCATTGGAAGGCTGAGGAAATCACTCCATGGTTCCCACTGGTTGGTCAGGATCCCATAATGAGCCATATTTTCAAGTCAGCAGACGGGAAAGAAACTCATACCATTTTTCAGGGTGAACCATACCTAAGTCCAAGCTTGCATTGTGGGTTTAGAGCTGAAGAAATTGCTCCATGATGCCCTCCCATGGGTCAAATCCCCAGAATCAGCAACATTTTTAAAGTCAGCAGAGGATACTGTCAGTGATCAGAATGTGCACAGCGGAACAACAGACATGGGCATTGGGACCTGGGCAATTGTCCAAATGCTAGGCCTAAGTCAAGTCCCACAATCCAAAGTCACAGCTGGGAGGAGTAGAGACACATGGCAAGGTCAGTCCAGTACACAATTAGATAGTCAGGCCAGGCCAGAAGTCCGAATGGAACAACATCAACTGTGGCACATCTGGAGACCTTCAATGGCAAGGCACCTCTTCCCTGCAGAGGAAGGCAGGACGCTCTCCAAAGGAGCAAAGCTCAGGGAGCCAAGGTTCCATTTGGATGCCGGGAAGCACTTCCTGACAGTTAGGACCCCAACGGTACGGAATGGGCTCCCACGGGAGGTCATTGAGGCCCCATCGGTGCGGGTGTTCAAGGATAGGCTGGACGTCCACATGGTGGGCATGTTGTGAGCAGGGCTGGCTGGAGCCGGGGCCCAACTAGATGGCCCGGGACGCCCCTTCTGCCTCGCTCTGTGTCTATGTGTCCCCACTGGCCTGGGGAAGGGGGTGTGTGGAGGGGGCTGTTGCAACAGAGAAGAGGCGGACCGTGCCTGGGGATGGGGGGGCAGGGCGAGCAGCCGGCTTCCGCTTGGAACGTGGCGGAGG
>NW_025335322.1:0-12143 GCF_004798865.1 Varanus komodoensis
GTTGTGCACTGACACAGGTGGTGCCCACCCATTTAGCATGCCCTTCGCTAGCCAGATTCCAGGCATGGGAGGCTCGGAGCTGCCCTTTTTCAGTCACACACACCTATGGGCAGTAAGGAAGTGTCCCATCTGTCTGTGTGCACCTCCCAGTACTGAAACACGCTGCTTCTGTGAGCTCTTTGCCCCCATCCTCTGCTTCCCCATCATCACCACCATGTCTGCAGACTCCTGACTGCTCGTGAGATGATTTCTGCCATTTTCATATACTCCATGTTTTATTATCATCACCTTATCAAAATGAACAACAATAAGCACATCAAAACCATAGCAATGCTTTTCTAGCTTTTTTTTTTTGGGTTGGGGGGAGGTTTTTCATCAGAAGGAAGGAAGGAAGGAAGAATAGAAGGAAGGAATTCCATTCTCTTTGAAGATTCCTTCTCACACTCCAGCTTTAGGAGAAGCTATAACTCCAAGACTGAGCTTACAGGGTGCATCAGTTTCCATTCTTGACATCTCCAGTTTTAGGTGGGAAAGACCTGTGAGTTCAGATAATCCTGCAAGGGTGACCAGTGGTCCCTCTTACCTCCAATACCATGGATGCCAAGTGTGTTGCCCTAGTAGCCTGGTCAGTGGTGGCAAGCCCCACACTGCCTAAGCACCTCTGCCTTTCACTTACCTTCAATCTATTGCACACATTTTATATATGAAAACCTATCTTTCCTGGCACTGGGACATTTTCCCCCTCAGCCTCTATTAGAAGTGTTCTCCTTTCTCCCGCACTCACCCCAGTTTCTGTTTTGATTTGTGTTTTCAACATTTTTACTCAGCTTTGAGTGTGTTTAATCTTTAGACTCAGTAGTCAGGTTAATAAGCATGCTTCAATCACCACCTTTGGGCTGTGGAACAGGTGAATTCCAGTTGGGGCATAATCACTAAAAATAAAAACACCCCTGTAATACAAAGCTATGGTTTTTCTATTTTGAAATACCATGCACAGTTCTGCTTCCCATGCCTGAAAAATCAGACAGCAGAACCAAGGAAGAGTGAACAGGGGCAACCTGTCTGAACCAGTCCCACTTGGGGGAAAGGTTGCAAGACATGGAATTTTGCAGCTTAGAAAAAAGGCGAGTAAGGAGGGCACTAGGATGCCAAAGTAGTTTTACTCACTAGGATGAGTTTTACTCACTAGGAGTAGTTTTACTCACTAGGATGCCAAAGTAGAAAGGGGAATTTTTGAAAATTTGAATGTACAGTCATCCGGTGATGCCGAGAAGAAAGACGTCTTCACACAGCATACCGGTAAACGATGCAATGTGATACCGCAAGGCCCCCAACCTGAATGGCTTTAAAAGAGGACACCGGACACATGAGAAAGACAAGGGGCTGTGTGGCAGCTAGTCCATCTGCGGCCTGCTGTGGAGAAGGAGGCCACCGGGTGCCCATGGGCTCCAGGGCAGCCCAGGTACCATTCCTGGCACCCACCAAAGTTTCTTCCACACCCCGCTTCCAAAAATAAACCTTATCAGCAGCTGGAGCGGCTTGCAAGCAGAATGCCACCGCTGCTGCCTCCAGTCCAGCAGAGGCCTCTGGGCCTCATGTGGGCCTCAGAGGCGCCCTTCGGAAACTGCGATGGCCCCCTAGAAGGAGCAGAGGGAAGAACAGGCAGGCCAGAAGGGCTAAGGGAGCGATGCCTGGAGCGGCAGGAAGGGCAGCAGGTGTAGGCACTGTGAGGGTAGGAGCACGGCCAGGGAGCCTGACAGGAATGACCCAGTCTCAGCACAGGCCACCTCACCAGTCTCCCTTCCAGGGTCGACAAGCAGCCCAGCTCGGCCTGCCTAGTCATTTTACGTGCCGCGTGGCTTGGCTTGTGCTCCCTTTATCCTGAGAGTTGCTAGGCCGCATTTTACCTCACAACCTCACCAGGCCAAGTTATACAGTTGTCGCTATTATAGCCTTACATTTTATCATAACCTATAACCTACAACGTATCCCCTATGTATTATATATGTTATGCCCTTATATATAAGCATGGCCATAGGCTCTCAGGCCTGAAGGGCTTTTTACTGTCATGACGCCGCATCCAGGCGAGCCGGGAGTGGGGCCTGCTCGGGCAGAGTCAAGCCCGGCTCGGTCCGTTCTTGTGGGCCAGGTGGCCTCACGCCCCGGGACAGTCGCACAAAGCCGCTCATTTCTCCGGCAGAAGGTGGAAGATTTAAGGAGTCAGGACTCAGGTTCGCTCAGTCAGGCAACGAAAGCGGAAGGTGGCCAGAGCAACTCAAACCCGCTGCCACTCCATGACCTTGCAAACCTCGCAGGCTCCATTTCGGGAAGGCGCAAACAAACAAACACAATAGTCAACACAAACAACAGGGGAAAGGGGAAGTTCTCAATGTGTGAAAGTTTCATGTGACCACTGCTGGGTCCCAATTATAGCCCCTCACTTCACGCGGACACAGCATGTTTCTTCAGCCCTCCCTGCCAGCTCCAGGGACGTCCTCACTGCCATTTCCTTTCCCCTCTAGGCTAGTCCTTGAGAACATTTGGGGGCAACGCTGTGAAGCCCCGTGAGAAGGGGATGCCTCCTCAAGAGAAGCACAGGCCTGGTTGCTTCAATCAACCACATTCTTGGGTATGGTGAGTAAGAAGCGGTGTGTGGATGTGGGTTTTGTGTGTTGAGGGGGGTGGATGTTTTATTTCTGAACTTTGGATGGCAATTGAGCTTCATATGAGCACTAGTCGTTCTTAGTTAATTTCCAGTCTTGAAATTAACCACAAATAAAAGTTATTTACATTTAGGTTTCTCATATTCATGCCTTCGAGTAACGCAGGACTATATGGTTGACTTGCTTTCAGCCTCCAATTGTGCATCTTTGCCAAGCTACTCAGTTGCTTCCCCAAATCAGACAGCTTGGAGCTCTTGAATGTCAGGATGTGAGCAGCCCGAAAGGTAGCCTGGATCGACCCCATCAGCTTCCCTGTAGCCTACACTCAGCTGAACACTTCAAAGGAGGTGAGCTGGCTGTCCAGCTATGCAGTCTGGTGACCATCACGACTTCCAGTGGCGTTGAATTGCATACTTTAACTGTGGACTGGGTGCAGAATCCTCCCTTTTTGTCGTCCTTCTTCTCCCATCAGCCAGCTTCATGGAATGGCTCCACTGCATTCTACTCCTATGAGAGAGGACAATCCATCAATTGTTGTTTATCAGGTCTCAAAGAAGCTGACTTGGAGCAAGGAGGGCATCTGAAGCCATCACCATTGGTTGCTCAACTGGAAGATTCAACCTGGTTGATCTCCCAGGGGATCAACAGGCTTCAGGGAGAAGGCAGGGAGCCAGGAAATCTCTGATAGTCTGCTCCACACCCAGTACTAAAATGGGGGTCTCCTGTTTTCCCCGATCAGCAGCAGGCCAAGAGAAGCTGGCAGAGAACCTGGGAAAAGCCTGAAAGCTGCCCAATCCGGATGCTTATCTTGGGGAAATCGGACGAGTGTTAGGCCTAAGAGAAATATTGAGGAGGAAGGGGGTGGCGTGCATGTCAGAGGGCAGCAAGGGATCAACGGAAAAATCCTCATCCATGTGTGATACATAGCTGAGAGGTTCTTCAGCTCTCAAATCAGTATGCAAGGAATAGGGAAGCTATGTAGAAACATGGCCAAGCCTAACTGGGATGTTTATAGCTTGGCTGATGGCCACCAGCTTTTGAGAAAGTTGGTGGAGGGCAAGGGAGCTACCTGAAAGCCAGCCTCAAACCTGTTGCTCACCTGGGAGATTCTTGCCACCCAGTTTCGTGTTAGCTTTCCAAGAAGCAGGCAGAGAACAATAGGCTTTCCTATCCGTGATATGGCAAGTCTCAGTCTCCTGAATGAGCATCAGACTTCATGGAAGCTGGAGGGAAGCATGTGGGCTCCATAAAAAGCTACCCCAAGATTGAAGCTTGGTCTAGTTAGGCTTTGAGAAAGCTGGCCCAGAGCAAGTTGGGTCCCTGAAGCTCAAAGGGGTTATGGTTCCTAACCTCCTGGGTGAGCAACAAGCAATTAAAGATGGTGGAGAATCGGGAAGATTTCTGCACGTGAGCCCCAAGCTTTATGCTCAGGTAGGAGAGTCCTGACCTCCCTGGAGAGATTTGGTTTCAACACAGAAACTGGAGCAGAGCAAGAAGGCTACCTTGAAGCCTCTCCCCAGTTGGATCCTCAGGCCGGGGACTCCAGGTCACCCTCCTCATCCACAGGATTCAGGCTGGCTGGTGAGGAGCTAGTGGAACACCCAGAAACCTGGCCCAACCCTTATTTCTGCCCTCTCAGTCCACCAACAGGCTTCAGGGAAGCTGAGCAGGGGCATGAAGATGTCCTTGCTAGGCCAGCCTGAAGCTGAGCTGGGAACTTGCTTGCCTCCCAGCACAGGTTTCAGAGCCTTTGATGTCAGGCTGGGGGCTAGGGCTAGGGACCACTAGAAGGGACCACCATGTTGTGCTCAGGCACCAGGAGAGAGGACTTTGACTAGCAGGTTAGTGCAGAGAGTTCCCATAGGAGAAGTGTCCAAGTTCTGTAAGCAGTGGCATTTGGGGAGAGAGCTTTCTGGTACTCTCTCTGTGAGAAGGGAAATGGAGAAGGGAGTGCCAGTTAGACATGCAGGCCAAAGTATCTGGCCAAAATATCTGGAGGGCCACAAGTTGCCCACTGCTATCCTAGAGAATGAGATGGACCAGCAAGGGCAAGATAGGAGTTAATGGCAGCCAGAGCTCCTGGGATCGATTTGGAGTTGCCAGCTAACCCAGAAAAAACTTCAGCCTGGCTCTGCTCCTAGCCCTTTAATAGCAGTTCCATCTGCAGAAGCCATGTGGAAACTAGCACTGTGGCTGCAAATGTCTCTGGATGAAACTGCTGTTCAGACACAAGAGAAGGTGTTGGCATTACTCATTCTGTGCTCTGTTTTGAAAGGAGAGTTCTATAGCAAGTTACGCAAGTAAGCCACCTTTTCACAGGCATAATGTTTTATCAGTCCAGGTTTGAAAGCTGATTTTGTAAGACAGGAGAGCTGGAGTTCAAGTTCAGCAGCTGAGGAGGTATGCAGTGGGCTGGTTGCCCTTTTCTGTCAAGGTCTTTGTGCCACTAACAGTTGGAGTAGGCAGAAGGTAACCCTCTGGATGTTTTGGACTTCAACTTCTAGCATCCTGACCATGAGCCACATTAGCAGGGGTTTCTGAGAGCTGAAATCCTAAAATCTGAAAATTCACCATTTGCACACAGTGTGTCTAGCCAGCCACCAGTCAACCACCGAAGCTTTCTCACCTCTGCATTTCCATTCAGTGGAAATCTAAGCCACCTACATCTTTCACCTGTTAGAGCAATGTTAAAGGAGAAGGAGTTTGACAGGGGAAGTCGTTTACTCCTAGCCACCCCCCATATAACACTGTTTAACTTTGGGGAGAGGTGAAGAGCTGGAGGAATATAATACTGCCACCTGTTTTGCCTGTAGCAAAAGCCTGATATGCAGGGAAATACAGTAGGGAAGCCATATGTGGTGTGGAAATAAAATAAGGGGACACAGTTCCCTTTCATTGTGTGCAAACATTAGGTTTTAAGGGTGAAAGGAAATGTGCCAGCCTCTGGAAATAATAAAAGATGGCTTGCATGGGTGGGAAATCAGCACCAGTTCTTAGGACTGCTGTGGGAGACAGTTGAGAATTTCTGCAGATTGACATGTAGCAGAAAAAGAGTTTAATGTAAGCCAAGACTCCCCTTATAAGCTCTTTAAAATGTCAAGGGCTAAGTCTCAGAATGTCTGGGATGGGGTGCATCCAGTGGGTTGCCGAGTGATCAGAATTACTTTTCTGCCTTTAAGAGCATCTTGCTCTGTAGAAAAAGAGAAGCTTTTCTTACCACTGAAACAGAACTTTATTACTCCCTAACACCTGCAAACTGGGCTGCTGTTACAGAGGCAGTTCATTAATCTTCCCCCACTTGCCTCTGAGCTTAGTGAGAAGGGCTCTATTTTCAAGCACATGTGAATTTCCGAAGTCCCCTGCTTGTCAAATTCAGCTGAGCCTTGCAGTGGGTCTGGTTCAGGGAGGAGGCAGCACATAGATCAAAGGACAGAGCTACTGTGGATTAAAAGAGATGGGGGATGGAGATTATGGGATGGGAGGTCAGAGGCAGAAAGCTAAGGCTAGGGTTGCAAACTTTTTTTTTGCAAAAGATGCATGAATCTAGCCCTGTGCATTGGCAGTAGCTTCAGTTTCCTGCTCTTAGCAGGTAATAACAACTTTCCCAGCTGATAAACAGTATTATCTATCAACCACCAGACTGCTAAAGACACAGGAGCAGGCTGGCCATTTGGTGGTCGGTTTTTTTATGACCAGCTTCTTTCTTGCTCTGGTGGCTGGAGTTCAAGGGGTCCTTGGATGCCTCACAAAACAGTAGCAAGAGCATCTCAGAATGCCCAGGGAAAGCCAGGATTGAGGGCTCAGGCAGGTGTTTGTTTGCATGGTGCCCTTAGCATCTAGCTTACCATGCAGTATTTCAGACACAGTGCAATACTGAAATGAAGCAATAGGAAGCCTGAGAACAAGATAGCAGGACTGTGGTTTGGAGGAAGAGATCTATCCCTTGTGCAGCTAATCTGTTAATGGGCCCTGCTTCTATGCCTTTTCAAGCAGCCTCTCCAGAAAAGGGCTGGGAATAGCTTCTCTGACTTGGTTGCTGTGTGCCAAGCTCTTCGAAAAAGACCATGAAGCAGGGCCAGGGGGAAAAAAGCTGGCAATATTATCCAGCCATGATTGCTCATTGACTGTGAGCTATCCAGGGGTCCTAAGGGACTCCCATTGTTGTGAGTCATGTGTGAATGCTAACCTGGAAGAAGCAAGTGAGACTCTCAGGCTTACCACTGAAACAGAACTCTCAGGCTAAGAGCAAAAGGGTTGCTGTTGTTTTAACACTGCATTTGGAGGAAATGTAGACCAGAAGTGGGGTGGTGATCTGGAGGTGTCTCTGTACCATCATTAAATGCGTTGACAAAGACTTTGTGAAACTCCCCAACAGACCTAATATGCATGTTAGATGCAATAGATCATAGAATGGTAGCATTGGAAGGCCATCGAGTCCAACCCCCTGCTGTTGCAGGACACCAATTTACACTACCCCGCTCAGATGGCTGTCCAATTTCTGTTTGAATGTCTCTAGTGTGGGAGAGCCCACAACCATTCCAGGCAGCTGGTTCCACTGCCCTATTACTCTGACAGTGAGGAAGTTTTTCCTGATGTCCAGCCTGAATCTGAGCTGTTGTAACTTGAACTGATTATTCCGTGTCCTATGCTCTGGCAGTAGTAAGAAGAGATCTTGACCTTCCTCTTTGTGACAGCCTTTGAGATACTTATAGAGGGATATGCCTCGAGTTAAGCGCAAGCATACCAGAATGCATACTCCTTTCCTATGTAGCTGTATTGTCTTCCATACCAGAATTTGTGAACGCATTGGCCAGCCTCTCTTTTAGAAAACCAGGACTCTTTGGATTTAACTTAGCTATGGTTGCCAGTGACTGCTTGGTTTTACCCTGGTTGGGCTCTTCTGCCTTATTAACTGAATAACATACAGAAAGGGAAGCTTCTTCCATTACAGCACCAGCATTTTTCTCAGTGGCCTCTTCCTCCTAAGAAGATTGGCTGAACTTGAAGGCCTTGAATGTGTCCATCCAGAGTAATCCATTTCCGGAGCAGGCTGGACACATAAACCTCTAGTTGATGGTCATTTTAATGCAACGCATAAAAATAGAATTTAAAGTAGAGCAAGTTGCAATTGGTTGTACAAATCCATTAGGTTTTATTATCCCCACTAAGGTTTGTTACTTGTTGGGAGTGAGGGAGTGGTTTTTCTCATTATTCTTGGAATGTGCCTGATTGCTTGATTTTTGACTAGTGTTCTTTCAAATCTACAGGCAAGGGGGTGGTAAACAGGATGCAGGATACCTGCTAGCTACAGATGGTGCTGAAATAAGAGGAAGTGAGAACTAGTAGAGCTAAAAAGGGGCACACAGCTTTGCATTGTGGTCAGTACTAAAAACAAGTAGTTCCTGGGAAAAATAGACCTTGATGGACAATTAATTTAGGTATCTCAGGAAATGTGCTTTCAAATCAAGCACTTTGACTTCATTCTGAAGATGTATAGTGTATAATTTATTTTAAAACATTTTTGGCTCACCATTTATCAAAACTCAATTATGGCTAACCACACTAAAAAGAATTAAAATTGCAAAACGTTTGAAAGGTTTTTCAAAGTTTAAGTTTGTGCTTTGTGAACCACCCAGATATCTTTGCCTGTTGAGTGGTAGGGAAAATAAATGGATGAATAAATAAGCAGAAATTGGAACACTCAAAATCCACCCAATAAAACAATGCACAAATTTCTCAGTTAAAGTTTTTTGCCACAATTATCTCCCCATGCCTGTTAAAGTATCCACCATCACATCAAGCTAATTAAAGAAGGTAGAGATAACTGTAAGTTCATTGTCATGCTTTTGTGTGCCAGCTTTGGCTAATTACAGCTGACAAGCTATTGACGCATGCAAGTTTTCTTTTCCAGAATAAAGCCCATGTTCTCCGGCCTTTTCCCTAACCGATAAGCACTTTCCCTGCTCACTCAGGCCATACAGCACACCCGTTTGCCATTGCCTACACTGCAGTGGTCGAAATTCCTGCTACTGCCCCAAACCCCCTCCTACCTCCTCTTGCCTCCACCTCCTAGACAGAAGCTGGCCTCACCCCAAGCCCATTCATTAGGGGGAAAGGAAGCTAGACTTGAATGCAACTATTACCCCATGTACAATGGTTTGGTGTTGACCAGTAGGTCAACAGCAGGAGGTACTTCTGACAGAAGATTCTTTGGACTGTACAGAAAAGTGGTATTGACTGAATGACATGGCACTCACATGCGTGTTTACTCAGATTCACATCCTCCTGAGTTGGGCAAGGGTTGCTCATGATGAAGTGTGTACAGGATCACAACCTTAGAGTTCCACTGCAATTTCAATGAAGTAGGGAGAAGGGGAGTAAAGAATCAGAGGGGGAGTAAAGAATCCCACTTGTGGGAATACACCACTTTTTTAAACTCCTCATTATGCACATAGTAGGCATGTAATGAATGGAGCTGGCCGGAGACAGGGGTCAGACTAGATGGCCCGGGCAACCCCTTCTGAATTGCTCAGTTTCTATGTTTCTGTGTGTCTATTATTCATTAAACTAATTCAGAGTGTCTGGGTCTATCAATGGCTGTTAACCACAGCTGGCTGTATTCTTTCCAAAGATCAGAACAGCTCCATTGTTAGCTGCCAAATAAGCATAGGCTGAGTCCATCATGGCTGTGAAAACAAACTGGAAGTGACCGGGCAAAGTCTGGGGACATTTCAGAAGATGGGGAATTGGGTGCTCAATGGGCTTTATTTCAAGAAGCCTCTTGCCCCTGAAACAAGCATCAATAGGATACATATGGCAGTAAACTTACATTCAGGTCTACTTGGATGCTTTGGGACAGGTCCAAACCACAGATGAGCTGGGCAAATAAGTCAGTAATGCGTCTCTTATATCACTGATTTGGCCTTTGGAAAATAAATGCATATGAAACAATGACCTGCGGAGCATATTGTTATGGTGTGTCCTTCTCTCTTCCTTCACAGTGAGCATCGCAGCCCCCACTGTTTTCCCGCTGTCCCTGTGCAATCAGGAGCTTTCCGATTCCTCCCAAGTCAGCATGGGTTGTCTGGTCACCGGCTACTTCCCTGAGCCAGTTACAGTCCAGTGGAATTCAGGTGCCATCTCCACCGGCATCCAGACTTTCCCTGCTGTCTTCGACTCTTCTAACAGCCGTTATACACTCAGCAGCCAGCTCACTGTCTCAGCCAGCAGCTGGAAATCCGAGAAGTTCCAATGCACGGTGGAGCATGTAGCTTCCTCCTCCACACTCCATCGTGAAATCAGATGTAAGTTCTGCCAGGTCTTTCTGGTGTGCCTTCATCCTCCTTAAACAGATGGCAGATTTTTGGGGCAAAGAGGAAAAAAACCAGATGTTAGATATCTGGATGGAAAATAAGCGCAATAGTATTATTATATTTCTGGTGCTACTGCCTGATTTCTGTAGCCCCCCTAGCACATCAAGCATGAAGATAACACTGGTCTCTTCTCCTAATGAGGCTTGTAATGTGTATGGGATGGAGCTAAGAGAAAGGGGAACGGTTTGGAATTGTGCGGGCAATATTGGCTCTCTGGTGAGGGAAGTCGGTCAGGTGATGGCTTTTGAGATCCAAAGAATGGGGGTCACAGGATCCAACTCTGCCTTTGGAATGTAGCCAACTTAAATCTGTCTCCGGGGAACTGATGGAGGTTTCTTACCAGCACTGTATTCTCTACACACAGCAGTTTCCTTGAATTAGATAGTCATTTTGGAACAAAGGAATTGACATGCACAATCTCCTTTTAATTAATTGTTGATACAGTCTCTGGGGTGATAATGAGCAGAGACGTGAGTGCCCCTTGGACCTAATATGAGAAACAATCCCCCACTTGCATGCTGGGTCAGGCCAAGTTCATTTGGACTGTTTTAGAAAAGAAGTAGATTTTGTGCCAAGATTGTGAAGTGAAAGAAGAGTAACCCTGATCGATACATGGCAAGGCAGTGTGGCCTAGTGGTTAGAACATTGGACTGTGACAGCAGAGCTCCGGTCTCTAGTCTATCCTCATAAGGTGAGTTTGGGCCAAGTCACAGACTCTCAGCCTAGCCTACCTTATAGGGTTGTTGCTGTGGGGATACGGAGGACAACTTTGCAAGCCATCTTGGGTTCCCTGAAAGAGGAAGAAAGGCAGGGTAGAAATGTAATGTAATGAAATGTGACTATGTAATGTAATAATATTATTTTCATTTATTTCATTTCTATACTGCTCATAGCCAAAGATCTCTGAGCAGTTTACAATAAAGTATGAAATGATTTAAAAATAAAAACATTAACAAACATTAACAATTAATTTAAAATAGTATAAAATATCATTAAAAGACAATAAAAACCGTAAAACGATGTAGCCAAGAGTAAAAGAAAGTCACCTGACTAATCACATCAGGCCCTGAACAACCAGGGAAGTCTTTAAAGACCTCTGCAAAAAAGGGCTGCCTTGACCTGTCATCCAAAAAATGGTGAGTTTGGCTCCAGGTGGGCTGCAGCAAGGAGATTGTTCCAAAGGTGGGGGGCAGAGGTCATCAAACAGGGTGACCAAGGCTGCTTCTGTGCCAAGCCAGGCCTGAACCCCGGTGAAATGGATCTAGCTAACCAGTGTCATCCAAGAGTGCCTGGAGTTGATTGGCAACCACCTCTCTGGAACCTTGTCCAGGAAAGCCTTATTTGCTACCAGCCTGTAGTTGCTCGCATTTTCTGTTCTGGAGAAGTGGTCTCACCACCTCCTCTTGCGAAGAGGCAGTGGAGACCTCCCTGGCCCGGCCCATGATAGCTTCCTTGCTGGCTTCCACAAGCCAGGAGGGGCAAGGATCCAGCCCAGAGGTGGTCGCACAAACCTGGGCAAGCACCTTGAGACATCCTTGAGCTCTCCCAACTGAGACTCATCCCAGATGTGCTCTGGATAGCTCCACTGGTTCGCCTGCTGTAACTCTGGAGTCCAAGGCCCGGCAAATGCAACAGATGTTTTTTTCCTGGAAGGGCCCTGTGGGTAGAATCCAGCAGGCCAGAGATGGTTCCAAGGTGTCCCTGGGGCCAAAGCGGAAGAAGACCCATATACACTTGAAAAGCTTCATTGGGCAACAAAGGGAGGGTTGAGGGTGGCGGTAGCAACAGCAACACAAAATAGAGAGGAGGGGTAGCAAAATGCATGTGAAAAGGTAGTGAGGGTGGGTGTTAACCAGTAGGATTCCGGAGGCAACCAGCTTTCCATCTGCCAGCTAGGTGCAGAGCCCTTCCTGTATCCCCCCACCCCACCCCTTGCACCCCCCCCCCATTATATTTGTCTTTGTCTTCAAGGGCAGTGCTGTATGGCAGGAAAGGTCATTGGAAGCCAGGTAGGGAGGTTCAGCTGATAGCATTGAAGATGGGCTTGTATAACCCCCCCTCCATACACTATATCCCTTCAGCCTGCACTGGAGAGACACTGAAGATC
>NW_025335322.1:12243-35415 GCF_004798865.1 Varanus komodoensis
AACGCCACCATTGAAGGCGGTTATATCAATAGCCCAATCATCAGAGAGGGGAGCACCTTTTTCTTCTACAGTAAACTGAAAGTCAAGAAGACAGACTGGAACAAAGGTGATACCTACACCCTGACGATTGTCCACGAAGGCTTTCCTGAGAAGTTTATCCAAAAAAGAATTGCAAAATCACAGGGTAAAAAATGAAGACCCTCCTCATCCAGAGTTGCACCCCTTTCCTCCTTCCCCAGAATTTTCTTTACTACTGTTAGATCAAACCCTCTGTGACTGTACATGCATGTGTTGCCAATGGCTGAATAAAAGAGAACTTGCCCAAGCGGGCCCGTGATTGCTGTCTCTTCCCGGAGTGGCAGTGGGTGGGTTCACACAACACAACAAGCAACGGTGGCTTCTTTAATCTCTCTGGTTTGCCCTGTCATCTGAACCCATCTCGGTACTTCCGCATGGTATGCTTGAATTTGAGCAACTACCAACAGAAGCTGCTGGTGCCCCCAGGGCCCGGCTGGGAGCTGCAGGATGCATTGCACCGCGCTGCCCTTTTGCAGCCAACCGGCCTCTTGTCCTCGCTGCTGTTGGTGGCACAGAGGCCACTTCAGAGCCATGGTGAGCTGGACGTGGTGGCCCGTGAGGAGCCACGCAGCACCTCCTGGGATACTGCCTGGGGAACTGAGAGGGAAGACACTGGCAGACTGGAGGAGTTTCCCCACGGGACCTGCTTGTCTTTCGGGATGGAAACTGCGAGGTGTTGCTTGCTGTAAAGTGTGAACCCAACCACTGTGGGATGAGTTGATGTGTTCCAAAAGGGAAGGGGATTGATCTCTGAGAGGCAAAATGCTGGCATTGCAGGCAAGTGGCATTTACTGTCGTCACAGCTGTATCCCCTTTTTCTCACCAAGTGGCTCAGACACCAGGTTATCCCAAGCCAGCCTTGCAGCTACAGCGCTGGGTGACCTCGGAGAGAGAGAGGGATGGGTCCCATCAGCTTCCTGGCTAAGGGGCGATTTGACCCCAGACGACAGGCAGCCTTCCCTGGCCCAGCCGCATCATTTGGCCCGTGAGTCCACATTGCCGACTCTGGATGCTTGCTCAAAAGCATGAGTGCCATTTCAGTGTCGGTGTGTTGTTCAAGAGTGCAACAGCTGCCATGGCTTTAGTCCGAGACACCTGCAAACAGGTTCTCTCGCATCAAGAGCAGCAGTGCAGGATAGGAAAAGAGGATTCATGAGTTGGGCTGAGGAGACCCCTCTGAAGTGTAGCCCCCAGTTTGAGGAGGTGAGGCAACCCAGCAGCACCTACGAGGCTGAAGCACTTCAAGCGGTCACACCGGAAGAACACGTGGAGAGGCATTGCAGCTTGAACGGCAGTGTATGCATGCACACAACCCCACACACACACTAATGTATAAACAGGTTAAAGAATCCCTAACATTATGGAAATTAATTATGATTTAAACTTCCCTCTCATATTCTCCAGAAGATAAGCCCTATTCAGTCATTTTAATTTTCTGGATTCCAATATATAGATACGCCAACATGGAAGACCCACACAGAAAATTAATTTCACAAAAACAGTAGAAAACGCATTATCTGTGGTTGTTTCTTCTCCCTCCCTCAAGTGCATATAAAATAACAGAAACACAGAACTAACTTTAAAGGTAGCAAAAAAGGGGGGAAATAGTTTGCCCAGGGAGGGGCAGGATTCATGCTCATGTTTGTGAAGGCTGAGGGAAAGATGAAAAACTAGGTGGAAAGAAAATACAAAACAGCTCCAACAGGGTTCTTATGGCAAAAGCAATGGTATATTTCTTCCGTTACATTTATTTCTTGATACCTTCCCCACCCACAACCTTCTTTTTTAAGCTTTGCCCTTACAAGCAGCAACTGAGTGCCATGATGTAACATGATTCAAGAGACCCGGCTAGGAGTAAAATAGGGTGATGCAGTGACATTTTCACTAAGCCCCTGCCCCCACCCGAAAAAAATTACAAAAGACTTTTGCAACCTCTGCAGAAAGGGATTCGCCAGGACGGCCACTCCAAAATTTTGCTTGAGTGTGGGCCAGGAGAGTTAAATGTCCATTCTAGCTATTGCTGTGCAGTCTCACTCTAGTTTCATTGCACTCTTCTCTGCTTGTACATGGGGTTTGACATCGCTCATGGTGGAAGGTCTTGTCCTTAAGCAGTAACTTGGAATTTCCTTGCCTCTCTTAATCCCACTTGCTTCTGGGCATGCAACAGGGCAGAATTTTAACCCTCATGCTCTGCTTGGCCACTGTTGGAATCCAGATACTGGAGTCAATGTTTCACTGCAGCTGGACTCCTCTTAGGTTAATGCACCATACTGGTCTGGTCAAGGACTGGCCGGGCCAAGGACTGAGCCAGAAACTTTTTAAATGTGACGTATCACACAGAGTACCTGGGAGGCAGAACGAAAGAAAAGCAAGCCAATTCACAAACCACGTCTTGTACTCTGCCGCCTCAATAGACAGGACTTAGCTCTAGTGGATCGAATGTACAGAAGGGCAGCTTCTTAGCTGATTTAGCCAACTAAGCAGCAAGGGGCCTGCCATTGTTTTCCTCTCATCTATAGAACAATTTAAGCCTTCTGAAACTTCTTTCAAAAAGGATTATTTATCACTGATTTCACTCAAAGGACATGAGAACTGCCTTTTAGGGACGGATAGTGAGAAGTCCCTTTCACATCACAGCATGACTCAGTTCATGGCAGTCGGAGAGACTTATAGGCGGGTCCAATTCCTAGGAATCTAAATTCCAGGCTCAAGGGACACCGAGTGACCAACACTTCCTCTTAAGGAGTTTGAGAACCCTGACCCTGATATTGTCGGGGCCACACGGGAGAACTAATTGGTGGAACAATGAAATACACATTGACACCAACCCTCAGGCATCCTCCCCACACTCACTCACAAGACGCGCACACATTCTAGGCACAAGATGCAGGACTTTGGAGCCCAAGAATGTTGGTGGTTCTTGTCTTTGAAAAAGTAAAATGGAGTATTATAGAAAGCGATTTGGGGTTGATTGGGTTAAAAAAAAGTGGAGAAAGAGGATGCAAAGGCGCAAAAAATCTAAAATATTTATTTCAAATTTTATATGTATATAATATATGCAGACTTACAAAGAACAGCATGCGTTAATTCACCCAAACATTCACAAATGGTGCTGTTTTCATACGGAAAGGATGCAGCCAGCTGTTACTTGGGGACTTTCCTTAGAAGCTACAAGTGGCAGAAAGATACTTCTTCATGAAGCAGCCTGTGTGGCTTTCTAATTGGAGCTTTCCTCCTGCAAAAGGCTCGTTTAACCTGAATTACACCTAAGAGTATGAGGATCATTTCAGGGTTGTTCTGTCTGGTTCCTGTCTGTTCCTTGTTGACACCTTGTCAAGTCTAGGATGGATTTTGCCATGTGTGAAACCAATAAAGGAATGGTTTTCAGCACCTGTGCAGACAGTTGTTCATCAAATCCTCCATAACCCTGGGAAAAGGTGTAGCAAGTGACAGCTTGGAGACAAGTTGGCGTCTTTCTTCAGCCCAGCGGGAGAGCTGGGTGAACCGATGCTGAGCGTAGTCGTACTAGGAACCTAAAGAGTTCTCTCAGCTTGGCAGAGTTAATTTGTAGGCCTAGGCCTAAAAGTGACATGGGATAAGCATATAATGAGCCAAATGGCCATAATAAAAATTAGATGATTGCATTTAATAGTCCCTCCAATAAACTTGCAGGAGTACAAGTTCACACACGCTGCTTCTAGGCTACAGACAGAACCCAGGAGGCAGCAAGTGTGCAGGTATTAAAATACCAGAAACTTGAATGACATGAAAGGTAAAAAGCGATCACAACCAAATGGGGCAGATAGACTTCCTTGGCCAAGGAGATTTCCCAAGAAAATCCATGATTCTTCAAAGAATAAGTGCCTTTTATGATGGTTTGCACACCGCAATTCAAGCGTTCAGGGACAGATGGATGCACTTGGGACTCGGTAGCCGGAGAGAGTCTTGGGATATTTTCTACCGGAAGTGACATCTCTTTCTTTCCCACAGCACCAGTGATAACCTCAGACATTGCCACAACTGATGAGCAAGAAGAGGAACTGGAAAGCCTATGGACTACCATCTTGATCTTCTTCATTCTTTTCCTTCTCAGCTTATGCTATAGTGCTACTGTGACAGTACTGAAGGTGAGAGAAAAGGAAGGGAACGTGGATGCTGTTATTTCTGTGGGGCCGTGAGAGGCAAGAAAGGAAGGAGAAAGAAAAAACCAGAATAAATGTTGAGCCTTTTTTAAGCTCCCAGCATGCTCTCTTGCCTCTACGAGCTCTAAACGTGTGAAATTCTCCTGTAATTCAACTCGGGGGTTCTGTTTGGTCTTCAGGGAATCCTGTTTCTCCCCTATGATAAAAAGAACTTCACTATTACCTGTTAATCAGTCCAGGTCATTTGTTAAATCTGGTTGGCATTGATAAACTAGCTGAGAAAGATCCAAGGCCAGAAGGTGAGAACAAACTTGATTTTGCTTAAGGAAATCAAAAATGGCATGGAATGCTAAGGCAAAAGCAGGAAAATGCCTAGAAATGGCCACAGGATAAAAATAGGAAACACAGGATAACACACGCCAAGGGGCTGCTTCAGGTCCGTCTTAACAGCATGATGGGCCCCGGGCAAAGCAGTGTACTGGGGCCCCTATGACAACTACTGTTAATTTTGGAAGTTTTCCAATTTTCCAAGGGTTAACATACACAGATTAGTATGGGGCCCACGGGCAAGTGCCCATCAGGCCCATGCATTAAGACAATTTCCCATGAGCATTCCCCAAAAGGAAAGATCTTTGTTTCAAAATGGAAGCAATGATCGAATTGGCACTGGGACCTCTTTTGTTTCTGATGCACAACATTGCTAGTTTTGTTCCCCCACACCCCACCCCAACATGTGCTTAAGCTCCTATTTTTTTATTAATTATATTTCTATCCTTTCTCCCCTTGTGAAATGCAGTCTCCCCTCCAGGCTCAGGCCAAGCTCAGGACAGCCTAGCTTCAACAGGGTGGATGCCGGGCTTTTCGAAGGTCATGTCTTATCTATGTAGTGCAAACATATGTTACAAACACAAGTTCGTGTGCCAGTGCAGATGTGGGAGGTCACGCTACCATTTCAGTTCCTTTTTTAAAAGTTCCAGTAAATGCACACACAGCTGCAACGAGTACGGGGCCACTGGTTTCAGAATCAAAACAGGGTGTGTGTTTTTTCACAGCTTCACAGAATCAAGCTTCTTCCAAAGTGCAAGGCAACCACAGATTTCTGCTCGCAGATCTTTCCCAGTGCCACATTTGTGGGCAAAGATGTTCCCAAATAAACCCTGCCACTTTGAAGCCACTTCTACTGGCACAAATTTCAGTGTGTCACAGTTAGTCCACACCCCTAAATCAAGACCCCTTGGAAATGGCAGTCCTTACACACACGCACGCACACACATGCACACACACACAGATACAGGGAAAGAAATATTAAGAATACTTGGATGTATTAGTCCGTACATCAAGGCCCATGCAAGTGAGGCTGACGCAGTAAAGGGAGTAGAACTGTAGAGTATACTGCTCAAGCCACATCTTTTCTCCCAACCGACAGGAGAACCACAAAGTCCGTCCCAGGATTACAAGTCCCAAAGCATCTCATCAGACAAAGAGAATGTTCTGCAGGTCTGCTAAAGGTACCTACCAGATCATTCCCTCCCATTTTTGATTGGCAAAATAAACAGGGTTGGTTTATTAAATCAACTTTTATTAAAGTTAAAACGGTGATCTGAACAAGAAGAAAAAGGGTAGATTGAAATCACCAATTTAAATCAAATTTTGGACCGAATTTTTTTCATGTATGTCCTGACCATGGTGAAAATCTGGCCTCTGCACCATTTAAATTACAACTGGGGGCATAATTCTATGCATATTTAGATAGAAAAAGGTTCTCCGATTCCCAGTATTCTGTATCCATGTCTGGCTTGGGTGTGCTGGTGTTACAGGACTCTACATCTAAACCACTTCCATGCAGAGAATGGGGCCTTAAATAGATTGTAGTTTACACAATAATTTCATTCTTAAAAGCAATTTGACTGTGTCTCATTGTATAGATTTTGCACACTTCCCTTCTTTTACCTATAGAAGGAATGTCTTTCATATATTCTCTGTCCCATGACCAGCATGCATGGCAGTGTGAGGTTAACAATGCGATCCTTAAAGTCTCCTCATAGATAAGTTCCTCTGAGTTCAGTGCACCTTGCTCCCAGGTAAGCAGTTATAGACTTGCAGCCCCATATGAGAATGCAGAAAAGAAGACCCTGAACAAGTTTTTCTTCACCTTTTCCTTCACCAGTGTTGCTGCTTTCTGCTTCACACAAAAACGAATTGCCCATGGCTGATGGGTCAAAAGCAGGCTGAGTCTCAGGACTGAAAGTGTGTGTACATGGGGGATTATTTTAAAAGTTGATGGTGTTCCACCACCCCACATTGCCTGTCTTTCTTGGGTAACTTCTCTGCCCTGTACGGCCCAACTCCGCTCCGACATACACACAGGTCAACCATCCTCTCCAGCCCTGTTTTTGCACATGTGACTTTAGCCTGAGGAACTGAAAGCCCCAGACTCTCAAGAGGAGAAAGATTTCTACGGCATGAATAACTGAAGTTAACACCCATGTTTGATTGGCCAGTAATGTCACTTTTCCATCACTGTAAATGCATGTTGATAATTTGATTTAATTGTAAATATATTATTTTACTGGTGCTTTTTACTTATATTAAGTTAGAGAGAAATGTGTTTATTTCTTATGTGGTTTCTAAAAAGAAAATCAAAAACCTGTTTTAATTTTAAAACTTCTTTTAATCCTACTTATTTTTTATTTAAAAACCTAATGATTTTATCCATCTCTAGCCAAAGGATTCAGCACCGGCAGTTTCTAATTGGATCCCTCAGTGATGTAGGCATGATTTAAATGACCTCACCCAGTTCCATGATCATTAATATGCTCTGAATCTCCATCCAGGAAAGTGAATGATACAAAGGAGCCAGAGAAGCTGTTTTGAGAATGGGCAAGGGGAAAGTTCAGGGGCTTTAGAAAAATCCTGTCACTCATCTCATTCGGATGTTCAAATTTTAAACCCACCCAATCTCTACTGCAGCAGTTGTTTCTTTGGTGCAACGGCCACATCACACAACAGGAACACCTGCATTCTGAAAAATATGCCATTAAAGTGTTTGTTGAAGAGGAAAGTGTGTAGATTTGTGTTTGGACAAGGAGTAGACAGAGATTTTGAGACCCTCCCAAACACAACAGCAAGGAAGATGGAGGGATTTTGCAAGGAATGTTTCTCATCCAATCCTCAACTTAGCTTTGCTCTCTTTGTCCCTCATTCCCAACAGGTAAAATGGCTTTTCTCCACTGTGGTGCACCTGAAAAAGCAGCCTTCAAGTCGAAGGTACAAAAACGTACTGAGCCGCGCCATCTAAGGAGCATTTCCATGGGATCTCCACCCTCCTGCTCCAGAAGCATAAACAACCTGGACCCACTGCTTGGAGCACCGTCTTTTCCTGCACCTTGAATGCCCCAGGCCTTGTTGTGGTCCTTCTTGGTCCTATCAACACGTCCTTCCATGATAAGTGGTGAGGAGCAGGGAGATGAGCTCACGGACTGCATGGCATAAGACAAGACTGGTTCCCACCAACAGCCAGAAGCGATTGTTCCTCCTACCCAGCCTGTGGTTGTATAAGGAGTGGATAAGGAGATGCAGCCCTGGAGAAAACAACATTGTGAATTAACCCCACAGGCTTCACGACCCCTCCACTTCCCCAGGCGTTGGGTCTTTTGTGCTCCACCTGAGCAACGCTGCCATTCCAAGATCACCATCAGGCATCCTGCTCCACTAGCTTCGGAGAGAGGCAGACAGCAGTGAGGACCTAGGTCTTTTCACCAGTGACAACCCAGTTGTGGAAATTTTTCACCCACAACTGCTGGGGGTACCTGGTTTAATGGTTTGGAGGCACCAGCTGAAGACAAAATAATTCTCCCAATGGACAATGCATTTTATTCCTATCCTTGTTCTGCTTGTATTTCTGTCCTTATTCTGTTTCCGTATATTATTTTAATGTAATGTTCTTAATTTGGGTTTTTAAAAATGCCTGTCATTAATCATTTTGGAAACTTTAACGAGAAAGCAAGAGGCAAACCTTTTCAACCAGTTTTCCCCAGCCTGGTGCTCTCCAGGCATGTTGGATGATAGGTCCCATAGTTCCTCACCATTTGGAGTTGGACTCTAGCACATTTATAGCTTCCACATAGCCTGAAGTGCCTGATCCTGCCCAATCTTGGAAGCTAAGCAGGGTCTGGCCTGGTTGAAATCTGGATGGGTGACTTAAATGTTGTGAACTGCCCAGAGAGATTCAGCTATGGGCAATATAGAAATGTAATGCAATAATATTAATAATAAATTACTGGGCACCATTGGGGGAAGGGAAGTTTAAATGACCAAAGAAATGGATGTATCGTGCTGTGCCATCCAACATGTATCCAGTCCCAACTTCCCAGCTCCACTCATCGATGGGAGCACCTGACCGGCCCTGTCCTTGCCAGATCTCCCTAAACAAGGATCTAAAAATCCCTTCTCTCCTTCCTTCTGTGGAGGACTCAACTGACCCTGCCCACTGACCCTGCCCTTTGCCTTCAGTCTTGCAAGGACGGCTGATGGCCCAATACATGGCATGTTTTGTGCTCATTGCTGGTTGCAGTGGACCTTAATAAATACAAACCGAAATAATGCAAGCCTGAGGTCCTCCTGTATTTGTGCATGTTTTCTTCTCCTCCACCAACTTGGGGACAAGAATCCCTTCCTCTCCTAACATGAGTCTTGCGAGTCCTCCTCATCACTCCGACTGCTGGGGGCTCTCCCACAGCATGTGCGCGCAACACTCTCTCTTTCACTCCTTTCCCACTCCCATCAAAGCCCCCATCCCCCACTCCCTGCCCACATCTCTGCTTGGAAGAAAGTCCATTGCTATTGCTTTCTCAGAGAGCCGATCGTTGGAAGAGCAAACACTCATGTCTGCATCTTTATCCCACTTTATCACTGGGGCAGGTGGAGCTGATGGCCCTCTTTCGCAAGCCTGTAAAGTTTCTTTGACCAGGCCAGAAAAACAGAGTGCAAAGGGAGAAAAAGCAGTAACGCTTCTATCATGCCTGTTGTCTTGGAAATAATTGCCTATCTTAAGTCCCAACTTGGTGTAACTGCATAAGTGGACTGGGTAGTTGTCTAGTTTGTCAGACTTTGCTTTCTGTCAGAAGATTCCTTCTTACCCTGCAACTCCCATCCATGAAACTATTTTAATGCATCTCTACTTTTCCAATTCTGTCAAAAAGGATCCTGTTTATTCAAGGTCTGGGGGTAGATAGATGGACAAAAGGAAAATAAACTTGAAAGCCAAGAAGAAAGCTGAGTCTACATCTGCAGGAAAAGGAGGCAGGGATGGGGTACAGGGTATATACTCTTTAATATTCTCCTACAAGGAAAATAAATCTATTTTCTGCAACTTGAAAACTAGCAATCAAAATGAAAACTTTCTTCATGCAAGACAGTGTTAGCAAAGGGCAGTCTAAAAGGATCCACTGCACTCTGTTCTACAACAGATGCCTCCTTCTTCATTCCTATACACATGTAATGGAGGCCCATGATATGACTTGACAATCATAGGAAGATGGATCCAACCAAGGGGCCAACTAGTCCCACATTCTGTTCTCAGCGAGGCCAACAGGCTACCCACAGGACCTCAGAAGCAGGATGCAAGTGCAAGAACACCCTCCTGCCCATTTTCCCCAGCAACTCCAGTACTCAGGCACACTGTCTCTATACCAGAGGTAGCACAGAACCATTTGAACGAGCGACCATGGGCAGTGGCCTCCTCCATGAACTGTCCAGATTGGGGCCCATCACAAAATCTTGTGGAATGGATCCCACAGTAGCTTTGCACTGAGCAAGGCCGTCCTTCCTTCTGTTGGCCCTAAATCTCCCACCAAGCAATTGCATGGATGATGCCATTAAGCTCCATATTTTTAAGAGAGGAAGGGAAAGTTTTCCTATCTTGCCTGACTTTATACACTTCTGTCTTGTCTCCATTTCTTCCCCGTCTTCCCAAGCTAAACAACCCCAGATGTTGTCATCTTTCCTCCCAGAGCAATTTCTCCAGCCCCCTTGACCATGTTAGCTGCCCCATCTTGCTGTTTTTCCCACTCTGCAGTAGCCATTTTTTGATGTAGAGAAAAGTGGAGTTTCCCGAGTGTGCTAACCCCACACATTTATATTAAGGGGGTTTGATCTGGACAGTTTTATTCCCAGTCTCTTTCCTAATTATGGGGCAGGTTTACAGGGATGGGATGAAGGAACGAGTCCAGGTGAACAGGACCTACAGGAAAGGCAGGAAAGGAAGGAATTTCTTTGGCTTTCAAGAAGGCAGGAAAGGAAAGAATGAAATATGAGATACAAGAAGAAGCTCCTTGAAAGAAACACCGCCTCGCTGGCTGTTTTTCTCTGGCTATTCTTAGTGCCTCTCGGTTTCTAGCCCCACCAACACATGGCTATAATTAGCCCGAAGTGTGAAACTGAGCAGGGGCCAGCTGGGTGGCAAGCGTCGTAAACACTCCAGGCAATGTGAGAAGAGCATTTGCATGGGGGGCACCCATGCGGCATGGGCCAGGTGGTACGTGGGGCCGCACAGGATTCTGGGTATCACACTCAAGTGATGAGGCCCGGGTGGCACGAGAGCCAAACATCCCCTGCTTGAGATCTCTTTCCTAGCCCCCCAACAACACTCTCTTGAGATATTCACCATCACAAAGAGATTTTTGTTTGTTGTTGTTATGGATCGATGGCCATTAATATTTTCAATATGAACACTTTGGACTATCTCACCCCTTCTTGGAGAGGTTTAATCCTTTTCAGATTGACTAGAGCTGGGAAATAAAGCAATCCTCGTGAGCCATTGGGAAAAGATGGCGATTTGAGGACAGGGCTGAGTGCCATCATAAAATGTCTGCCATGGAAGCATGGCTGGTCGCCAAGGACAACCGACTGGCTTGAGGGTGAGAGCAAGGTGGAGCCTGAGTCCCCTCATAAAACATCCCCTTGGGCCCAGTGTTCAGCTTCAACAGAAACCTTGCGGTGCAGAAAGCAAACTCTCTTTCTGTCCGCAGCTCTGGCAATCAGCTTGTGCTCTCCTCTTTTCCTCTCATGTCCTGGATCACAATCTCTCTCTCTCCCTCTCTTGAACACACACACACACAGGTGGAAGGATCCCATGTATGCATGCATCTCTTAAAGCACTGGGCCAGGACTTGGGAGATCCAGGTTCTAGTCCTCCACCTGGTCATGAAGCTCACTGTGTAGGTTGTGAGGATAAGAAGAGCAGAGGAGGATTCTATCAGGCTCCTCAGGTTCCTTGCAGGAAAAAAGGTGGAATACAAATGTAAAGAATCAGTACACATCAAAACACGCCTCAGCTCTCCTCCCCTCAGCACCCCCACAAAAAGCAACAACCACTCTCTTCGGGATCCCACCTGTGTGTCCCCTTGGCCCTTTCTCTCTCCTCTCTCTTTGTCCACAGAGGTGGGACCTCCAGCCAGCGAATGCAAGAAATTGCCCCGATTCCTTGCACAAGGCATCCTTCCACATGGTTCCCCCAGGCCCCGTTCTGAGTCCACCAAGGGTTAGAATCTAACCACATTCGGCAGACCCAAAGCCCGACCCCACAGTCTCAGGCCTTCCGAGAAGGGCCTTCCGCCTCCCTCACTCTCTCACAGTCCCGTCCAAGGCAGCGCAGGGCACGAGGCGCACGGCACAGGACCTCGTGATCCTCCCAGCCCTGGTGCTGCGTCGCTCCCACAGCATCGCCACGTGGCCAGCTCCGTGGCGTAAGCAAGGCAGACTTCACGGTGAAGAGGAATTGGGGAGACGCAGCCCATTCCCCGCAGGAATTTTTCCCAGGGCCAAAGAGGGGCTGTGATCTGTGCTCACGGCACTCATTGCTGTGTCAGACCTTCCTTGTGTGGGCGCCTTTTTGTTTCGTGACAGATCGCACCACATTTAGACACCTTCCGTGGTGGGACCCGAACGGCACAAAGGATGCTTCCGTATTCTCAGAAGCATCGTGGACTCCCAAAAGAAAGCCCTTTATTTGGGGTAGGGAGCCAGGCAGGGAAAACTCCTAAGAAAAGGAGAGGAAAAGTCTCAACAGCATCCGGCCTATTTTGCAGCATGCCTTTCCTTGCTGTTACACTGACAACTTCACACGATTCTTCCCAGAATGATTCCACTGAGCCAGTATAAAGATATCTAATGTCACCTGAAAGACTCGATGGGATCATCCACATCGGGTGTATTTTTAGCAGCTTTAACTGCAGCGTTCTGCATTCAGTATTGTTGCAGCTGCTAAATTGTTTTAACGTGTTTTGATTGTTTAAAAGGTCCGTATTGTGGGAAAGGTGATGCTTGCTTTTTGTTCTGTTCTGGTGCAGTTGAAGGCATTGTTGCAAAAGTCCCCAGAGAGCTTCAGCTATTGGGTAGTATAGAAGTTAAATATTAAAAAAAAAAAATAGAAACAATCCCCAGATTTTGGGGCTTTTGGTCGTGCTGGTTGGGACAGAAGGGAATTGATGTTCAAAATGGCTGAAGGACACCAGGCTGGAGAAGATCTCGTTGTCTGTGGGGAATTTTATTATCAGTGGGAGGAGAAAGGAGTGTACTCAGCCAGCTTTTAGGGTTCCAGAGAAGCCAGGACTGCTCCTTTTACTGCTAATCTGGTAATCAGCCACTTTTTCCATCCGCAAAAAGTACCACCTTTGCATGGCCTGAATTTCAAACCACGCTGCCTCTTCTTTCTTTTTTTTTCTCCTTGGAGTGTACATTTTGTGTAGGGTTGCATATTTTGAAAAGCCCCGATGGCTTTGCAGAACAGGTCTCCGATTTCTGTACAACCAGAAGGCCCCCGGCTCCAGACCGACCAAGATCAGAAGAAGCAGCCCATGAAAAAAAGCCAGCTTCTGTGGAGCTGCGTGGCACATAGTCCCGGCTCCCAAGGTCCCAGCCCTAGCCCAGGGTGGGTGCACTGGGGGCCCCTGCAAGACTGAAAGACTGAGAGCCTGTGTGGTGTAGTGGTTAAGAGCACGGGACTGGGACTCAGGCGATCCGGGTTCGAGTCCCCGCTCAGCCATGGAGCCCACTGGGTGACTTTGGGCCAGTCACAGACTCTCAGTCCAACCTACTTCACAGGGTTGTTGTTGTGGGGATAAGATTGAGGAGGAGGAGAATGATGTAAGCTGCCTTGAGCCCTTTGCAGGAAAAAGGCAGGATATAAATCGAAAAATAAATAAAATAAATAAATAAAAAACTGGTAAAGGCATGTTATCACACCACATGGTTGCAACCCTAAATACATTGCTCTGCTTCCAGTGGGAATTCACCTCCCCATTTGCATTTCCTGAAAAAAACAGCCTTGCAGAGCTGCCATGAACTCACATGCATTTCATGAGCCATTTTGTGGCCGCAGCCCTGCCGCTTGCAGAATGAGTGCAATAACAAACTTTAACCACACACAAGGCATTTCTAACGCTTGTCCAGATATTTTTAATGCTTCTCAGCTTAGAAAAAAGTAGACTAGGAAGACCCGAGTGAGAATGATGGTGAAAGTGTCTTTTTGGAGCTGAATAGGGCTATCCTATCTGAATGGCCAAGGCGCATGCCCGTAAGATTGTAATCTAAGGGTTTTTGAAATCATGTGGATCAAAGATCACTGTGGGAGTCAGTTCTAAGCAAGTCTGCGCAGGACGGATCTCTGAGCCGAACGCAGAGCATTTGCTAATAAACCGAAAACTTCTAGTGCTGGTAACACACAGTCCTATGAGTGTTTAGACAGAAAAGGTCCCACATCTCCCTCCTGGGAGTTTCTTTGTCTAGCCAAGCCTGGCAATCCACCTCCATCAGCCACGCACCCACCCCGCAGACACAAACGGCACTCCCATCCCTGCCTAGAAGAGTTTCAGACACTGCAGCCAGTCCAGGGACGATTATTAATGCTGAAAACAGAGTTACTTCGAGGTCCCATTCACTGCGGGACTTCCCAGCCCTCTCCCCACCTTCCCTGAATGTTTAATTCTCGTTTTTAAAAATAAGAAACTCCCACTCTGGAATGAAAAGGGGGAAAGTGCCAGCTCCTCTGAGAAAGTGCTCGCTAGCATCCAGGCCTGCTCAGAAGGACCAGGGTGGAGGTCCACCATGTCTGCATTCCCTTCCCTCGCTGGGCAACCAGCCGCCCAGGGGAAATCCATGCACACACTCCAGCCCATGTGCCCCAGCAGCCCTCCATGAAGCCAACCAATCTCCTTTCAAGCCAACTGAGGCAGTGGCCGCCCCAGCCCATCATGGTGGGAATCTGTGTGGGTTTTATTTTTATTTTTTTTATTTTTCAATTTATACCCTGCCTTTTTCCTACAAAGGGCTCAAGGCAGCTTACATCAGTCTCCTCCTCCATCTTATCCCCACAACAACAGCAGCCCTGTGAGGTAGGTTGGGCTGAGAGGCTGTGACTGGCCCAAAGTCACCCAGTTGGCTCCATGGCTGAGCGAGGACTCGAACCCGGATCATCTGAGTCCCAGTCCCGTGCTCTTAACCACTACACCACACTGCCTCTCCACACTGGTTGGATAACGTTCTTTGCAAAGCACCCTTTCCTCTTATGTGCCCTGCGTCTCCCACCAAGCAACACCATGGGGTGACATGACAACATTTTGGTGTGAGCTGCACCTCAACGCCCGTGCTCCGTCCCCTCTTTGCTGCCCAGGAGAATGCTTTAGGGTCTTGCAGGGCCTCCTCCATGCTGGCCCCATGGGCCTCTGAGAGCCACCTGAGGCCCAGGCGTTTCCAGGATAAACTCTCTTGCGTTCACTGGGACTTCGGCTCCAGTGTTATCCTAGTAGAGCCAGAGAGATATTTAGGGCACAGCCTGGTCAAGATTCCTTGGATGGTGTTGACAAGGGGTGGGGACAGGCCTGCACAGGGGCGTCCGTGCGGGGTCTTTGCCCCTCCTGCCAAATGAAGTTGCTGGGGCAGAGAGGCGGTTGGCAGTGGTCCCTGGCCACCAGAATGCAGCTGGTGCGGTCACTCCTGGAGGGATCTCAGCCCTCATTTCGGACTGGTGGCAAACTCCTTCGTCCCGGGCAAGGTTCTTGTGGGTGGTGACCAGCCAGCTCCAGGCCCTCTTGAACAAGCCTCACTTAGCGGGATTTCAGGCCAGGCTTTCACACGGAAACAGCCTTGGCCACCTTGTGCAGCAAGTGATACTGAGAAGGGGACGGAGGGAGTGTGACTCTCCCGGGACTCCTGCATACCCGCTCTTTCTGGTGCCCCCAACCATGAGGGAGGCTGGGCCGGTGGCAACAGGAAGGGCCTTCCCAGTGGTAGCTCCCAGAACAAGCGCCCCACGGAGGCCTGCGTGGCCCCAGCGCTGATGCCTTCCCATCTCCAGCTTGTCCTCTATTACACAGTGTTCGACTATCTTCAGTGATATCATGGGGCATTACGACAGTGGTTTACCCAGTCTTGTGAACTAATTTACATCAGCTATCGCAGCTTTTTGATGGTTTTAATTCTGTCTTTTCCACAGTGGCACTGCCATTTTCATTTTTTTTATCGTTCTCTGTATCTTATGCTGCCTTTTCATTGTATTTTCTCTGCTGTTGTAATCCATCCAAGGGGCTTCAGCTACTGTGCAGTATAGAAATGAAATTATCATCATCCACAACAGCAGAGAGGTGGGTGCTGTGATTCACAGTGCTGGCCTGGGGCTCAGGCAGTGTGGGCTCTAGTGACCCTCAGCCATGAGGGCCATTGGCAACTAATAATAATTATTATTAATTAATTAATTTAAAAGCCAATTTGATGATGATGATGATAGGGTTCTTGTATGATGAGTCTTGGCCAGACTCACCTTACAGTCTTCCAGCCAAGGCATGCAAAAGCCCTTGGTGCTTCAAACAACCATACTGAAATGAAATACACTAACCGTACAATTATTGTACGGCCAGATAGTGAAGATGAAACTCAAATACTTTGGCCACCTAATGAGAAGGAAGGACTCCCTGGAGAAGAGCCTGATGCTGGGAACAATAGATGGCAAAAGGAGAAGGGGACGGCAGAGGATGAGGTGGCTGGATGGAGTCACTGGGGCAGTGGGTGTGAGCTTGAATAGACTCCGGGGGATGGTGGAGGGGCAGGAGAACCTGGAGGAATGTTGTCCATGGGGTCGCGGTGGGTTGGACACGACTTCGCGACTCACAACAACAAACCATACAATTATTGAACAAATTCACTACTTTCCCCACCCGCACCGAGGGCCTTCCAGTGGGCTGGAAAGCGGCCCCCACCCGCTGCCTGCCTGCAGGAGACTGGGCGCAGGTTGGGGGCGCCTGCGCTGGGCAAAATGATGCTGAGCCCCCTGCTGGCCGGAGCGGCACTTCGCCCGGGAAGGGGAGCGACGAGTCCCGGTGGGGCCAGGCACCCGGTGTGGGAGAAGCCACCACGCCTGCCCAGAGCACACGCCCACACCTCCCCTCTTGCCCCCTGCAGGCCGATCCCCGCGGTGCAGCTGCAGCAGCCGCTGCTCGGGGGGGAGCGGCCCGAGAAGATCCCGGCCTCTGCTCCCAGGGGCCGAGGCCCTGAGTTCGTTCACACCGTGGCAACTTTCCGCTTCCTTCTTTTCTGCATGGGAGGAGTTCTTGGCACCAAAGAGTCATCGGATCGCCTCTTCCCCAGCGCCAATTTTGGATGCGCTAAGCCATTTTCTAATCCTCTGCTGCCCCCCGTGGGCCATTTTAAGTACTGCAGCCTCTTTTTTAAAAGCTGTATCTGTACCCAGGTCCTCCCCTCCCTCTTCCGATTTCTTTCGTTCTTCGTTCATATAGGATTCTCTCTATATCCCACCTTTTTTCCTTTTAAGGAACTCAGTGCAGCTTGCCTAATTCTCCTCTTCGTCTCAATCTTATGCATTCAATGACACCTCTGTGCGGTGGCCTGGGTTGAGAGTCTGTGGCTGGCCCAGTGATCTTAACACGCTGGCCCAGTGATCTTAACTATGTCATGCTGGCTATTAAAAATCCCAGTCCAGTCCAGTTGTTAAACATTATTCTGCAGGATTGGCAGGGTGAAATTCCAAATATACAGAAGTCCTATATTTAATTAGTTTATCTAATCAATTAATCGATTGATTAAATAACTTAATTAAATATAGATTTAATTAATTGATTGATTGATTGATTGATTTAATTGATTAATTTCTATAGTGACCAATAGCCTGTACTCATCAACAGCAGCAAGCTATATTCTATGTGTGAATTCCTCTGCTTGTCACCCGCCCCCCTACATTTTTGACCTTGCTCAGCTCTTCCCTGATCCTCTCTGCCATCTTGTGGACACCTTTAGTACAGCAGCCATAGTAAATCAAACCGGGCTTTTTGTGTCCTTTCCACGTGGTCAGTGAGCTGATCCGTTTCATATCCTCAGTCGCTTGCTTTCTCCTCAGCTCACTTTTTTGCATCCTAAGAATAGGGGACTAACTAAAATGAGGATGATGATGCAGAAAAAACTAATTTATAGCTCACTATTCTGTAATGATACTCAGCGTTTCACATGTCAAAAATGATACTCAGTGTTTCACATGGTAAAAATGCAATAATAAAATACAGCAAAATGAAATTGGGTAAAATAAAAGTGAATTTTAACCAAGGGATTCTCTTTAGGTAACATTTTCATGTTTCCCCCCCCCCCTCTGGTTTCATTCCCCTCCCTACGAAATTTGCCCTCGCCAGATCTTTTTATTGTCCTCTGCTGCCCTCATGTGGTCCAGTTGAGTACTGCAGCCTCTTAAAGGCGCATCAAATTGCCATGCCCCCATCCTCCCCATTTTTTCAGAGCCTCTGCTCTTTTGGATGATCGCCTTCTCCTGCATGTTCTCCCCCTTAATGTTTCTGCCATTCAGCAGCCCTACCCAGACAGGCTGCAGCCTCTGCAATGGGTCCCATGGAGGCAAACAGCCTTTGGAAGCACCCTTTCCAATGCACCCTTTCCACAGACGTTCTTCGGCTGAAAGTCCCATCCATTCAAACAAGCATGATTTCTGCTCAAAAGGGTCCCTGACCTCACCTGGGGACCACATTTGGGAAAGCCTGTGTAGTGGTTAGAGCATCAGGCTGGGGACCAAAGAACCCCTGATTCAAATCCCCTCTCCACCGTGCAGTTCATGGAGTGACCTCTGGTTATTCACCCTCTCTCAGCTTGACCTACCTCATGGGGTTGCTGGGAGGATACGGTGGGAAAGAGAGCCTCATTGGGCACCTTGAATTCTTGGGTACAAAGCCGGGATTGGCTTGCAATGCAGTGCTTTAAGGCTGGATTCAGAACTGTTCTGACCATGGACAAAGGGGCTCCAGGCATGGAAGGGACTCCTATGGATTTTCTGGGGTTCCCCTCCCCCACCGCAATCCACCCTGCTCCCCAGGGAGCCAAAACGTCGTCAGATCACATCCGTTTTCCAGAACTGCCTTATTTTGATGGACTTGAATTTGCACCTCCTTTCCCAATCCTCTGCTGCCATCAAGTGGACATGCTTAGTACAGCAGCCTCTTCAAATCAAACCAGATTTATTTGCTTGTACATGTGGGCAAAGCAATTTGGATCCAATCTGGTCCAATTAGGATCTTCACGGCTTTCGCTCCTGCCACAGCCTGATTTTCTGCATCCCAGGGCTGAAGAGGGACCCAGGAATCACATGCCTAAACACACAGAAGAAAGAGAAGAAATCTTTTTTAAAGGTATTATGCTGCCTTTGCATTCAGAATGGCATGGATCATACTAGTAATAAAAATGCAATAACAGCATAAAGACAATTTGTGTTTTAAACAAGGAGTTCTCCTCAGGGTACATTTTTCATGAATGTTCCTTTCCTTCCATGCTCCCCTGCATGAAATTTGAATTCATCAGATCCTTTTGCAATCCTGTGCTGCCCTCATCTGGTTGCTTTCGGTACTGCAGTCTCTTAAAGTCTAATTAATATGCACCAAAATGGTCCAATGGTTGTGGGCCTAAAGTCCTTTTGTATCTACCTGCTCTTAATTCCTTCCATTTCAATTTCTCCATCATAATGGGGAAATTCTTGTCACAGTATTTTATGTTCATTTTATGCTCATCTGCAGTCGTCCGTTCCCCCTCCTTAAACTTCAACTTGCTGGAACACGCTGAAGTAAAAAATTCAATAAGCAATAATAATAATTTTATTATTGAAGCAAAAATTTTAATAAGCAAAAATCATTAAACAGAGTGACCAAAGCAGTTGCAATACCACCTCTCCCCTCTCGCCACCCAAGTGCCTTCCAACAAGACTTTCTTCTGCAGATACCTTAAATCGCGCTCTCAGAGACGGGCACCATCCACAGGCCCCCCAGTCTTCCTCAGAAAACCAGTATTACTCCAGACGCACAAAAGTAAGCAGAGCAGGTTGTCACATGTAACCCTCCAAGTTGGATCACTTTGGTACGATCATCTGACATTCCCCTAAACAAAGTCCGACACACAGTTAGACATCCTGGGACATCCTGAGTTTTAGGTCTTTTTCTGTCTTACGTAAGATGGTGCTCTAAACATCTTTCCGTACTCCCCACTTTCCTGCAGACGCAAATGGGGCTTGCTTATGTTCTTTAGCATTAGTTTTCCACCCTGCTTTGCCCCTTGGTCAACTTTCCGCAGCCTTCGGATTTGGGGACTGAAATCCCCAGATTTCTGCAGCCAACATGGCCACCTGGACATGTTGAGAGTTGTTATTAATATAATTTCTTTCTGTATTTATTTCTAGACTACCCAATTGCCAAAGAGCTTTGGGAAATGCACAACAATTCACGGAAAATAAAAAACCACAAAACACAAATAATGAAATGCCGTATAAACGAGACCTATTTGGAATTGTAGGTCAAGAGGAAGGTCTCAGATTAGGGAAGGCTTGTTGTTGCTGTTGTGTGCCATCAAGTCATCTCCGACTTATGGCAACCCTGTGAACGGAAGCACTGAAAATGTCCCATCCTGCTCAGTGGTTGTACATTAAAAGCTGTGTTTTCCTTCATAGGGTCCTTCCACCTCCTTGTTGGACTTCTTTGCTAGAACGCACATTTCTAATCCTCTGCTGCCACCACGTGGTCATGTTTAGCACTACACCGTCCCAGAATTAAACCAATTTTATTTTATCAATGCAACAACCTTGCAAGGTCCCCTCCTTTCCCAAATTTATTCCCTAGGTGGTGTTGGCCTACAGATCTCATCAGCATGGTCAGGATGATGCGGTTTGTAGCCCAACACTCTCTGGGTCTCTAAGGCAGGGAAATGCTGCAGTTTGTCCTACTGGCTGTAAACCTACCTAGAAGTGGTCGATACAGAATGTGCAATATAATCTGCATATAGGATGATGCAGGAGAGGTGGTTGTGGCAACCATTGCAGTACCAAAAAAGCTTGCAGGAAGGGAGCAACGGGCGAGGAAAGAATCAGCCAAGTAAAAGTTTCATGGGGAAGGGCTGATCACTGACAGATGAAATTACAGAAGAAAACATAAGGCTCTGAACCTTGCAACTGAAGATGCTAAAGGAATAAAGGTTCCAACCATTCGCATATGGAAGGGTTTCATTTTAAGAAGCTGCAGTGCTCAGAATGACCACACGAGGGCAGCAGAGGATCAGCAAAGACTCGCACAGGCCCCATTTCGAGAGGAATATTAAAGTATTATGTAAGGCAAGAACAGGCCAAATCCTCTCTCATTTTTCCCTAATATATTTATTTATTTATTTATCCCTTCCAGTGGCCAAGCCCCCTGAACAATAAACAAACATTAAAATTAGACAAAGTCACACACAAACATGAATTTAAAAGAATAAAACCAGAATTGCAATTGCCATTGCTGTGATTCAGCATAGAAGCCTAGCAGCAGTACAGAATAAAATGGAATATATAGAAACAAAGGTGAAAAATTAAACTATTAAACTGCTGGGAAAACAAAAAGGTGCCAACAAGAATAGTCACCAGGTGCGCCTCTTTGAGTAGCTCATTCCAACACCGTGGGATCACTCTCCCAAGTCATGCCTTTCCTTCCTCTTACGTAATAAACTTTGCCGCTGTTCATATCTGCGTAAAATACGTCTGTTTTCGGCTTTTGAGAAACCCACGACACCTATTGTGTCTTCTGTTTCTGGCTCAGGGAGATCAGCATGGGGGGGGCGGGAGAGGCAATTTGCTCTGCTTCCTTCTGAGTAGAACTTGCGACTTCCTCTTTCTCATGACCCTCTGTCTCTGATAAAGTTTCAGGCGTTTGCTCAACGTGCTGGGGCTCAGGGGAAGACGCAGCAGCTGGCTCAGCTGTCTCTGCGTTGGGTTGTGGCTCAGCTGTCTCTGCGTTGGGTTGTGGGGTCGGCTCTTGGGCACTGGGTGTCAAGTGTAAGGTCTCCTCATGAGTCACTGTTGCTTCCAGGGCTTCATGCACAACACCAGGTGAAAACCAAAGAAAGGGTGAAATACAGGGCTAGGAGAGGATCATTGAAGTCTCTTAAGTCCAAAAGGCCTGCGAATAGAATCGTGTAAATAGTTGTACTACAAGTAATAGTGTTTCTTGCATCAAAGTCTGGAAAAATGCCAGAGGGGGTAAAATTGGGGGACCGTGGTAAAACTGTCACCTTCAGTGGAAGAGAGCAGGCAATTAATTACCTTTTAGAACGGGTGGTAAAGAGTCTGAAGAAAGGTCGGCTCTTCCTATCTCATCTTCCCACAAGATTTAAGAAGCAAGCTGGCTTCATGTTGGAATTTTCAAGGCCACTTTGACTTGTTGAACTTTTAAAAGATAGTGCACATGCTTAATAGGCGCATGAATAGTAACTGACACACCTCTCATAGGTAATGGGCTCATTAGCATGAACATGGGATGCATGAGCGGGAGGGGGAGCATCTCGAGGGGCCGTATGATGTAGGCAGACAGAGAAGATTGTACCTTCTTAGTAGCCCAGCCAATGGGGGAAAAGAGGAAGGGTCTGCAAGCCAGGAAAAGGGGATAAAAGACCATGTTTTGTGTGTAAACTATGCGCTACCTGTGTGGTGGGCACCTGCTCTTGCAAGAACGAATTAAACTATCCTGCTTGGTACTTTGCCTCCGTATCGTCACTATTGGGATTAATTTTTACTCCTCACAATTGGATTTTAAATACTCCTTACACAACTTCATTATATGTTGCGCATTTTCTGTGTGTGTGTGTGTGTGTGTGTGTAAAAGATTGCATGAATCTTCTGGGGCTGGAAGGAATAGCTCTGGTGGGCTGGTGGGAAAGGAAACCTCCATCAGAGCTTCAGCAAAACAGCCGCTTCGTCTCCCCTCCGCTTTCCAACTTGCCTAGTGAAGTCAAGAGCAAATGCGGTACTGCTTCAAACTCTCCTCCCCTATTATCTAAAAAGTTAAGTTTGAAATGCCCCCTTTGGGTCGTGGGCTCCATGCCTCCTCAGAAGGAAATCACAGTATATTCAGTGGCCTTACTCCGAGGCACCTACTTTGGGGAAAGTCAGTGTGGAAAAGGGGCAGCGCGTGCTCTTGGGATACTGGGAATGGGATGCTGCCGTTGGGTTGTTGTCTTTTTCAAGATCTCCTTGTTCAATTTTTGCACACTTGCATAGAATAAAATAAACATGCTTTTAAAAGACACCCACACATGGGCAGGTGCTCTCACGCACACAAGTTCTCTTTTATTCGGCCATTGGGCACACACGCATGTGCAGTCACAGAGGGATTGATCTAACAGTGGTAAAGAAAATTCTGGGGAAGGAGGAAAGGGGTGCAACTCTGGATGAGGAGGGTCTTCATTTTTTACCCTGTGATTTTGCAATTCTTTTTCGCATAACATTTCCGGGAAAGCCTTCGTGGACAATCGTCAGGGTGTAGGTATCACCTTTGTTCCAATCTGTCTTCTTGACTTTCAGTTTACTGTAGAAGAAAAAGGTGCTCCCTTCTCTGATGATTGGGCTATTGATATAACCGCCTTCAATGGTGGCGTT
>NW_025335322.1:35515-73512 GCF_004798865.1 Varanus komodoensis
TGTGGCCCCTCCGCCTGCCCCGGATTTGCCTCTCGTGTTGCCAGACCAGGCCTTTGTAAATATGTGCCCCCTGTGCATGTCCAGCCGCAGGCTGAATAAAAGTGCCCCCACTCAGACCGAGCCCCCGCTGTCATCTCTTCCGGGATAATGGGTGGCTCCGGAGGGGTGGGCTCGGCAAGGGGGGGTGGGGAAGGGTCGGGGTCAGAAACGGAGCCGAGGCGTCGGCCTGAGCAGGGAAGAGACGCTCTGTGGCATCACCGTCCCTGCATCCCATGCTGAGGCCAAAGGCTTCAGGGGCCCCGGCACGCGGTCTTGCAACCTTATCCTCACAACAGCCTGGTGAGGCGGTTTATTTATTTTTATTTATTTATTAAAACATTTTTATGCCGCCCCATTTGCCGAAGCCTCGGGGCAGCTTACAACGTTAAGTTAAAAAATACGGGCTCTCCGTATTTCAACACATAAGACTGATTAAAAAGGGCCACTCCAGCCCTCTGATGCAGACACTGTAAGAGCCAAGCTTCACGGCAAGGTTTCCAGTAGAACATATCTAAAAAGAAATATATTTTGTTTTCTCTGCATACCTGATTATTTGTCCTTCTACTTCCTCATCCACATCATCAATAAAGAGTTTGAAGAGAACGGGGCCCAGGACTGAACCCCGTGAAACCCCACTCCTTCCCTCCCTCCAGTGTGAGAAGGTGCCATTGATCAGCACTGCCTGTGCCCCATTAAGCAGCCAATTTTGGATGCACCTCTTGGCTTTTCCATCTAGCCCAGTTTTTGCTGATTTGCTTATCAGAATCGTGTGTGTCACTATGTCGCCAGCTTTGCTAAAGTCCAGGCTGATTGTGTGCACAGTGTTCCTTCTCTCTATTTAGGTGGTTACCCCATCCAAAAATGACCTTAAGTTAACCTGACAGGATTTGTTTTATGTGAAGCCATGTGGGCTTCAATTAATCATCCATTTTCTTCCAGAGGCCGGCAGAAGGATTTTTCAATAATTTGCTCCAGAATTGTTCCAGGCACTGACGTCAGTCTAAATGCTCTACGTTCCCAGATTCATTTCCCCCCCTGTTTTAACGGCAAGGGCAACCTTAGCCCTTCTCCAGTAATCTGGCACACTTCCTCTTTCCCATGATTTATGGAGAATAATTGGTGGTGATAAGAGCATCTGCCAGCCCTTTCAAGACTCCGGGATGGAGTTCATTGGGCCCTGGAGGTCTGACCGTGTTCACTCCATCCAGGAATTCCTTGAGCATTCCTTGTGCAGAAGTGGGAAAGAGAAATCTTCCAAGTTGTAGTGAGGGGGAGAGAAGTTTGAGGAGAGATCCAGGAGAGGAGAAGTAATGACCTTGATGGGAAGGCCATCCTGTCAAAACCCTTGGAAGCCATGTGGAAAACGGGCAGGAGGAATGGGAATAAGAGAAACAGAGGGCGATGCTTGATGGATTCATGGGCAGGCACCTTCCAGTCCCCCAAATCCAGAGATTTCTGCATCTCTGCCTCAGGGCTGGCATTCCTCTTCTTTCCCACCCTATCTGTCTGCCTACAAAAGGGAACATAATGCTGCACCTGGATTCCTTAAAATGGAATCCGTGCCCCATATACTAGCACTGGCTTCCTCCTTCCTCTCGCAGTTCCACCCTCAAAGGGCACGAGCAGCACCATCCGGATGAACTGCTTCCCCCCTCATCTTGAGGCACTCCCAGTTGCCAGACACGCTGCTGGGAAGCTGCCTGAGAGTGAGCCAAGACTGAAGCTTGTCTACAGAAGCAAAGATTTCGAAGAAACTCTTCTCCAGTGGCTGAAGAATATCAACACCCCTGCCCTGTACTTCCTATTTAACAAAGCTCTTTCTGAACACTGGAGTCATCACAGCACATTCACAGGCAAGCTAGTTCAGAAAGTCGTAAAAACAAAGCAGGTCAGAAGGGGTCTCTTGGGCCATCTAGTCTGACCCCCCGGCTCCAGCTGGCTCCGCTCATGTAAGCCCCAACATGTGGTTGCCCAATCTTTCCTTGAGCAACCTCACAGATGGGGTCTCCACCTCCTCCCATGGAAGCCCATTCCACAACCTATATGGAGAAACTCTCCTGTCCGCTGTCCCCCATCTTCAGGCTTTTCCTTTCTAGTTCCCTCTCTGGAAAAAGGAAAAACAGCCCCAAGCTATGTGAATGGTTCGTCCTTTCTCAAACAGCTCCCGATTGTCCAGCCAAAAGAGAATTGAAGCAATGTTGCAAGCGACTGAAGCAGCTGTGGGTACTTTGCAATGTAAAAATACCCAGACAACTCATGCTTTGTCTTAAGGAATTTTGTCTCTCTGATTGTAAAACCCAAACATCAAAGCCTGTTAGAATCCTGTAACTCCTGATTGTTTTAGTTATCTGTTACTCAATCCTTCGATGTGTCGTGATGTTTTTCCTGATGTCTATCATGATTTCTCGATATTTTTGTATTATGATTTTGTGCTTCCCCATTGTCCTCGCCTTCCCACCCATTCAGAATCTCATCACCACCCTGAAATGGTGTACCTGACCCACAACTTATAAAAACCATCTCTGCTCTGGAAAGCTCATAGTCAGTTCAGAAATCTTTATGTGCAAAAGGCAAACATTGAAGCCTGCTAAATTCTGTCATTCCTGGTTGTTTCATCTTGATGCATCATGATGTTTTTCCTGATGTCTTTAATGAGTTCACATTGTTTAAAGCTTATAACTTTCATTGGGGCAACTCCAACAGTCCTCCGTTAAAACCAGCCATTCCAGCTCTCCCATTTCGGCCCTGAGGCTTCCAATACTGGCTTAGAAAAACAGTCTCTAGTTTGTGCCAATTCAGTTCCGGCACCGTGACTTCCTAGATTTGTTCCACCATCTTCTACTGGCCCATTCCCTCTCCTCCTACATTTGGGCAGTCAGAAACCTTTTTGCGCCGGGTCTCATTTCAGCCGAACTGGATGCATCTCAGCTCCTGTTGTTATTTATTCATTTATTCATTAAAACATTTCTAAGCCGCCCCGAGGCCTTGGCAAGGGGCGGCATAGAAATGTTTTAATGAATAAATGAATAAAATAAGCCGCCCTGGCCGAATAAAATTCAATAATATTAACATTTAAAATGCTGCTTAAATAAAAAGGTCTTCGCCTGGCGCCGAAAAACAAATAACGACGGCGCCAGGCGGACCTCTCTGGGGAGCGCATTCCATAACTTAGGCACCACCGCTGAGAAAGCCCTCCTCCGAGTAGCCACCCTCCTAATTTCCTTCACTGAGGGCTCCCGGAGGTGGGCCTCTCCTGCTGATCTCAAGGGGCGGCTGGGCATATATGGACGTAAGCGCTCCTTCAGGTAACCAGGACCCAAGCGTTAACCACTTCCAACATCCAGGTTCCAATCCCGTGCTTGGAATCCTTTATTAACCAAGACGGGCAAGGGTCCAAAAGGCAAGTGGTGGGACGTGTTCATCCCGGGCTTCAACGTCAAAGCTGCTCCACCACCTTCTTGAGGTTCTGTGCCACCAACCAGGTTCCATTCTGGGCCAGGGGAACAGCTCCCTCGTGTACCAGCCCAGCTTGTGCCCACATATTCCCAGTGGCTAACAAATCCAATCCCCCTTCCCCATTCCACCATCTCACCCACACTTTGAGACTCTCAGCTCCCCCAGCCTCCCCTGGCCTGCATGTAGACTGTGGGCCTCATTGCAAAGGGAGAGCCGCACAGAATGGGGGCAGTTGGCCAGTCCACTCTGGCCCAGGGCCCAAGCCACGGCCTCTCCATGGTGGCCGAGAGGCACTCCCTGACGGGCGACCTCCCAAGCCGTATTCCAGGGCCGGCCAGAATTGTTCAGCGGAAGATCCACATATGGCAAAGCCCACCTCTTGCAGAGCCACAAGAGCAGGAGACAGGTCAGCAGTCTAGATACTGATCCGTTTTAACGAGGTCAGAGAATATGAATGACGATATTAGTTGTTTGGCACAAAGAGCTGCTCTACCTGAATCCGTTTATAACTAGCTGTAACTCAGCCCAACTGACTAATCAGGCCAGGGTGTTGTTTCATGGAAAACTCCCTGTTCGGGCTGTTTGGACTTCTGTCAAAGCTGAGCACTCCTCCTTCTTTCCAAGGGGTAAATTCCTCTGCCTTTGGCTCCTGCTCATGAGGAACCTCAGGGACTGCCCAAGAGGGACCTGGCTGCCCCTCTTGCGGAGGGCAGTCCTCCACAGCCACAACCCCCCCCCCCCCCCCAGCATCTGACCGGGCCGGGGACCACTGGGCTGGCTCTCTTCCTCTGAGGAACTCTCCTCCAGGTAGGACATGACAGGGAGGCTGCGGGACCCAGCACCTGAGGGTCCTCACAAGGGTCCTCTTGAGGCCCCAATCCTCGAGGCAGGATTCAAAAGTTGGAGATGAGAGGATGAGCCGAAGCCGGAGGAAGGTTTGCGCCCAGCTGCACCATGGAGTCAATGTTGCCGAGAGCAAAACACATGCGGCATCGCTAAAATGAGGGCCAAGGCGGCACAGTGTGGGCCCCCTCAGATACATCTGGATCTACCGTACGGTCACAATAAGCCTGGCTCTATTGCACCTCTCGGTGGAGGTGAAGATGAGGAACCTGGTCCACCGAGGAAGGTTCAGTGGCCACCTGTCTGTGCTCAGAAGGTGGGGCATCCGAGAGCAGTCTTGGGTCCAGGACGGATCCAGCAGAGTTTCCGGGCCAAAGCAGCCCTCTGGTTTGGCCAGGAATGCCCATGAAATGCCTCCTGGTGCTCAGGCAGGCCTTTGGTCCAGAGAGCCCTCTGGACTATTAGGGTGGCATATAAATGCAAATAATAAATAGAATAAATAATTTGGTCCACCCCAGTGTGGCTTGGACGAGATGGACCAGCCGGATCAGTTCTCCAGGATTTTCCCCTGTCCCAGCTGCATCTATGGGATGGAATGCGGAACTTCTGTATGGAGATCCGAGTCGTAGCCTCTTTTTTGCTGAGGTAGAGATGTCGCTCCGTTTCTTTTCTTGAGTCTCATTGGGCATCAGTAAAGGGCCATGCGTTCCACAGATGCCCCTATTTGGGAAAAGGTTTTGGGTCAGGTAGAGGAGGACATCTGATTTCAGGAAAAAAAAAGTGTATACCAGCACAGGATGTGGGCCAGCAGATGGGGAAGATGAAAATGTTTCTTCTCCAGAATCCAGTGTCACCGGGAAGCTGCTCCAGGAAGGGAAAATGTTCTGTCTGCAGTCCCTGGTCCCTTCCAAACTCCAGAAAAAGTAGCATGCTGCTCATTCCTAGCCTAACCACGTTCGCTTGGGGTCACAAGCCGGGAAAACGTCGCCACAGAGGGAGACGAGAAGGAAAGCCACGAACAGAGTCAGGCAATAGGTTTTTCGCTGAACGCCAAGCATGGTCCTCTGCTGCCGCCGCGTGGCCATTCCGCAGAATGCACAGCAGTCCGCATTGCTCACCTGAAGGGCAACCTCGCCCCTTGGGCTGCGTTGCCTCTTCGAATTATCCTTTTCCCCAGCCCAAAAAAACTCACCACAAAAGCATCGTTCCCCCACTATCCACGCTCAGGGAGTTTACACGCTGAAGGTGCGCTCCGGACGTGTTGAGTTACAGCTCCCAGCACACCCACTCAACATGAGCAAGCGCCTGAGCAGGATGGGGGTGGTAGTCCAACGCGTCTGGAGGGCGCCCAGCTGGAGAACAAGGGGGCTTGCAAAACGGAAAGGGTTTCCAACCTGGGAAAGTGCCTGAGAACAGCTCCCTGCTGCCCCCTTGTGTCCAGCGGGAGGAACGGTCCGGGTTTGTCCCTTAAGGGCGCGAGGGGCTGATTTTGCCCACACCTATCATGGCGGTACACACAACGTAGGCCATTGGTTTCCCTTTCAGAGCCCACAACGTTGCCCACAACGAACACGGCCGCTGTTACATCATCGTCGTTCCCTAGCAGGACAACAATGCCCTCTTCCAATATGGCCGGCTTCGGGATGTCGGTTCTGTGCCAGTACCCCTAATGTGCCAGGGTTCGGTTTGTTTAAGTCTTGAAGGCCAGCAAGAACATCACCCGCGGCCTTTCCCCTTCAGATCTGCGTCCTGACTGATGCCCATTTACGCCTCAACGAAAGCGAGCTGTCCAGTACATGAGGCGAGTTGCCCTTACCCGAGATGCCTCCCTTCCCTGGAGACGACTGAGGGCTCGCCCACAGCAATCATGGCGGCCACGGGCGCACGGTAGCCTCGACTTGCCCCTGTGCGCGTGCGCAGAGGCCCCGCGCGGGGCGCCCGGCCCGTGATGCGCTGCGGGCGTCGATGGCGGCGTGTGCGGCAGCCGGGCGAGCCTGGGGCCGGGTCGGCGCCGCGGGGCTGCCTCCCCTCGCCGGGGGCTTCCGCAGGCAGGTGGGTCCCTCAGGCGGGCGCGGGCGCCGCGCTTCCCCGGCAGGACCTGGGCCAGGGGTCACGACCTTGTGGACGGGAAGCGAGGGACTAGCGCCTTGGTGGACGTGAGGATAAAATAGCGAGGAGGAAAACGTGAAAGCCAGTTTGGATTCTTTGAAAGAAAAATGCAGATTTAGCAAATCAGTCGCAAGGACTCTGGACAGAGATACTTTGAAGTGGGAAAATCATGTAAAATTCTTTTGGAAGAACATGTAGTTGCACAAGAAATCTAGAGTTTGATCTGTGCCTACAAATGCTTTGGCATGTATGTAATTTAAACTTCCTGCACTGTTTTCAAGGCAAAGATTGCAACGCAATGTAGATCCAGTAACTGTCCTGAGTCCTAACAGTAACAAGCAAAACCCCCGACTGAATTCTGCTTTTAAAATTTACACAACAGAGAAAATGTAAACTGCCCAGAGTCTGTGCTGAAGGCACATCTGGCATCCCCCTGCAGGTCTGGGGCTGGTCTGAGCTTGGAGGGGAGACCACCTGGGAACTGCATGTAGACACACTGAGATGGGAGAGAGGTGGGATATCAAATGAATAATCTGGCTCTCTTTCAATGCAGTCCTACTCCTGTCTAGACCACCAGACTTCCAGCACGTCCTATGCTGTCTGGGAGTTGTAGGAGCCTTTCTCTGTGTACGCATGCAGAGAATTGTTGGCTTCTTATTAGGCATTATACCTGTTGACATTAGTAAACAAAAAATGTACTTGATTTTACATGTAATTACTGCGGCGAGGATTGCATTTGCTCAACACTGGAAAAGTGAAGAACCACCCACTGACAAACTGATCCTAAAAAAGATCTTGGACTGTGCAGAAATGGATAGACATTGAAGGAGAAAGAAGATACTGATTTCTATCAAACTTGGGACTCTTTTTATTATTGGCTAGAGAAACAGGACTTCGTATAGATTTAAATCTGTTTCTAAGTTATCATAAATGGAAAAAAATGTGGGGGCTGACGTAGCAGGTCCGATGTTTCTGATGACTGATGTTGTTTTTAGTTGTTCTTTGTTTTAGGGTTATAATTTTGAATAAAACTTATTATAAAAAAAAGAATTGTTGGAGGCCACTCAGAGAATTTCAGCTATCGTAATAATAGTAGTAATTGCACCCTTAAAGTCCGGCTTTTGTGGACTCAGATGGGTCTGTGTGTCTGTCCTCCCTGGGGCCTTGCGGTACCTTAATCACAAGTGTGCTGGGCTGGCTGGCTGATGAAGAGCCAACAGTCGGCATTCGGCAGTTTTCGATCTCCTGGGCCAGAGACTGCTGCTTCTGTTTGGGGGAGGCAGGATTTTCTCCACTGCATTTTACAGCAATGGGCCTGGGGCAGCACGGCCCAGCTCAGAGAAAGCCACGCCTTCCCTTTTTACTAGATCGCAGTTTGCATTTGCCCATGGCTGGGAGCAGCCAACGTTTCCATCAACCACAAAGCAAGACCGGAAAGCGGTGCTTTGATGCAGTCCGACTCGTCGCCCACCTGGCCCAGGCTTGCTGAGAGCAGCTGCCAGTGGCTTCCCCCAGGTTTGCAGCAGGATCCTCTTCCAGCAGCGCAGGGACCTTATCAAGATGCTGATTTCTGCAACTTGTCTTTCCAGAGCCACAGAACTTCCGTATATTTCCCATGGCCGCGCACGAAAGCACCTCATTCCCCGCATCGGGGCCGTCAAAATGGCTGCCGGGTTCTCCTGTTGAGGCCGGTGTACCGCTGTCAAGGCACTGCAGCTGCCGCCGCCGGTGTGCAGGTGAGGGAAGCCTGTTGGCAGGACCGGGGTGCCAAGGCCGGGAGGCTGGCCACGCAGGTGGCGAAGGCGCTGAGCAAGCAGGTCCTCAGAGGTGCCCCAGCAGAGCTGACGAGACTTCTCTCCCTCTTTCCTCAGGCCATTCCGCCAGCGGCCACCCCGCCTGTAGAGAACGCCCTCTCCACCGCCGACGTCATCCAGGCCGTGCAGGAGCCCAGCTTCGCTGAGCTGGGCCTCGGCGCTTACACCCCAGTCGGCCTGATCCAGAGTTTGTTCGAGAGCCTGCATGTGGGCATGGGGCTGCCTTGGTGGGGAGCCATTGCAGCAGGTGAAGCAAAGGCGGGCAAGCCTGAGGGCACCTTTGCGCTGGCAGGGAGAGCGGGTCCAGGTTCGGGGTGATGCCATGCCCCTGCAAGGCAGTATGGGGCCCTAAAGGGCTTCAGGGCCTGCCACCCATCGCCCCTCTCAAGCTGGGCAGGGGACGGCCTTTTCTGCTGTGGGGCCCATTGCAGCTCAACAGACACAGTCCAAGGTCCAAAGCTGGGTGCTTGCAGTGATCATATGCCCACGACAGGCATTCAGTGATTTTCAACCAGCTTGGTAGGTTTTCTTCCTTGTCTTTTTCTTAAGCTTTGCATTTTGTTTTAATTGTTTCAAAACATGTACACCTTTCTCTATAATCTGATGGTGTAGTAGGGTAGAGATTTTAAGAAAATAATGATTCTTTTCCTTTCCTTTCTAACAAACTTCCAAGTGGTTTGTGGTTAATGTTGCCTTAAAAACAAATAGTGCTCAGGGGCAGTTTGGACAATGACTTCTCTGTTCTTCTCGTTTTGTACAGTCTTTCACATCTGCTTGTGAGGGCTAGAATTGCACTGTGGGTAACGCCGTCGTTGGAATTGCACTGCCAAGTAACGGGGCTTTCCTTTCTTGCCAAACTCCCCAGGGACGGTGCTGGTCCGTTGCTTGGCTTTCCCAGTCAGTTTGAAGGCACAGCAAGAGGCAGTGAAACTCAGCAGCCATGCGCTCCAAATTACGAAGCTGACCACCCGGATCAGGGACGCCAAGAAATCTGGGAACAATTCTGAGTGTGAGTGGGCCATTGCGGCACAAAGGGGGGCAACCACTGGACGGAAGGGTGGCTCGGATCCAGACTAGCCGGTGGGATGAGGGAGGGGGGGCTTGAGGTGCTAGCACACCCGGGAGACGAGGCTGGGGGGGAGCAGAGCAGCTGGAGAGGCGTCGTCTGGCTCAGGTAGCAGCAAGGGTGGGATCTTCAAACACGAGGAGCAACCCACCTGTCGAAGTGATGCTGGAAAGAGAACCTGATCCACACAGAGCAGCATTTTTCCATGTTTTTCCTCTCACAAGTCCTCTTCCTCTTTCCCGGCAGTTGCAAAGGCATATTCTGAGCTGGCCCACCTCCAGAAAACGCATGCCATTAACCCTCTACGAGGATTCCTCCTGCCTCTGATCCAGGTGGGTCTCAACCCTGTGGCCGAACCAGCATGTGCTTCCCACTACCTGCCCCTGAATCATTATGGGTTGGATCTTGGACTGGTTCAATGGGGCCCATAGATGCAGAGTTCCCTGCCCTTCCCTCCTGAGATAAGACCTGAGGAATTTGGTACGCTGTGGAAGGATCCCCCACGCTGGTGGAGACCTCTGTGAGCAGATCCCTTCTGTCACTGTGAAAGAGCTCCTGTACCCCCCCCCCCCCGCCCCGGGGTCTTATTTGCAGTCCTGGCCCCTCCTCATTGCGCATGTTCCTTCTCCCTCTCTCAGGCACCCATTTTCATCTCGTTCTTCTTCGCCCTGCGCAACATGGCAGAGCTCCCTGTGCCCAGCTTGCAAACCGGGGGGCTTTGGTGGTTCCTGGATCTCACGGCCGCCGACCCATACTACGTCCTACCCCTGACAGTGACGGCCACCATGTGGGCAGTCATGGAGGTAAGGCTTGGGCAGCGGAGCTGAAGACAAGTTGGCTTTGGGGGCACTCCTGTGCCTGCCCGTTTCAACATGCACAGGGCTGCCTCTTCCGGCGCCAGCCACCTGGTTCCCCACGACCAGTGCCAGGCCTCTGGAATGCCCAAAGACCAGTGGTCCTCTTGGTGCTTAGCAGCAGTACTATATGAGGAGAGGGCAAAGGGGCCTGATTCGTGGACTGCCAGAAGAGTGCTACTGAATCGTAGAACCGAGGCCGGTGTTGTGAAAAGCAGTTTTCGTTCTGCTCCTCCACAAAAAGGGCTCCTGAAGTGACCCACGTTTACTCAGCGAGGAGGAAAGTCGCAGCCCGCAAGCGTATCATCTCGAAACGTTTGGAGACGAGGCCTGTTTCAGAGCCTGCAATAGCATAGGGCATATATGGTAGCGGGGAGAGGTGGCAGCAGAAGCCCCTCTGGTCCCTCTCCTTACGGGATGTGAATCATACTTAATTAACATTCCACCATTTTTCCTTCCAACCTTCCATCCCCAACACGAATGAGAAGGCCTAGATCAGCCCTGAGTTGTGCTGTGCTCACAACAGTCCTGCGAGGTAGGAAAAGTGGAGAGCTGGTGTTTGGCCCCAGCTTCTTGAGGAGGCAGGGATTCAAGCGCACCTGGGTGTGGAAGTGGGGCTCACCCACACACCACCCTTGGGTCCCTGGGCAGGACCCAGGTAGCGATCAGAGGAGAACCCGCAAGTGCCTGCAGGGGAGGTGGTATCGCTGCCCCCCCCAAAATTTCAGAGCCCTCAGCGAGAGGCTGACAAGGACCAACTAGCAGCAGATTTAACCGCATCTTCCTTTGCTCTTCGCAGTTGGGGGCAGAATCGGGAATGCCAAACCAGAACTTCCGGATGATGAAAAATGTTTCCCGAGTGATGCCGCTCATTATTCTGCCCATCACAATCTCCTTCCCGACGGTGAGAGGACTTTTCCTTTCCTGTGCACTCCGTACAGGACACCAGGGATAAGAGCGTGGTGACGCTGAGACATTCGTCCCTCGCGTCCTGTGGCAGGTTCCAGTTTGCTCTGAGCAGATGAGCGACTCGTGCTCATTTCCGATCTAGTCGATTTAGAAGTGTGCGTGTTTCCCATGCACACCAAAAAAAGGAACGTGGGTTGATTGTGTTTGCGAGTGTATCTATACACTGAAAAAAGCCCTTTGACTCTGCATTTCACAGAATAAACTTCTGATTCTCGTTAGGTGGCACTCGATGTCTTCTAGCATAAACAGGAGAACTTTCTCAGACTGATAAAATTCCTGTTCTCTGTGTGTTCCCATATCCTATGGAATTTCCCACGCAGGAGAAGTGCAGGAAAGGGCTCGGCTGATGTCTTCTTCTCCCTCCCTCCCACACAGGCCATCATCATCTACTGGCTGACGTCCAACCTCTTCTCGCTGGTGCAGGCCTCAGTGCTCCGCCTGCCTGCGATCCGCACCCGCCTCCGCGTTCCCGTGTAGATCCAACGAGCCCCTGGTCTCCTGCTCGCGGAGGACGGCTTCATGAAGTGCCTCAGAAAGGGTGAGATGCGAGGAGACAGGCGTGCAGTGCCGGAAGGCAGCCCCGGGGGGGCAGGGGGAGACGCACGAAGCGAGCCGCTTCCTATCCCCTTTCCAGGATCGGAGGAGGCGCAGGCGTGGGGCATGGAGGGCTGCCTGGACTCAGCAGTGGGGTGGGGGGTCTTTGATGTGGAGCAGCAGCCGTCACCACACAAGGAGGGCCGTGGGGCAGGGATGCGTGTGGCTTCGCGCTGGAGGTGTTGAAAGGTCTTCCTGTAAGGTCAGGTGAGGTTGCAAGATGCCACAGAGCCGGCAGTCAGAAGAGCAGGCCGACCTCCCCCACCCATAAGCCCCAGCTCCCTACTGGGAGGCACCATGTGGGGGAAGGTGGCTCTCCAGGGTTGTGGTGCAAATTTATGGGACAGGACACAGACGGAAGAGAGCAGAGAGGCTTAGGACTGAGGTTCAGCCAGAAGGTTTGCTCTGCAGGAGGCCGAGGACAGACGGGAGGGAGCGATCCTTGCCCTGATGCGGAACCCGCAGGGGAGGGGTGGCAGGCCAGCTGGCGTGGCTTGAAGAGGGGAGAAGGCAAATTGATGGGGGGGGGGCATCTCTGTCGGCGGCAGTCGCCTGCGACATCTGGAATATCCCAGCTACCTGGGACGAGCAGTGGCGTCTGGGCCGCTGACTGCTGGAACACAAGGAGAGAAAGCGGTCGCTTCCCCAGCTGTTGTGGTTTCAGAAGACATCTGCTTGGCCTGGGTGGGACCGTGAGTCGATCCAGCTGGCCATTCTTTACACGTGGTTTTCATTCCAGCCGTTAGACAGAGCGGGTCTGGGAGGTACAGCTCTTTTTGCTGTCTTTGACAAAAAAACCCCTGAGTTTTATTTTTTGGGGGGGGGGCGGGGTCTTTTCCTTTTCCTCAGGCCCACTGCGACAGACCTTTGCCCGGAATCCTTTGCAGCAACATGAGCCCCCCACTCCAAAGCCACCGCCACGAAAGAGGCCGTGGGAGGACACGTTGGGCTGAGCGGCGACCCCAAGACCCGGCACGGAGGCAGTGGAGTGTCCCCCACCGCGGCTCTGGTTTTCTGACTTTTGACAATAAAGGACCTGGAAGTCCTTTCTCCTCCTCTGGCTCAGTCGGAGCGGGTCCACATGGATGGAAGGATGGATGTGTGAGGCAGCCTCTTCCCAGGTTTTTTCTGCCTCTCTGTCAGAAGAACTACTTCCTTCCTTCCAAAAATTATCCTTCAGAAATCTCCATGTTCATGTGTCATTTCTCTGTGAATACCGAATCGCTTTCAATCATCAGCGAGAGTGTGGATGTGCCAGCTTCCTCAACCTGATGCCCTCCAGAGTTGTTGGACTACAATGTCCATCAGCCTCATGCTGGCTGGGGGAAGCTGGGAGTGTTGGTCGAATGGATTTAGAATATGTTGGGATGTGGAAGGCTGGTAGAGATGTGGGCTCACGCACACATTGTATGCCCATGCAAGCTAGGTATGAATGTTTCGGCAGACCATAATTTCCAAAAGAATTACTTCTCATGGAAGAGAAAGTGGAAGCTGGATGGGAAAGGACGTGAGGGGTGTTGTGGGGAAAATGGAGGAGGAGGTCAAACTTAACCAAGGAAAATTGCTACGGGACGCCATGGCCCAGCTGAAGGCGGCAAGCAGGACCGAGAGGCTACATCCGTTGGCGGCGGGTGGCTGATTAAAAAGAAAATAAGATTCCCAGGCAAAGTGGTGGAATGCGCTGAGGGTTTATTGGGACTTGGCAGGTGCCAGAGGTCCCCTCTTCCTGCGTTGAGGCAGGAGGGAAAGATGGAGGAGTCCCTGAGTCACTGCAGCAGCTGCTGCCAACCCCAACGCCCACCAAAGTAGCAAACAATAAATTAGAGGTCACACAAGTGTGCACTACAAAAGGAGAGGGCAGAGGGGAGAAGCCAGCCTCCCCCACCAACGGCATCTCCCATCACTGAGACTTGACTTCCTCCTTGGGATCCATCTCCGTCAGGACAGACAAGGACACGATTTGGATGAATCGGGTCACACCGGCTGTGGGGAGAAGAAGAAATCAATCCACGAGGTTGAGGAGGTGGGGGAAGATAGGAGGGGCATCTGCACGAGGGCGACTGGCATTCTACGAGAACAACTTAAAGGCTAGGAGCAGGAGGCGGTGCGGAGGATTCCTGCTAGTTCCTAAAAGTGAAATGCCACTCCATCCCCATCTGGTATTTTGATTCCAGTTCCACATTTGTAACAAACTGGGTACAGTTTTAATGTTTTGCATCAGCAGGCTGGTTTTTTTCAGCCGGTTTAGATTATGCAAAGTTGGGCACTGGTTGGTTATTTGGCAAAATTCAGGCTTCTGTGAGCCGAGGAGGAAGAGCCACACTGGGTACTGAAGGCTGACCTGGCTGGATGCCGAACAATCACGGTGACAGGCATGGCCTTCCAGGTCCCCACAATCTGCAAGCATCCCTTCTAGGCCAAAAAAGATGCTGCAAGGACCGGGGGGGGGGGGGGACCCTGCTAAATAGGCTGAGCTGTGGGGGAGGGGAAATCCACACCCCCAGATCAGGCACAGGATCTGTCCACAAGCAGAGCACTTCCTCTTGCAGAGGGTGGATCCTGGCTCCAGCTGCCTGGCTGTGATCAGCCAAAGCCCAGCTTAGCTTGATTTTCAGATCAATCGCTGCCCTGTATATGTTAGACTTTTCCGGCACAGTCGTAAGCGTGTTTAGCCAGAGCAAAGTCCTCCTGCGTACCCGGCAGGGAAATACCAGGAGCTGCAGGAGGTTTTTCTTCCGCCTGAAGATACAGCAGCCCTTGCAGCAGGCGGGGTTTTTAGGCAGAGAAGAAGCAAGGGATGCAGGAACGGGGGCACTCACCAACCGCCCGGCGCAAGCACTGCGGCCTCCTCTGCTCGGGCGTCCGCACTATCAGGAAGTACACGGGGAGCCCGGAAGCTGCGATGGCAATGCCAATGGCAGAATTGGTGAAGTCGGTGTAGAGGGGCACGGCCACCAGGAAGATGGTGCAGAGGCAGAAGATAACTGGGAAGATGATGCTGAGCTGATGGGGAAAGAAGTGGGCGTGCGTCAGGTGACTGGCATCCTGTGCAGGACGCACACCTGGTCGCTGCCATCTACGTTTCTTCATGCCTACTTGCTCCCAAGGCCAGGTTTAAGATTTCGGCGCCGGTGTACAAAACCCTAAAATACTTGGGGCCAGGATCCTCGAAAGAGCATCTCTTTCTTTACCAAGCTGACTGGGCACTCCGGTCATTAGAAGACCTCCTGGTGGCTCCATCATGGAGTGGTGGCACCTGCGAAGCACGCCAGGGAAGGAGCCCTGATCAACAGTCCCTCTTCTGTGGAACTCCCTCTACCCAGAGGTCAGGCTGGCTCCGATTTCCCGCTGCACTTGGCACCTGCCGAAAAAACCCTCGAAAAGTCGGCAAACGAGAGCCAGGAGGCACTGCAGTGCAGACCACGTCTTTTGGAGCAGGTCTGGCCTTTGCAAAGGATGCTGGAAGCACAACAAAGAAAAGGGCACGAAGAACAGGGACAGGCAGAAAGTGGCCCACTCTCTGGGGGGGCCGCCCACTCCCAGCTGACTCCAGGGATTGTTGCAAAACACTCAACAACAAAGTTTGAGGTCGGATTGGGAAACATCCTTTCTAGATTCAGAAATGGATGCAGGGAACTGTTTTTCTATCACAAGCTTGTGTTCCAGTGGGGACCAAATCCCACAGCTCACTCTTCCCAAAGGCCTTAACCAATCGCTCGCAGAAAGCTTCTGAAATCGGGCTGAAGCCCGCGAGTCGCTCAGCCTATCCTAAAGCAAGAGTGCAACATTACAATCACAAAACAACTCTGAAAGAGACTTTGCTTTGTAAATTCAACATCCATTGCAGTCAGCAGCCTTCTCCAAGACGGAGTCTCCTGGCTGTAATTCCCAGCCAATATAGCCACAGACTGGAGTGCATCAGGCTAGTCCATGGAATTTTTATTTTGTTGCTTGGAGTGGGCCATCTCGGTAGGCCATCCAAGGCCGCCCTTCTGCCCTTACCTTCAGGGGGCGTTCCCTCGACGGCTCCTTCCAGCGAAGGTAGAGCTGCCCTGCGATGGACAGGCCCACGAAGAACCAATAGCTGAAGCTGTAGTAATTGATCAGCTGGAAAATGTCATCCACACAGAGGTAGACCAAGGCCATGGCTCCCTGTGGGTCGAGACAGAAAGAACAGAGTCGGTGGAAGGCGCTCATCTGCCTGTGTGGGAGCTCACCGGTTCCCCAGACATGGCCACGTGCATCTGCCGGCCACCTGCTCGGCACGACCCGTCTCCACAAAGCCCGTGAGAGAACACGCTGCAAGGCCGTGAACTCCAGGCCTTCCAAAGGAGGCTCCCCGCATCTCCCAGTGGGACCAAAGCCCTTCCCGAGAGTTCTGGTTCATGCCCTTTTGGACTTCGTGTCATCCCGATCCTTCCCAGAGCTCAAAGCAGCCTTGGTTTCCAGGAAAGCCTCCCACCCACGGCCTCCGTCTGCTGCTCTTGCTGATGAAGCAGCGCCTCAGAAGGGGCCAAGACACTGAATTCTCCCCATGCCCCACTGTTCAACCAGCTGCAAAGGGTGGGTGGGGGGGCAGCTGCGGGGATGAGCGCTCCCGCTTGCTTCCCTCCCTTTCCCATCACACTCCAGCTGCCTGGCGGGCTGGCCGGAAGCCAATTTCACGGAAGAGAAAGGCAGGAAGGAGTTTCAACAAGGTGCACATTCCTCCGTCTTGTCGTTTGCCCTCCTCCCTGCTTGCCGAACAGCCCTTTTGGGCAGACTAGGAGGAAAATGGGCACCCTGGCTGGGGCAGAGATGGGCTTCCAGTTAGGAAGGAAAGGCAGGAATGCCTGCCTTGCTTTCCACAGCATTCCAAGGACTCTCCACACCGTGTGCCGGGAAGAACCATTTAACCACCCACCGGCTGAGGGGAGGCTGAAGGGGCATGGGCGCCTCTGAAGGGAGCATGGGGGGAAAGGCACACTGCTGAATCCGTGGCCACATGCTGCCCTGAGGAGTGAAAAGGTCGCCCACCTTAATGCTAGATCATTTTCTGGGACTGCTTTAAGCCACGTCTCGTAGGATTTGATTGCCTTCATATGAGCACTTGTCAGATCCACAATTTTTCATGATTTCCGCCTCCTTACGGCAGAATTCAGAGGTGGAAAATTATGTTACTCCAAAGTAAGCCCCGCCACCCCCAGGAAAATGGGTTGTCTCCTAGTCAAGCCGAGCTGATTGATCTTCAGCGTTGTTACTAAGCCAATTATATCTGTAGACATTTTCCTTCGCATTAAGCAGTTCTGGAAGGAGCGTGAGGTATATTTCACTGTCAAACCCTACAAGTCATTCCACAATAATCGCTATTTTAGAAGAAAGGTTTGATAAGAGAGTGAAGGGCCCATCAAAGGTTATAGCAGCCAATCACATTTCTGTAAGCATGCATTTGAAAAATAATTCAACGTGTTTATTTCGAGAAAAAAGTTTGCTACCTAATTGTTAATCAAAAGATCTGTCAGCTAAAGTCCTAAACGAATTGGGGAGTAAGTCCTTGTGGATCCAGTGGGACATACTTCTGAATTAATGCACGGAGCCTTGTTCTGTTAAATCTAAGAGATGGGGATGCAAAGTTTAGCCAACTCAAGCACAATCTTATGCATGCTGACCGAAAAAAGCCCTAAATTCCCAGCATTCCCCAGCCAGCTAGCTGCACCAGAGCCTCATGGGACTTACATTAAAGAGCAGGGCTGGCACCGGGGTGAACCGCTGAACATGGATCATACAGATGGCATCAGGCAGGTGCCCTTCACGGGAACCAACAAAGAACAACCTGTTGAAAAAGTCAGCAAGCTCATGATTTGAGAGGGAGGAGAATCGGGCCAGCTTGTGGCCAAGCCCGGGTTCAGCAGGAGGGGGCGACACCTTATGCAGCACAGGGCAGTCTGACCTAAGCAAATGTGCTTGACTCCAACACCCATCATCCCCAGCCAGAGCTGTCCATGGCCAGGAATGATGGAGGTCCTATTCCAACGATGCTGGGGGGCACAGGGCTGGAGAAGCGTGGCCTGAGGCAGGAAGAGGCTGCCCTGTCAGACCAAGAGTGTTCCCAGAATCCACGGCAGCATCATTCCAATGGCCACTGGGGACAAGGGCTCGGTTCACTCACGGAGCCAGCCCTTGCTGAGGCGTGGGCGCAGGGGCCAGCTCTGCCTAGCACTTCCATACAAAGTTGGACCTGGGGATGAACAAGCACCTTCGGCACCGTGAGTTTCCAAGAACGCTTTCGGGCATTTACTCCCAGGGTGCGAGACGTGGGCGGTGCAGCGAGCGCCCATCGCCTGCCGCCTCCCTCGGGTTCCCTTTCCAGCCAACTGGGTGACTTTGGGCCAGTCACAGACTCTCAGCCCAACCTACCTCACAGGGTGGTTGTTGTGGGGATAAGATGGAGGAGGAGATTGATGTAAGCTGCCTTGAGCCCTTTGTAGGAAAAAGGCAGGATATAAATCCAAAAATAAATAAATAAACTCAGCTGCAGTCCTGACAGTGGGTGGCTAAATGGATTTTCAGCATGTTGTCGCGAGCAGTCCTCGTTGTGACGCAAAGTGTTTGGGGTGACTTGGCCTCCAGCGGGCGAGGAAGGCCCCTCCGCTTTACAAAGGCGCATGCGGTGGCCATGTGGGGTTGCCTGCGTTCCCGGATACCCCCTGGGAGCCTCGCTATTTGGCCTCGTCCTGATTGGCTGCCACCCAGCGAACTTTCCCGCTACACTGCGGGCTGCCAGTCCTCATGCACCGTCGTTGCTGCTTCGGCTTCACGGGGAAGCGCTTGTGCGAAAAGGAAATGCGGAACTTTCTGCAGGCCACAGGTGTCGCTCACTTTCGAGTCAGAGCTAAGTTTTGCAGGAGGTCGCAGGTGGCTTACCTGGATGCTGCTAAGATGGAAGCATTCAGGCCTCCCAGGCAGGATAACGCCACAGCGAGCGGGATGGTCCATTGCATGACTCCGAAAACTTGATTGCCAAAGGTCTGTAGGGAAGAGTAAATAAAAATGAGATGAGCTGGTGGTGAACATGTTTGGCTAGCAGAAATATGGTCCCCAGCTCCACAGGGACTGCCTCTCTACAAGGGATGGGGAAACTGGGCCTCTCCATTGCTGTTGGACTCTGCCTCCCATCAGCCTCAGCCAGCATACCCAATGGTTATGGCCGATGAGGATCATGACCCAAGAGCACCTGAAAAGCCTGCTAGGGTGAACGAACCAGCACAGATACTCATGATCACGCAAGACAATGAAGGATTGCCAGCATGGAGACTCTCACGGGCTGCATTCAGACTACACGAGAACCCATCTTCAGAGCCTGAGTGTGGGTTGTCACTGAACCTGGGGTTGCTCTCGGGACGTGGGTTATCGTGTTGTCCGAGCCCAGCCACAGAAGCAAACCATGGTTTATCAACCATAAACGACCCATGAAGAGAAAGCCAGTGATTGTTGTTGGGCTGTGAGCGGCAGCACGTTTGCGGTCGACAAGCCACGGTGGATCGGTGCGGCTGGGTTCAGATCAACCGGGTCCTGAAGGAACCGGCCCTGGAAGGCAGCAGGATACTGACCACGGCAACGGCATCGCTTGTCAGTATCTCCGTCTTGCTCAGCACGGTGTAGTAGGCCATGTTGGTCATGATGTAAATCACGGTGACGATCGGCATGGAGATACCAATGGCAAGGGGCAGGTTCCTGCGGAATGACACAGAAAGCATTGTCCTCCCGTTTAGATCCCCTTTGGCCCAACACGCCTGCCCCTGGATCATACTCCACAGCAAAACCCAGGGCTTGGAAGCACTGCCCTGTGAGGAGAGACGGAGGGAACTGGGCATGTTCTTTTCGGCGCCAGGCCAAGACCTTTTTATTTAAATGTCATTTTAATTGTTAACATTATTTATTGATTTTATATCTTTGGCCAGGACATCTCCAATTATATTGTTTTATATGGTTAATGTGTATTTATTTATTGTTGTGAGCCGCCCCGAGGCTTCGGCGAATGGGGCGGCATAGAAGCTTGCTAAATAAAGTAAAATATGTTCAGCCCTGAGAAGAGAAGAGTGAGGGGGGACTTGATATCCTTCTGTAAGTACCTCAAAGGCTGTCACAAAGAGGAAGGTCAAGATCTCTTCTCGCTAATGCCAGAGTGTAGGACATGGAATAATCAGTTCAAGTTGTGACAACCCAGATTCAGGCTGGACATCAGGAAAAGCTTCCTCACTGTCAGAGCAAGAGGACAGTGGAACCAGCTGCCCGGAGAGGTGGGGGGGCTCTCCCACACTAGAGTCATTCAAAATGAAACTGGACAGCCATCTGAGTGGGATGATGTAACTTGGTGTCCTGCAACAGCAGGGGGTTGGATTTGAGAGCCTTCATGCCCCCTTCTAATTCTACTATTCGAGGATTCTATGAAAATACACAAAGCCCCTAGAAAAACTGCTCCTGGAGCCAAGCCCCCCAAATCCTCTGCTCCACAGGACAAGCGCCCCAAATTTCCTCTTGTCTAGGTACTCTGCACTGCCAGTTTTCTTTTTATTTCCCTGCTTTATAAAAGAATGTTGGAAAAAATGAAGACAGAATGGAGAAGTGTTAATTGAAAATGCACTGATTAAGCAGCAAATGTAACCCTTGACTCTATTTCATAACCAAACATACTCTCCTTGTAAAATATATAATTTGGGACTAGTTTTACTTCAACAAACACTGCAAATTTGCCTCCTGCTTTCTCTTTTACTAACTTTTTAACATCAATGCCATCAAATCAACATATGTACCCAAGTTCCCTTTACTGCCTTTTCAACCGAAACAAGTTCTTTTGATTTCCAATTAAGTCTTGTTCTGCAAAAGCCAACGCATTTCATGCTACGTTTCTCAGAGCGACCCTTTCAGGGCCAAATCTACGACAGAACGCAGGCGCCCTAGACCCCCATCCCACCCCACCCGCATCAGGCTGTGCTGTCGTGCTTGATTTTGGTCACTAGATGGCAGCCCCTTTCAACTCGGGCTCATCCAAGACAAAGCCCAGATATTTGAATGAAATTGCAAGAAAGGAAGGTAGATCGCCACTGAGAGGTTGGAGAGATTGTGGGAAAGGATGATATGTCTCTGGCAAATCTGGCTACTTCCGTGGAAGTGGTGGGGGCGGAATCACAGGAATTCTAACTCCATGAGGCATTCCAGCATGCACCCTTGCTGCCTCTGACCGACTGGCGTTTCTAGTGCACGAAAGGAGGACTGCTCCAGGTTTCTGAAAGCTTTGCCAAGACACCCTGGGGGTTCTCTTCCTCTGTGCATCTACCTCCACTTTTTCATCATTGGCAATGCCTGCTTGCTTGCTGCAGAGAGGCAAGAAGCGAATCTGCAGTGATCTGCCCTGCTCGCCCTTCTCACCACTGTTGCCTGGGGAAAGAGAGTGCCTGTCAGCAGGGTTCCCACTGGGATACGGAGCCCTGGCGGGCATTCTGCCATGCCAACCTGCAGCGGCAGCCCTGCTCTGCTAGCGAAGAGGCACAGCTGGTCCCCAGGTGTGGTCGATTTTGCAAGGGCACAGAGTTTATTTAAAGGCGGGCGACGAATTGTGAGTGTGGTGGGGAGCTGCAATCGAGGTGAGCCAGCTTCAGTTCCCTCGCTCAGTTCCTCTCTTTGGAAGGAGATTTTTAATGTCATTCGGTGACACGGGGAGGGGGGGTGACCCCGTGTCCTCCGGGGCCTCCAGACACTGTCCAGTGCATGCCAAGGACGACACTCTGCAAACATTCTGAACTGCAGCCCTCTCCGCGGCTGAGGACATAAAGCACGTTTTGCCTGCAAGATCCCGGTGCCGTTGGAAGTCTGACCTTTCAGGATTCTTAATTTCTTCCGTAACAAAATTGAGGGTGTCCCATCCAGAGTAGGAGAAGAGGGCAGAGTAGAGGGCCAGCGCGATGTTCCTGACCTGCCAAGAGGAGCCTTCAAAAGAGTCAGCAAAGTTCTCCGAATGTCCTGCAGGACACAATAAATGTGTGTGTAGGCATGGATTACAGATTTGGAGCTGGGTGCATGGAATTTTTTAATTTACTGTAGCTCGTCATTACCACAGAGAGAGGGGAAGTGAAAGGAAAGAGAGGGAGGCCTCCGAAGCATCACCATCGAGAAAGAAGAAGTGAAAGGGGGGAGAGGGAGGCCTCCAAAACGTGCCTTCCTGCCCCCACCCATCTGGAGATGCAAATCTCTCTGGCATTTCCTTGCTGCAAAGAGGCGGCACTGGTAAGTTTAGGTGGTGACGGAGCTAGAGAGAGTTGCATTTTTCCACTTGTATGAGGGTTCTGCACTCCGATTCCCAGCTAAGGTGGAGGGCCAACTATACATGACCCAACTTATACAAATCTGACTTAAAGACAAATTTCCATTTTCTTAGAAATGGAACTCATTCGTATCTGGGGACCTGCCTGTATTAAGATCAGATCCGTTACCTATTATTCCCACTGCTGCCCACCAGGTTTTCTTTCTCTCGCATTCTGCATGCTCCATTCGGTGGAAATGCATAAATATAGGAGCATTTCACCCCACAATCGCCAAATAATGACACCTGTTCCTTGATCTTTTACAAAAAAGGCCACAGAAATGACTGCACGGAATGTGAGAGGCCCTGGAAGATGACAAAGCTGTATAAAGCACCCTTAAACAACTTGGGATTGAACTGCAAGCACACAATGCATGTAATACCCGTGCAGACACGCAAACCTGACTTGAAGTGAAGGACAGTCATGTGTGAACTAGCCCCCAAAGGAGGCAGAAGTGAATCAGAGCCTGAGTTTGGAACCAGTTGGTACCGGGTTCAAGGGATGCCTAAGGCTGGTCCCTCAGCCTCCATTATTTCTCTGCAAACTGGGCACAGAGGATCCATAGGACTGTCAAGGCTGAGAAGAACAGCATATAATGAAAGGGCAGAACGCTGATATGGAGGAGAGGCAAAGCCAGAAAAAGCAGCGGCACAGTTTTCGTACCTTGGGCAAGGCGAACAATGCCAGCAATGATCACAGCAATGAGGGCTAGCACCTTGGCGTAGGTGGACAGGTCCTGCACCCGTGTGCCCCATCTCACATAGGCACAGTTCACGAAAGTGAGTATACCTGAAACAGAGAACAAACCAAGATTCCTGAAGCAAAGGACCCAGGGATCCTATAAGCCTCTCCACCTTCTGAACTTTTGCGCACACAGACCCCAACATCCAAGTCAGAGAAGAGACATGAACCCTTTCCCACCCAGTGCTGAATGCTAGATAAGCACAGACACATGTACACCCCGCCCCAAGATTCATTCCAAATTAGGGGTGGGCACCCCTGGAATCTTTCCGTTGCATCCATTTATTTCCTCGCAGGCTCCATAGGAAATTGACGGGGGAGCCAGGGTGCGTGCCCCTGGGCATGCCTGGACAGGAAAAAGTCCCACTAGGGGAATGCTGGGAGCTGGGGGCCTTCTCTCCTGTCCAGGCATGCCTAGGGGCACACCCTGCAAGGATGGGTTTGTTCGTTTAAAGCTTTTACATACTGGCCTATTCTCAGGACAGTGTTTACAAGAAGGCCGAAAAGTACCCCTCGCAGAGCGTAGTGACCCAGGCAACTAGGTCTGCTTTCCCCAGCCTGATGCCCCCTGAGCAGGCCAGACTACAACCCCCTCCCGGGGCTGATGGGAATGTTAGTCCAACCCATCTGGCAGGCACCAGGTTGGGACAAGCTGGTCTGAGCCGAAGCAGCTGTGCCGGCGGCTCCACCAGTCAGCCAGCCAGCCAGGTGCCCGGCATGCGCACGTGTGTGTCAGGGGACAAAGCCCTCACATGCAGCCGTGGGAGGAAAAGGTGCACGCTGCAGTCGTCATTACAGCTGGGGGGGCTGAATCAGGACCCAGCCTCCTCGAAAGCCCAGTTTTGAGGGGAAGGGGAAATGAGTCGTCTTCCCCTGCAGTTGTCTGGCTTCCTTGGGTCCTGCAGGTCTGCCCAGCCCCATCCTATCTGCCCAAGTTCTGGTTTTTATCTGTGACTTCCTCCCCGGGTGTGCATCTTAGTCATGCTCCTGGGTGGTGAGATAAGACCGTGCTTTCAGAAAGAGAAAGAGCACGCAAACACTGGGAATTTACCCTAAGCTCACTAGTGCTAGATGTGTGGGGAATGAGAAGTGTGGCACAGTGAGGGGAGAAATATACTTTTCTCCAAGAAGGATGGGCACTCTGTCTAAGCTGAGAGACTTCCAATAATTTCCTCCCGCACATACTGGATTTGAGAGCTAAGCCATGTCTGCTCAGACTTGAAGAGGGAAGTGCGATCCAGTGGATTACGGGAGAGCCCTGCTCTGCCCATTCACGGTATCTGTGGCAGGCGACGAAGGTTCACTTGTAGGTGATGCTTCCATGTTACGATGGCCACGCACTGCTCCAACCACTTGCTCACACTGTTGCTACCACGAGGAAACCACAGTACACCAGAAGCAAGAAGTACATCACTAGGCAGGGGTCCTGTGCACCAACGCCCACCAGTACGCGGCAACAGACATAAATAATGGGCGGATGCATTCAAGAAACCAGAGGATAAGGTCCTTGTGGAAGGAATCACAATGCAAGCATCGTGATTAACGCGGGAACAAAGACCTGGAGTTAAAACAAGATGGAGGAAGATGGGACTTCCTGGGTTCGGGTGCAGAAGTTCATTGTTTATCCCATTCTGGCTCTGCTGTTTTTATCTTCCATCCTTCTAACCTTGATCTTTATTCCAGGAACAAACTGCTGTGACTCAAGAAACTATGTGAGATTTGGCTTTTTGCCATGTACCCAAATCGGGCTGGGAAGGGAGTGCTGGACCAAGGAGCAAGGCACTGGCCAACCTCCACTCCCGGCCTCAGAACTCCTCTCCCCGGCTGAGACGGCTTTCCTGCTGGGAGGAAAGTGCGGCGGGGGAACTGGGGACACCTGCAAAACAACATTCAGCTTCTTTATAAACAAGGTAATAAATTTCTGCATCTTATCACATTTGGAACATGCTCAGTAGAGAGAACCATGGACAACATGAGCTGATCTTGTTTTTGCATGGCTCTGGCAGCGCCTCAGAACGAAACTCGCTGAGCATTCTTGGTGTGGGTATTTCTCAGGTCTCCCTCAGTGCTCCTCCTCTTTTCCCAGCCAAGTTTCCAGCCCCTGCCAAGAAGTCACACTTAGACCTGGCTCATCTGTTAGGGCCGCAAACTGGGGTGGAGGGGTTCTTTAACCCATAATCCAAGGGCATGTGCACCCCCTGCAAGCCACTTCCAAATCTGTAAACAACCTCCAATAGGCAGTTGTAAGAGTGATGTGAGAACTCCAAGCAATGGGTTATTTAGGGGTTAAACAAGCCAGTGGTTAACCCAGGGTTCATTGTCAGGCTGAATACTGGTTCATTTAGCCCCTTAATAGTCCAGTGGTGCATATCATGGAAATCCTTCAATCATTCTGACTGAAGACGGAAGAAAATGGAGACAGCACACATGCGATGCTCATCCCCACAAATTACCCACAACTTTTTGCCTCGGCATGCAAACAGGCTTAGGCGGGACCCCTCCAGAAACAAAAGTCAAACGTGCTGCTCAACTGCCCGGTTTCCAAACCTCTACAAGATGGAGACGGAGCGACCCTTCCCCTGCTGCCAGCCTAGGCACAGTTTAGCTGGACACGTCCCTCGCCCAGCCAGAGGTCCACGGAAGGCGTTCTGGCTGTCCCTCTGCCCATCCTATTCTCAGAGGTTGTGCTCTTACAGAGCAGCACTGAAGAGCACGCACTGCGAGTCGTCTCAGATCCCAGCTCAGCCCTAAACCTCGTGGCAGCCTCAACTTCCACATCTGTGCACAATAACGCCGGCCGACCATCCAGAGCTACTGGAACCAAGGTAAGGTCTGCAAAGTCCTTCGGGAACCGGGGGAAGGATATTTGCAATTGTCCTCAAACGGTGCTGTAACCTTCTTCCCCGGCTCTGCCCAAAGCCTCGCGTGAAGACTGCACTTCTCCCATCCAGCAGAGCATCAGCGTATTTTCCCACCACAACCGCAAGCTGCTTTCATGCCTGACCCCAAAGCCCCACGGGCTTCTCAGCTGGTACATTCCTGTGTGTTGCAACAGAAGCGGTTTTGAGGAGCCTGACGCTGCGTTTCTCGCTGGCGGGATCCGAACAGCAGCTGCCGATTCAGCACACTGTCCAGCCCTCAGCTGAAATCACTCATTTCCTGAGAGAGATGCAGAATTACCCACAGGTTAGACAGAACAAAAACAGAGATGGGGGGTGGGGTGGGGTGGGGTGGGGAAAGGGGAAGAAATGCCATGGGCAGCAGCTCATGCAAGCTCCACAGATCACCAGATCCTGAGTCAGAAGATGTGGCATGAAAGGCACGGTCCCTCTGAAAGCACGGTGAACTTCTTCCTTTGCCACTGAGTAACGATTCTCTACCTGGGTCATGCCGAGGAAGCAAGCGGCAACATCCAGACAGGTTTCAAGCATGCAGCCCCAGGCAGGTAAAGGCCTGCCCACATGCGTGTTTGCTTTCGGCCTCTTCTCCCAGACCAGAGGGAGACAAGGAGCAGGACTCCTGGGCTCGCTCTAGAACTCCAGCACAGGGGAACAAGGCCTGGTGCCCTGCAGGGAAGCAGGCGATACAACCGTATTTTCTTTTAGCAGGATCGTTTTGCCTGCTCAGGCAGAAATTCAACTGGTGACACATCTTTCCATTTTGGAGTTGCAAGGAATCCACCTATTTTGTTTCTTAGAATCGGGCCTTTGATAAACACAGAGAAGCTGTTTTGGGGGCATGGGGGTGGGAAAGTGTTAATCGCAGATGCCTGAGTTGTATGCTTAGCTTTGTGGGAGCTAGAAATGGATCTTATCTGAGAAAACCAACCTTATTTGTTCTGGGGCACATTTCTGGCTCCCACCTCCACCCTGTGAATCCGGGACAAGAGCAGAATTCCACTCTTAGAGCCAAACTGGTTGTCAAGTCGCCTACAGAGCCTGTGCCCAATTCTGCAAGATCAAGATGAAGCCCTGGGGTCTTTCTGGTAAGACGTAAATGGCTGAAGCTTGCCAGTTCTCTCCCCACACCTCACAGAGATGCAACCCCATTGCCAAGGAAGGGATGAATTGCGCAGAACGGGAAGGAAGGTCACGTGATGATAAAGGGACAATGACAGATTAGATAGTATGGAAACAGAGCTCGCCCTTCAATCTACCTGAAACCAGATGAGCCTTGGCATTGCTAAGTACACACAGGCACGCGTGTGTGCGTGCACACACACACACACACACGCTGGAGGTGCAATGCCTGACCTCCGCCCCTGCTGAACCAATCCTCCTCGACCCCGCCCCGAGCTTCCCCCGCCTGCCCCACTTACAGATGCAGGCTGCGGCCAGGAGCCGACCGGCCAGGTAAGGAGCCTCGCAGGACTGGAAGAAGGGCTGCACCAGGTAGTTGGCAAAGGTGATGGCGATGATCGCCTGGCTGGTGGGTTCGATGATGAGGAGGGAGGTCCAGAGGCGGATGAAGGCTGGCAGCTGTCCAAAGGCCTCCAGAATGTAGGCGTAGCTGGCCCCGGATTTTTTGATGGTGGTGCCCAGTTCAGCGTAGCACAGGGCCCCGAAAACGGAGAAGAGGCCACCCACAGCCCAGACGACGAGCGAAAGACCGTAAGAGTCGCTGCAGGCCAACACGCCCTTGGGCGAGACGAAGATGCCTGAACCAATCATGTTCCCCACAATCAAGCAGATGCCATTGATGAGCGAGATCTCCTTCTTTAGCTGCATGGTCTCCTCAGGAGGCTGGCTGGAGGAGGGGGAGGTCCCGTTGGCAACCGCCTTAGCAGGGTGGTCATCTTGGGGTGCTGCTCCGTAGATGGTGGTTTTGGCCATCCCTTGGCACAAGAAAAACAGGTGGGTGATGTGACTTTGGCCTCCAGGGGGTGCCACCCGCACTCCCTAAGGGCTTTTTCCTCTGGGGATGCTGGTCGCAATGGGGTATTGCCACGCTCTGGGAAGAAATGGGTGAGGAGGCAGCTGGCTTGCTCAGATGGGCAGAAATTGGAATTAGAGCTTTCCCTGCCTTCCCATGGCAAAGCTGACTATCCTAGAAGTGCTCAAACTTTAGGCGGACATCTTGGGGTACTGATGTTTCTCTGCTCTCCCAATTTTGGGATCCATGATTGGGCTCTTCCCTCTGGTTAACCTAAGGGACTGAAAAAGGATAGTAACATCCGACCTTCCTCTCTGGAAAAAAGTCTAGTGCACAGAGCAAACGGGTTGTGGGTCTAGGTTTGGACATTCTCCCTAAACATGAAAACTCCTGATGTTAACATTGGTGTGATTCAAGAGCTTGGGAGCAAACCAGGTGTTCTGGGCTTCTTATTCTGCCCAGAGACAAGGAAGTGGGTCTAGTGGGTGGAGCACAGGAGTGGAGAGCTGGATTTCAGCTTTGGAAAAGTCACACAGCCTGGGACTGAAGCATGTGACAGCTGGGTACCCTGACTCCCTCAGCCCCCATAGCTGAAGTACTAGCAAGAGACAGAAAGAGGCAGGAATGAGGATAACATGAGGGATAAAGAGACAGGCACTCACCGTTCCAGGCTCAGTTCCCTTCCTGGTCCGCCAGCTTGGAAATAAAGAGAAAGAAGTTGCTGGGACAGCACTTTTAACTTGAGGAACTTACCAGGTTTCTTGGAGGCGGGGTATGGGGGTGGTATGGGAGAGTGAGCCATTGAGTCCAAGGTCCGTCCGGTGCCAGGTGGGGGCAGGGGGATCTACCTCAGCACTATAGAAGATAAGGGACTGGCAATGCCGGCAGATCTCCCTCCGTGAACAGTCGGGACTTCCTGCAGAAGTGCTACACATGCACACTGCACTGTTTCCTGTATCAGCCATTCTGAATCTAGCATCGCATGCAAGCCTCCAAGTCGCACAGAACTCTTCTTCAGGGAGAAAGAAGCCTATGCCAGTCGGATGCTGACTGTTCCCACCAGCAGCTCTGATTCAAAATCAGAGGTGTGCACTTTAATTCTGGCAGCTCAGCCTCACCAGCTGTTTTGAGCAGGAAATCCCCCTACTAACATATTTGCATTTTGAAGAGGTGGCAAGTCCCAGAGTGGGAGAGCTTTTGCAAAACAATTGCCAAATGGAAGACAACTGGGAATCCAAAGTTATTCAGGCAATATCCTTTTACTGGGCTGTATAAGAAGGGAAGCATGGCAGTCTTCTAAGTCCCACCAAGTTCAAATAGAAGGTCTTCTGTGCAATTTAGACATTTGCTGTCCTGTCCTAACTACTGGTTCCAGCCCAAATTATTATTTGGATCTGGTACATGGGTACAACAGGGATGCAGTGCACAAGTTTGTTTGTTTTGTATTGCTTTTTTCGGCAAGATGACCAATCCCATCTTCCACATTAACAAATATTACTGTGGGTACAAATCACTCACAAGCACCAAAAAAGCTGGGGCTTTTTTCCATGTTAGGATGATGCTGCAAGAGGCCAGTGGTGAGGAACAGAGGTGGGGTGGGGGGTCGTCTCCCTTTTACTCAGGAGCACGGCAATGATTTAATGTATGGTTGCCACCTCTGGTAAGGCTCCTGTGCCTTTTACGACAGCCGCAGAAACCCTTATTTGTATTTATTTTTCACCTTGACTAAAACCCAAGCAGACCACTTTAGCTTGCCTTCGCCCCATGCCCTGCAGAGATCAGATACGCACAGCCCCGTCACGCGATTTCCCTGCCTTTGCACGAATCTCTTCCACACGTCTATACGATACACTCGGAATTCATAATGTACACGTCTCCCCATGGCAGCGATGTCATTCTACGCATTCAGAAGCCAGAGCTCGAGGGAGAGGAGGGAAGCCGGTCCAAACCACCCTGGACTCTCCAAGCGAACCCAGGCGTCCGGGGCTCCGCGAGGCGAGACTCAGACTGCACTTCCCCGCCCCTCGCCTCTCCCGTTTATCTCGCTACCATGGGCGACGGCTTCCTTAGCAACAGCATCCAAGATGGCGCCGGCAAGGCCCGGCAGAAGCTGTTTCCGCCCTTTAAAAAAATGGCAGCCGGGGTGCGCTCAGACGTATACACGAAATCTCCAACGCTCTTTAAACGTCGAGTATGAAATCTCAGCAGTTCGGCTCTTAGGATTAATTTCGAAACCCAGCCTTCAATCAGACTGTAATAACTCAGGCGATGAAGGGCGGCGCATAGTTCCTTCATCCAATATGGCAAAGGCATAAGGCTTCGTTTGCAAAATGGCGCACCGCTCAGTTTCCGGGAACTCCATCCGGGCATCTTATCTCCATTCCAAAATGGCTGCTCTCATAGAGTTCGGAGCGTGACTCTAAGAAATTATGCGGCTAAGAAATTCAAACAGTTCTACTTACGAAATGACTTGCAGAGGATGCTGGAAATGTGTAGCCGAATATAATTCCCTTATGTAGTCTTCAGATGTTTTCTGTACTTCTTCGCTGTGTTTATTCTAGTCTAGGAACGATCCGTACAAGATGGCGTCCCCCTACATCTTCCGTGAGCGAGCCGGATAAGAATATACTTCCGGCCGCGAATGGGAAGCTCCCGCGAGAATTGCTTTGTGTTTCCTCTTTCTTTGAAGATGGCGGCCCCCGTCAGCGCCCTTCCGTACGGCCTCTGGGAGCGCATGCGCGCGGGCCTCACTCGCTTTTCTCTTTCGAAATGGCAGCTCGGGCGATCCAAAGGCTTGGTATGGCGACTTCAGGAGCAGGAGACCATAAACTGGGTCGGGAGAGAAAGAGACGGCGCGGTGCTCAGCATGCCTGCCCAAAAGTAAGCCCCACTGAGTTCAATGGGAACCGCGCAGTCCGCTGCAGCGAGGGGTGGCGCCCATGTCAGGGGGCTGTGTAGCCACTCCAGATTTCAGTCTGAACTTTGAAGGAACTGTCCGTAAGGCTGCCCTGGAGTGGATGCGCCGCCCCCAGAAGTTGGAGCCGCACGTGCTTTGGAGAGGAAATCCCACTGAGCTCAGAGGGGCTTCCTTCTGGTCAGACGTGCATAGGATCGCCTGGCCATAGTGGGTCCTGGCTGCCCTCCGCGGGTTGCGGTGCTTTAGCTCTAAGCCGTCCCCAGTCTCACTGCTTGCATATTAGTTGAATTTGTTCAGCTCAAGAATCAGGCTTGTGTGGAAAGTGGATTTTTCTGCCATCAGCTGAATGTTGTCAATTTTTTTGAAAAGGAGCACTGCGTGATGGCCTTCAAGGGCGTGTCTTGGGATGGGGACTTGCATTCTTGGTTATAATGAAAATGTAATATTCCGCTGATTTTGGCATTTCGAGCTGCTTTCATTTGGGGCTGCCGCCAAAACTGTAATGGATGTACTTGATTTATGCGCGAGATTGCTATGACCTTTAATGAACTCAGTGTAGAATGCTTTCCTCTACTAAATGTTTAGTTCTGCATCCAGATTAAGCCCTCAGTTAAAATTATTTATTTTATTTTAGTATTTCTATACTGCCCCATTCCCAAAGGTTCTGGGCAGTTTATAAGAAATGAAAACCAACCGTGATTAAAGTTGACTAAGACAACATATTAAATAAAACTGACATGAGAACAAATTATGTCCCATCTCAAATGCATTCAGTAGCCTTAAGACATGCTAGCATAATGCATCCTTAACCACAGTGTTTGTCCACAACAATAATAATGATAATAATAATCTACCTTGCTGTGTTTTTCTAATAACAAAGATAATTTTTACAGAGGTGAGAGAGTATGCCAAACCATATTTTTCTGTATGGAAACACAGAAACAAAGTGAGTCAGAAGGGTCCTCCTGGGCCATCTAGTCTGACCCCCAGCTGCAGCCAGCTCCATTCAAGAAATCCCCAATATATCATAACTATGAAATTGTTTGACAGATCCCATATTCTTATGTTCTGTTTTTTTTAATCAAATTCTGTGGTTCCTTTTTCCATTTTACCCCAGGACCCCAGCTGGCAAAAGCTGCTTTGGCGTCTCGGACCTTCCATTGCAGCCACGTGGACCAAGGCGGTGGCAAATGGAGAGTAAAGTGTGTGAGGAATCTCTGGAGCAAGAGGGAGGGTCCCCGGATGGTGTGGGAGGGGGAGTGCCTCTGTCCCCAAACATTTAAGTCAGCCACACAGTATCAGAACTAGCTTGGGACCTTTGAGGAAGAATGACTTGCAAGAACTTTCTCTAAACTGGTGTCCTCCAGATGACTTTGATTACAACTTCCATAATCCCCAGCACATAGACAACATATTTGCGGGGGCATGAGGTTGGCGGCAGTCGGACTGTGATGTGATACTTAAAACTGAGGTAGTGTTATATAAGGATTAGAACTTAGAGATCTCTCACCAGATGTCCGTCAAGTGGTGGTGGGGGTTGTTGTATGTAATAATAAAAACATTTTGTACTGCCTATAGCCAAAGCTCTCTGGGGCAATTTACAACATTAAGTCACCCATCCAGATTTCAGCCAGGCCCAATCCTGCTTAGCTTCCAAAAGCAGGCAGGATCAGGCACTTCGGGCAATATGGTAGTTGGGTTTGCTAGTATAGACCTCCTCAGTGATCCAGTTCACACTACACAGGGTTATTTAATCCCTTGCAATGCATGCTGGAGAAGATTTTGATGATGCAACACTAAGGGCAGGGGTTCAGCCAGCTGGTCATATTTTCGGTACACAGCCCTGCTTTCCCTGCTGGAGCACTGTCACATCATGAGAACCTGGCCCATGAGGGTTAATTGAGCCCTCACATAACCCTACAACAAACTGAGAGTCATACCAACGTCATTTAATTGCTAAGGAACCCCTCAGGGGCCTGGTTCCCATGACTTGCCAAACCACAAGTGATGTGTGAGTGAAAGATAGAAACAGAGCGAGTCAGAAGGGGCCTCCTGGGCCATCTAGTCTGACCCCCAGCTCCAGCCGGCTCCGCTCACGATATGCCCACCATGTGGACGTCCAGCCTATCCTTGAACACCCGCACCAATGGGGCCTCAACGACCTCTCGTGTTTCATCTCTTTCCTTTGCTGTAGATCTACTTTATTACTGTAAGTTATGCCTACAATTTTGTCCTCTGCATGTCCTTCCAGGCAAGGTTTCCCTGTAAACCCTTCCATGTATGGACCTTTAACAGACCTGCCTGATTGGTCATTTGCAGGTTAGTAAAGTGAGGTTTTCATTATATTTACCATTACTGAAGGAATAGCACTGACTGCCTATTTGTAAATAAATAAAACTATTTATTTGTTCATAGAAACAGAGCGAGTCAGAAGGGGCCTCCCGGGCCATCTAGTCTGACCTCCGGCACCAGCCGGCTCCGCTCACAACATGCCCCCCATGTGCATGTCCTGCCTATCTTTGAACACCCTCGCCGATGGGGCCTCAACCACCTCCCGTGGAAGCCCATTCCACACCCTCAGGGTCCTGACTGTCAGGAAATGCTTCCTGGCATCCCAATTGAACCTGGGTTCCCTGAGCTTTGCCCCATGGGAGTGCATCCTGCCTTCCTCTGCAGGGGAGAACAGGTCTCTACCCATCTCCATGTGACATCCCCTCACATACCTGTATGTCACCAACATATCCCCTCTGAGTCTCCTCTTCTCCAGGCTGAAGAGACCTGGTTCATATTCATATCATTTCTTTACAGCCCAATAGCCAAAGCTCTCTGGGTGGTTCACAGCAAACAAATACAAAAGACAGGCGTACAAAAATATAAAACAATTTAACATCTAAAACATTTTCATTAAAAACTAGACCTAATTAAACACCCGACATAACCCATCCTATTCCATTCCATTTTTGGGAATAGAGGGCAGTTTTAACCGGATACCCTGCTTTGGATGGAGAAGGAAGGAAGCTGCAGGTAACGCAGGGTACCTGATATCCTGATTTCTAACGACCTCTCCCCTTCCTGCCCCCTGAAACTTCCTTTATATGCCCTTTCCAGGATCAGACTCCTGATTTTGGAGAGACAATCAACGTGGTTCCTGCCACTCTGGCTGCAAAAGTATGGAACAGGAGTTAGTGCAGATTTCGGAGGACGATTTCTGAACTTGGATCTAGGAATCCAAAGCGTTCCTTGGCCCCGTAGGGTTTTAGGATTGCTTCCTTGAAATACCTTACTGAGGAAAAGCATAAAGCGAGGCCTAAAACTCATTTTCACATTAAAAAAAAAATAGCTAGGGCAAAGAAGTAGGAAATCGGCATGAAGCAACAGAATCACAACCCTAAACTAGGGAAGCACAAGAAGAAAATAATTAAGAACTGACACCTGGTGTAAGAAACAGTTTTACAGGATAATGTTGAAACACCTGTTTAGCATGGATTTCGGTGTTTTGGAGAAGAGAGCATGATGCTGGATTTTTCTCAGCATTCCCCCTGCTCTTCAGTCAAAAACCTGCTCCCAGAATGGCTTGACACAGCCCCTGTCCTCAGGCTTTCCACCTAAAAACATAGCACAAAAGGAAAAAAGGCCTGGAGGGAGGAGGAAAAAAATCCAGCCAAGCACCCACTCATTCCTCAGCCTGGGTGCCACTGCTAAGAGTCCTGTCCCACATGAATGCCAGATTCACGTTCAACAGAAGCAGAGCGCTTACTTTTCTTCACATCTAAGCTCCTGTACACCAAGATCATCTCCCACTTTCATTAATCCAGGACAGAGCCAGCGTTCTCTTTGCTGAAGGCTTGGCTATTGTCACTTTTTAAAGAATTTGCATTGGCTTTAAGCATTCAATGAAAGGGGGCGTGCACAGAGTGGGGAGTCTTCGCAAACCTTGTCACAGGCATGAACGCAAGGAGATTGCTTTCTATAGTGCCATGGTATGTTACTTCCCCGCTTCCTTCCCTAGATGGGCGACCAGCTCCTCCAATGAAACGTCAGCTCCAACGGAAGGAAAAGAACAAAGAGTTTGCAGTAAGTAGCTGGAAGGCTCCTGTTCCCAGGTAGTTTTGTGAGTTTTGGAGGACGACTGCCTAGCGACAGTGATGCATGCATTGGCTACTTCCCGATTAGACTTCTGTAACGTGCTCTAGGTGGGACTGCCCTTGAAGACGGTCCGGATACTTAAGATGGTGCAAAATATTGCTGCCAGGTTGCTGACGGGGACTGGGCGTTGTTCTCATATAACCCCAGTCCTCCGTCAGCTTCACTGGCTCCCCATCGAAGCCCGGGCCCAATTCAAGGTGCTGGTCATTACCTATAAAGCTCTAAACGGCTTGGGACCTGGGTATCTAAAGGAGCGCCTCCGGGAGCCCTCCGTGAAAGATATTAGGAGGGTGAGTACCCGGAGGAGGGCCTTCTCTGCGGTGGCACCCAACTTATGGAACGTACTCCCCAGAGAGGTCCACCTGGCGCCGTCGTTATTTGTTTTTCGGCGCCAGGCCTAATTTATTTATTGGTTTTAATTGATTGCCTGGATTTTTCCAGTTTTTATATATTTGTATTGTTATTTATTTGTTGGAAGCCGCCCCGAGGCTTCGGCGAATGGGGCGGCATACAAGAATCCCAAATAAAATAAAATAAGAAATCAGGACTTCCCTTGAGCATGTGCTAATTCACGAAAGTAAGCCAAGCCAGAACTATTGTTGGCTTGTGTCCTACAAGGAAAACTTCCAGGATGTTCTCAGCTGGCGAGAGAGGGTCAGCTTTAGAGGCCCTAAATAATCCTCGGTGATCTACCAATGTTAGGGAGTTCAGTTCCCACCATCCCTGGCCCCTGAGAGCTGAATGTGATGGCTGACACAGTCCAAACATCTCAAGGGGAGGAATGGAATACTGTGTTCTGAGCGTATGACGAGTGCGCCTCCATTCCTCCCACTGGATAACTGCAACTAAGCCGCTTTTTGCTTCTCATCCGGGATAAGGGACAAGGCCAAGAGGCGGGCCCCAGCCTCGGTGAACATCTTTTATAGCGATAAATATAATCCGGTTTTAGCAGTTGGTCTTCTCTGCTAAACCTTCAAACTGTTGGAACTGTGTACGTTCTGGAATATGGCTGAGGATGCTCTCAAAGGCCCCGGCAGCAGCTCCACAGGGTCTCTGGGCTGGAAGACAAGGAGGTTAAGCATTGAAACCCACTTTAGATTTGCAGTCTAGGCCGGGCTTTCCGCAGCCTGGTTCCTGGGACATGTGAAAGACAGCAAGTTAGAGAAGATGGGGCATAGGCTAGTGTGTTTCTCAGGCACTGTCACAGCTCTTCGTCTTGCCCCCTCAGCGTCGTGTCGTCCAGCTTTCTGCAGAGATAGATCATGGGATGGAGAAGTGGAAGGCAAAGCAGAGACAACAAGAAGAAATGGAAAAGGAAAAGCAAGTCAACCGACTGCAGCCCAAAGGAAATATCTGTTCTCGGGCCTCCAAATAAACACTTTATGTAGTTTGTTTATTGTATTTATATCGCACCTTCTTTTCCTTCCAGGAAACTCAGGGCAGCTTCCGTAAGCCTCCTCCCCCTCTTAGTCTTACCCTCACAACAACAACCCTGTGAGGTAGGCAGGGCTGAGCATCTGTGGCTGGCCCAAGGTCGCCCAGTGAGCAGCAGATCTCCTCATTCCCAGTCCCACGCGGCTCGCAATTGCCTCCCGCTGGCTCTTTCATTTCTGTTGTGCCTTTTCCCAATGGTTGCGGCTCTCCCACTTCATCTTGGGCAAGACGTGTAAAAGAATGCCTTTTTATATATAATATAATATAATATAATATAATATAATATAATATTCATTCATTCATTTATTTAGGAGACTTCTATGCTGCCCCATTTGCCGAAGCCTCGGGGCGGCTCACATCCATAAAAGAATGCCTTTTTATTTATTTATTTATTTATTTAGGAGACTTCTATGCCACCCCATTCGCCGAAGCCTCGGGGCGGCTCACATCCATAAATAAACTTCCATAGAATAATATAAATTAACAGTATAAATTAAGTCGTCCTGGCCAAAGAATAAAATGAATAAATACTATTAACAATTAAAATGACATTTGAATAAAAAGGTCTTCGCCTGGCGCCGAAAAACGAATAACGACGGCGCCAGGCGGACCTCTCTGGGGAGCGCATTCCATAGATGTCATTATGAGTTTTTCGGTGCCAGGTTAAGACCTTTTCATTTAATCCATATTTTAATGTTTTAATATTGAATTTTAATATTGTATTTGCAGCCAGAGTGGGTCGTTAATTTATTTATGTCATTAGTCGTCCAGAGACGCTGGTAATTGGACAGCATATAAATGTCATAAATAAGTAAATAACAGGTAAGCCAGAGAACGGATTTCCAGTGTCACTCTGGCACGGCCTTCCTTGGGGCCGTGGCATCTTCCTGCGGCAGCCATGTTATACATCACACGGCTTGGAAGGTGCAGAGCGTCCGCAGTTCGGAGCAGCTGAGGATCAGACCGCGGTGCTCCTCAGCCTGGCCAGGTCGCTGTAAGGTGGCACCTTTAATGTGCGACCCTGGTCATTGTCCCCGGTGACATCTGTCAAGCTTTTACCATGGGGCAGAACCCAATTCCGCAGCCGGGTGTACAGCTCTCTCCAGAACAAAAGGATCTTGTGCGGATCGTCGGATGGGTCCAGCCCACAGACGAGGCAGTGCTAAGACCTAGGTGTGCTATTGGCCACAGTCTCCCCATATCTTCCCACACACTGCGCCTCTGGGCACAACAATGACATTCCCTCACTCATGAGAGGTGTTTTGTCCGAAGCCTCCGATGCATAAACATTACAGATGAACGTTTGTGGCTCCAAAATTAACTAGACATCATAGGAGATGGTTTGACCAGAATCCTCAAGGTGATCTTGAGATGGGGAATTAAATCACGGAGGCTTGAAAGATGGGGTTGGGACCTAACTCACCCACACATTGAATGGATAAATGCATGATCCGGTTCAGACAGGGAAGTTCAATTTCTCAGTGTCCAGTGTGCTGCACAGTAGAGGGGAGGCCGTCGTGGATTTAGCAATCTCTCCAAGCTGGGAGAATGGACACCAAAATACCAAATGCAGTGTTGTTAGTTGCGAAGTCGTGTCCGAGCCACAGCGATCCCATGGACAACACTCCTCCAGGTCTTCCTGTCCTCCACCATCCCCTGGAGTCCACCCAAGCTCACGCCAACTGCCCCAGTGACCCCATCCAGCCACCTCATCCTCTGCCATCCCCTTCTTCTTTTGCCATCTATTGTTCCCAGCATCAGGCTCTTCTCCAGGGAGTCCTTCCTTCTCATTAGGTGGCCAAA
>NW_025335322.1:73612-106768 GCF_004798865.1 Varanus komodoensis
AGCCTTGACTATACGCACTTTTGTTGGCAGGGTGATGTCTCTGCTTTTTAGTATGCTGTCTAGATTTGCCATAGCTTTCCTCCCCAGGAGCGAGCGTCTTTTAATTTCTTGGCTGCAGTCCCCATCTGCGGTGATCTTGGAGCCCAGGAAAATAAAATCTGTCACTACCTCCATTTCTTCCCCATCTATTTGCCAGCAAGTAAGAGGACCGGATGCCATGATCTTAGTTTTCTTAATGTTGAGTTTCAAGCCAACTTTTGCGCTCTCCTCCTTCACAGTGTAAGTGAGTGTAAAGTATTGCATTTTTGGATCAAAACATCCCAATGATGGGCTGAGGGGATCTGAGCTAGCCGTGACCAATCAAGAATCCCAAGGGGTCTTGGGATTGTGGTGGATGTGTGAAAAAAGGCAACACTTGATCTTAGGCATAATAGAAAATAGAAAATTTTATTTTATACTGTTAATTTATATTATTTTAATTGAAGTTATTTATGTTGTGAGCCGTCCCGAGGCTTCGGCGAATGGGGCGGCATAGAAATTCTCTAAATAAATAAATAAAATAGACGTGCCAGACTTGCACTCGCCTTGCACCAATCTTAGATGCAACAGCAGTTGTGAATATTGTGTAGTGTGCAGGTCGCCTTTCCCGCAAAAGGACATTATTGAGTTGCGAAAAGCGCAGAGAAGGGCAACTAAAATATCAAGAGGGTGGAGCGATTCTCCCATGAGGAGAGGCTACAACTGGAGCTTCATTGCTTAGGAAAATGGCAAGGAAGGGAAAGCGACCGAGGTGTTTAAAATATGCACAGTGTAGAAAAAGGAGAGCGAGAGTTAGAGGAGAGAGAAGGAAGTACTTCACACAATGCGAGGTTAAACTATGGCATTCGGCCACCGATTTGGATGGCTTTAAAAGGAAATTGGACAAATTCATGGATGAGGCAGCTGTCCGTGGCTACTGGCCTTGCTGGCTATGGGCCCGCTCCTTCCATGGGGGGCCATTCCTGCCAACCCCGGTTGCTGAGGGTCTTGGGCAAGAGGAGGTGCGCAGCTGGTTTGCCGTTGTTTGTACAGACTGCTGGACTGGATGGACTTTTGGTCTGATCCAGCGTGGCGTTTCTTATGTTCTCCCAACAGGGCTGAATACCAGGCTGGGAAGGTCTTTCACTATCTGGCCGAAGCTTGCGCTTGCATCCCTGCTCTGCTCGTCACGTTGAGCCAGGCATCCGGACTTATTAATGCAGAACAAGCCAAGCACCACTCGCTCATGCGAGGAGCTTGTTTGCTGCCCGTGTGATGCATGTAAACAAGGCAGGGCGCGGGGCGCTTGCTGTTCTGCCAAACCGGGGCTGATTTCGACACTAACAGTAAGCAGACTCATTGCACATGACCGACTTCACAAAGTTATAAGGGCAAAATGTAGCGGGGGATTGACAACACTTCCCAGAACTCTTGGAAGAAACAGCAGGATCCAAATTGAGGAGACGATGACAAGGACAACCACTACCACAATGAATCTCTCTTTGCCGGGCTGCTCTGGTCCTCACAACAGATCTCGGAGCATTCCAAGAACAAAGCAAGAGACCTTTCTCTGAGCTTGTGCACAAGCCTTGTAAAGCCACCATCCGGCCCCGGAACGGCTGTGAAATTCAAGAGCCAGTGTGGCGTAGTGGTTCAGAGCATGGGACTGGGACTCAGACGATCTGGGTTCCAGTCCCCGCTCAGCCATGGAGCCAACTGGGTGACTTTGGGCCAGTCACAGCCTCTCAGTCCAACCTACCTCCCAGGGTTGTTGTTGTGGGGATAAGATGGAGAAGAGATGATGTAAGCTGCCTTGAGCCCTTTGTAGGAAAAAGGCAGGATATAAATCGCAATATAAATAAATAAATAAATAAATAAATAAATAAAGAGGGCCTTTGAGCACGCACAAAGCACCTTCGATCCGTCGATCTGTCATTCCAGCAGGCGGCATCTTGCCATTGCTAAGCTGAGAGCTTTAGAAAGGGCCGTCTGTTGCTAGCATCTCTCCTCGCGAAAATGAAGCCCGTGTCAGGGAGGCCCGAGGAGTCAGCCGGGAAAGAGTCACCAGGCACTGCCACTTCTTCGTCTTTATTATTATAGTCAGTGGGCCCAAGGAGTGCTTTTTTCCCCTGGAAGTTGGGGGAGATCCCAGCCTGGCTATGATTTGGTGATGGCTGTGGGCCAGACTCATAGGAATGTTGGCTCCCCGTGGAAAAGAGCGCTTGGCGCTCTTGCTCTCCTGCAGATCGCCCCTTGAATGTCTGTTTTATTTTCCTTCACCTTCCCTTCTTGGCCCCGTGGGAACCTCTGCATGCTGGAGGTGAGGTCACAACACAGCAAGGAAGGAAGGCACATGGCTGCGAGAAGAATAGGCTCTGAAAGGGAGAGGTGTGTATATCCGCGCACATCCTTTCCGATGAGGAGACAGGCTTTTTCCCCTGCAGCTGGCTACTTCTGGCTTTCGGCCACCCTCAAAATTGTACTTTTCATGAAAGGGTTGCAAAGAAATTATCATGCACAGTGCCCGTCTTTGCGGCATCCCAGAATCCCTACTAGTTCAGTGTCTTCGTTGCTAAACAAAAGATTACAAAAACAATGCAAACTTTCAGCAAGATGTTACACAACGCAGGTTGACTTAGGGGAGAGATGTGAGGCAGTTTTTTGGAAGTTGTGGTGACTTCATTGACAATAATCCTGATGTCCACCCCCAACCTGTTTTGGTAACATCTTCCGCAATGCAGAGACCTGAAGATCTCAACGGCTTGCAGATTTTTGGAGATCTTTCTACCGGCCTAATAGAGGTATTGTGCTAAGAAGAATTTTAGAAGCCCGGCTCCTGTGTGAGACACACATTCGCACCCCTTTATGAAAAGTTATGATTTTGGGATAGAGAAAGGCCAGAAGCATTAGGATAACTAATGCAGAATCTGAAGTTGCGCATCCAGCCAGCACAACTGCCCGTGCTTTTCATTTTTGCCATGACATCGTCGGTGGTTAGATTAGACTTAATTAAATGGCATAGCATTGGTATAGATCAAATGATACCTTGTGGAAGTCCAGCCTGCGTTGCCAAAGCCTGGGGAATATGGCTTTGAGAAACCTTTCCTTTGTCTTGCCGTCTCCAACCCCTCCCTCCACTTCATATCCCAAGCCTGGAATTGTGTCTACTTAGCTTTCGAATACAGGAACTTGGATGGCAAATTTGGGTCAGTGGCTCAGCCAGGGATAGGAGCTGAGCCGAGCCGGGCCTGCCACCTCCTGCTGAAGTTCCAAAATTCTCCTCTTTCCATCCCATGATCCTCCCAGAGACTGGTGAGACAAAGCCAGTCACGAGGACGGCGAGATCTTGCAAGGAACGGGCCGAGAGCATTTCTCTCATTCTGTCCTTCCCCACCCCAGCCATCTCCGCCTTTCTAATTCCAGCTGTGCTTCGAACACATCTTTTCCCCCTCCCACCCCTTCTGTAATTGCTTCCAGATGTGACGGCCACGAAAGCATGAGATCAGCACCGGGGTCTCTTCCAAGGGCACGAGACTTGGAAGGACGGCCAGCGGGTGGGTAGGGGGGAAGCCGGGGGCATGCCAGGTTTGCATCTTCTTGGTCAACAGTTCACCTCCCTGGATCAGCGTTCCTGAGCCTACATCCCTGCTCTTAGGATTCCCCCCAACCTCACCACAGCTTAGCACACGAAGCCAAGGAGAGATGGGTACTCCAGCTGTGAAGCCACATTTGCTTCCCCTGTTAGTATCCGTGGATTATCCATGACTCAGTTGAATGGAGGAGGAGGAGGAGGAGGAGGTCGTGGTTATACCTACGTCACATCTGTGGAGACAGGATACGAGGGTGGTGTGTCATGAATCCATCTCCGATTATCGGACTTTTATATAGGACTCCGTGTGTGTGTGTGTGTGTGCAAGCGCAACAGCTGTCATTTGTTTTAACCCTTTTTCTTTTCCGGCAGCTTCGTAATCCCAACCTTCCTTTGGTGGATGCTTCTCAGCCATCATATTGCATTTCTAAAAACCTCAAGATCACAAAAACCCTTCAGATTGCTCAATTATGCCGAGAAGCATGCTTTCATCATACATGGATACTGATTACTTCTCCCACATACGCAGTTGAACGTACCCTGCACAAGAAATGAGCGTAGAACCTTTCGTCTCTATCCAAGCTTTCTTTCGAAGGATATTGCTTCATCTGAAGCAAAGTGTCACCAAACGGACCCTGCACTGGCAGCTATGAAGCTATGCAGCTCAGCTGTAGAATGTGTGGGAAGTTGGAGCGCAGTACCCCTGGCCGTACGCAGAGTGCATCAAGCCAACTGAATGGCTCCCTCAGCAAATCCCCGCTCCACCAAGCAAATCCCAGAATTGCGATGTTGCTTTGCAAGGCACAAAATACCAGGAAACGGATTCAAAATAAGCATTACACAATAAGGTGAGGCAGGTGAGCCATTTTCAAAAGGGACTGCCCAGTCTTTCCAGAACAAAAAGCGTGCTAAAATTATCTGCAACAGCCTTCCCTAGCTGGTGACTAGACCACCAGTCCAGCACAAGGGGAAAGTGCCAGGCTGGCAAAAGCAGCCAACCTGTTTTGCGTTTCAATAGCACCAGGAAGGGGAGCAGGAAGTGTGACATTTCCTGCTCCCCCCGAAACTTTGTCGCCTCCAAAGCCTCTTGGGAGCTTTCTCTAGGCTGTGCCAAGGATGACTTTCTGCAGCCCATTTTGGCAGGGAAACGGTGAACCAACCAGTTTATGTATTGTTCATTCTTACGAGTCAACATCCGCACCGCATTTCATCAAAGCGATCCAGATGGCATTAAGTTCCACCACACGGAATCAAGAATCAAGACCTCATGAAATCAAGTGTCATCAGAATGGAGAAATGTACCAACATCTGGCCAGCTGCCTCTTCTCCACCCGTGACACACACAGCTGAGCCTTCAAAGCAATACCGAGGCGCTTGTTCTGGCATGGTATAGTCCCTTCACAGGTTTGTACCACCTCAGAATTCACCCTTGCCGTGTCGAAGCTCCCAGGTTCAGTCTTTTGCAAATCCCCGGAAGTGACAGAAGAACAAACCAGAGGGTCCTAGAGCAAAGCACTCGAGCTTTCCCGGGAAGCAAAAACGATGAAATGTCGCAATTTGGGCACATGATGAGAAAGCAAGACTTGCCGGGGAAGACAGTCATGCTAAAGGGGAAGGCCCATTGTAAGATGGATTTTAATTCCGTAACGGAAGCCCCAGCTTTGTAAAGACAAGAGCAGAGCAGGGCCGTTGTCATTTGTCAAGACTGGACATTTTAGAGGGTGCTCATTCACTCGCAGAGTCGAGATGACTTCACAGCACTTAACATTTCTTAAACAGACAAAATTGCAGGTTGTGGAGACACAAGACAAACAGTGTCGACACATGACTGTATTACCTCATCCTTAGAAAGGCTGAGAATGCTGGGAGTTGTATTCCAACACAGCTGCAGCAGGAGGAGAGCTCCAAATCCTTAGGGTGTGATCTTACATGCACACCAATGTAGGAATAAATCTTACCGAATTGACTGGGGCTTGCTACAGAGCAGACAGGATTATTGTGTAGGATCGCCCTGGGATCATGTCCAGACAGCTATCAGAAAAGCATTCCAAGGTTGGAGCTAAGGCTCCAAATTTGGATCACCCTCTCTTGGCCTTTAATTAATTAATTAGTACATTTCTATGCCACCCCCTATTCCAAGTGGAGTCCGCCAGGACGAGCAAGATCAAGCAAGATGAAACTGACGCCAATATTTTGGAGGGTGAAAGAAGCACAAAGCCAATCTTTGCCCCATCTCTTTCCTGGATACCCATAATCCTGAGTATGGAGGGCCACTCACAGACCTACTAGCTCATGCCGCTAATGGATATATTGAATTTCTATACCATCATTTTCAACTATTTGGGCCAATGAAAAAGGAGCAGGGAGCCAACCATCCAAAAATGTATCCCAATCCTTCAGTGTATATATTTATTCTTTCCCCAAAAGAAAAAAAACACAATTTAATACAAAATACTACTAAAAGGGGGGAATTCCAGCATTTATTATTATTATTTTTAATTCTCTGGTGCTTCTTGTTAATAACAAAATAGTTATGAACAACTTGTGTGGGGACAAAAAATAAATCTTTTACAACTCCCAGCATTTTGAATCCATTTCCACCCAGAAATGGTTTTTTTATTGCTAAACATTAAAAGTAATAACAGAATTTAACAGCCTACAGGGCCCTGGCAACATATGCATATTTCCCTCCCGAGGAATGGGTGTTTATTATTAATAGCAAAATAATAATAACAACAACAATAATAATCAAGTGGAACAATAAACAATATTAAAACCCACCCACAAACACAAATGTATCGTTAAACACAGTTTAATTCCGTTTGGAGACCATTTGAAAAAACACAACCGAGAGCCCTTTCCCAGTTAAAAATGGTCTGAACAGGAGAGAGTTTAGACACCCCATTCCCGTCCCGCAGGAAATTGGGTTTCTCTTCCCACCCCTGTTCTATTTTCCCCACCCTATTAATGCACTATTTTTAACTTTTTGTTTTTTTAAAAAGGCATTTCTATAGAATAATTAAAATTACATAGTCCAACAAAACAAAACAAAATTAAAAATTTTCCCTAAGAAAGAAGGATAAGGCAGTTTGAGGCAATTCTCTTGGTGCAATGTTCATTTTCTTCCGCTTCCCCCCCCCCCCCAAATTTTGCAAACCGCTGTTTATTTTCTTGTAGGATCCGGGATGGATTGGAAGCGACAATTGTAAACTTTATGGTAGTATGGTCAGATGTCAGAGTAAACACTTTTGCAACCCATGCTGCCAAAATCTGGCTGCGGCTGACAGCCATCACGGTGTTCCACGTTCTGCTTACAGCAGCCGTTCCTAACCCGATGCCTTCCGGGCGTGTTGGCGACGCATCTGCAAAGCACCGGGTTGGGGCGAGCTGTCCTACCACGACGTCTCGCTCAGGGCCACACAAGCACCCCCCTCCCTTCTCAGACATGCCCCCTTTTCCGTAAGCATACAAGATTGCCATGTCCCATTACACCGACATGGTGGGGGGCGTCTCTTTTCCCCCACCACCCTCAAGGCCAGCTCTGGCCTTTTGGGATGCTTCTGCATCCCAGATCTCAGCTGGCATCCCCATCAGCTGCCCTCCCTACCAGGTCGTCAACGTAAGCCATCCTATGGATCAGCCATGGCTCCTCCTGCCTATTCAAGCCATGCCCAACGGAATGATAAGAGATCCCTTTGGAATGCTGCAATTCCTTTCCGGCTGCAGGCTGCGATTCCTCTCCAGCCCCCCTCCCACCCCAAGAATGCTGGAGTTGCCCCTTTTTCGTCTACACGGCTCCAAAATCTGCAAGTGGCCCTCAGGGGTGACTTCGCCTGCACCTTTCCAGGCCACACCCTGAAGAGTTTAAAGATCCTGCTTTCACCCTCTAAGCCCCTGAGGAGCATCTATCTTTGTGCCAGCCAGTAATCTCCACAGATCCTTGGAAAAAACAGGATGGCGGCGAGGACAAAGGGAAAAGACGATTATTTAGGCAGAACGAGAGACCTTGTGACCAATATTCTGGACAGGGTTTTCGCCATGAGAACTTCACCTTGATCCAACCAAGGTCTGAAGGGGGGAAATAAGAGGATGTTTGAAGTACTGGCTTCCTCCCCCCACCACCCCCCCACCCCGCTCTGCAAACTGCCAGCTCAAGGTGACGTTTCCTCTCCTCTGAGGCGAGGCCCAGAGATGCTCCGTCGTGGGAAGGGTGCGACGAGGGGCTGATGGCGCCACACTCAGCACGGCGAGAAGTCCTCTTTTGCCTCCTCAAGTTATGTTAGTGAACGTGCTCAGCACAGAGACCGCCAAGACATCGTGTGGGAGAGCTGGGGCGTGAGGAGAGGAGGGGGAGAAGCACGGAGGTAGAAGAGAGGGAGGAACGGTGGGGAAAGGACCAGGTGAAGAGTGAAGGAGGAGGGAGAGGAGGAGGAGGAGGAGGTGAATGCACAAGAAGCGGAGAGGATGCTCGAGTTGGAAGCGGTGGAGGAGCACGGCGAGCGGCGGGCGAGCGGCAGAAGAAGGCGCCTGTGGGGAGGCAGGTAAGGGAGCGGAACATGTGGCAGGTGAGCGGGGAGGAGGGAGCGGATGAAAAGCACGAACACGGGGAAGGGAGTTTGAGAACCGCGCACGGGGGGGGGGGGAGATGGTGGCCACCGGTGGGAGACAGGAGGAAACCTGCGCTCCCGTGCCCGCGGAAGAGGCTCGCCCTGTCAGACCTTATCCAGCAGAGAACGGTGGCAGTACAGCAACCGTTTGGGGGTGCCGTAGCGCTTGAAGACGAATATGGCAATTCCCACAGCCAAGACGATAAGCAAAAGCAGGACGGGCAGAACCACAGCGACCGCGTTCACCTCCCCTTCGGGTGCATTGTCCACCTCAATTATGATAACTTCTTCTCCTTCGCGCCGGTCGTCGGAACTGCATCCCATCCAGTCCCGGAGCACCGACTTGGGGTATCCCGGCTCCACCTTCAGTTTCTCATTGTTGAACTTCCAGTACCGATCCCCCTTGTAAAAATAAGTGAATGCTGCATGCGTGGGGCAGAGGAAACAAAGCAGGCAAGAAGGAAAACGAGAGCAAAACCTGATTAGACACTGATAGGATCTGAAACAAAAAAGCCGTTTCTGTCCAAGGCATTTCAGGAGGGAATTATGAAATTCTGAAAGTCATTTTAAAATGTGCAGTGTGTGGGATTTGTCAGGAAAGAAAATCAGTGTTCAGTTCCAAGTGGAGAATCTTGTATATTACATTTCCACTGCAAAAGCCAATTTGGAATTCAAATATCCTGGCTTAAACCTTGGAATCCAGATTTCATTTTTGGATTCCCATTTTCAGTCTGAACTAAGAACTTTCATTTCAAGTGCTCTTTTTGTATCTGGATACCAAGCCTCAATTCCTAATATAAACGATAAAACCAAAATGTGATTTCATATGGGATATTTCAGGCCAGAGGGTGGGAATATATTTCACATTGTGCATTTTCAGTGTGTTGAATCCAGGCATACTTAAGAATATAAGCATCAAAATCAATGCGATTTTGACTGTGAAGTGCCTTGCATATACCCTATTTTAATTCTGCGATATACTTTTGCAAGAGCAGCCTGTTTTCTCAGTAGAAAAATACGCCGACTCTTTAATGAAATTTCAGAATTTACAGCTTTTACGGGAATGTCAGCGATTCAAGGGCAACAAAATTGATCAGGGGGCTGCAGCAGCTACAGTAACCGGGACTGTTCAGCTTAGAAAAAAGGGTGAGGAAGGGGAGGCGTGATAGAGGTGTTTAAAATAATGCATGGTGTGAAGAGGGGAGACCCTTTTCTGCCCTCCCGTAACACTTGAACCCAGGGTCACTGCGTGAAGCCAATACGTGGGAGGTTTAGGACGGAGAAAGAAAAGGAAGGCCTTCTTCACACAGAACATAGACTATGGAATTCTCCGCCACAGAAGGTGGTGGTGGCCACCCATCTGGATGGCTTGAAAAGGGGGCTGGGCAGCCTCATGCGGGGGGAGGCTATCCGTGGCTATTGGGCTTGCTGGCCATGGACTACCTCCTTCTCCGGAGGTGGCCTCCCTGCATGCACCAGTTGCTGGGGAGCTGGGCAGGAGGAGGTCTTGCCCCCATCCTAGACAGACCCTGTGGGCAGCTGGTGGGTCACTGTTTGTACAGAGTGCTTGAGCAGATGGGACCTTGGGGTCTGATCCAGCCAGGCACCTCTTAAGTTGTGTCCTTAAGTGAGGAAGACCCAAACTAAGTCCCAAAGGGTGGGGGGAATCGTATAAGCAAAACACAACTCATGCATTAACCGGTTGTTACCGGTCATCATCACTGGATCCTTTTACAAAAGTTCGCTTACTCAAGTCAACAGTAGTTCATGATTGACCTCTCAAGTTGGCGGAGGAGAGAATTAGCAACAGACCCATCTTTATGACGGTCACCACATAGATGGAGAGGAGCAACCATGCAAGATCCTGCCCATCTCCACTTCTTCTGCTCACCAAGACACATGGGCTATGGGACTCTCTCTCTCTCTCAGCCTAACCTACCATGATGCAGGTGAGGAGTAAAGCTAGGTTGTGGGGGAACCATAAATGCCACACTGAGATCCTCAGAGGAAGGCCAAGAGAAAAATAAGTATATGGCATGTCCCAAAGCCCAGCATATTTGATACTCCTTATGGGGCATCCATCACGGGGGGAAACTGAGGCAGTGGCCCCCAACCGTCAGGGAACAAGCCTAATGCGTTGTCTCTCATGTAATCGAAACACAACTCATGCATTGTAACCGATTGTTACTGGTTATCTAGATGGCTCATTTTGATTTCTCTTTCTTGACCGCTCAAACATGTGATGGACTATCGGCATCTGGTTGCTCCAGGTGGAGAGACCACTCGACGGCACCTGTCTTGCCTTTCTGCTGAAAGGGGCTCTTTTTATCCCTCCTCCCTCCCTGAGGACACCATGACTCCCTGGATCTCCCCTTCCTCCTTACCCTCGTCACTACCCATAAATGCCCCCCGGGGCGATTCGGGGATTCCTTCCCAGACGTTGATGTTCTTGGGGTAGTCGGCCTCAACGGATCGAGTTGCTTCATTGAAACGGTAGTATCTAAGCCACAAAAACAGAACGTTGTGATAAATTACAGAGGAGGAAGAGAAATACAAGACATTAAACTGGGCCCATTTAGTAGCAATGCCTCACCGAAGAATAGATCAAAGTGACCAAATTCAAAGCAAGCAATGCATTCATTAATTCCTGGGATTTATGATCCCAAGATGGGTTGCGGGTCACTCACCGAAATGGCTTTTAGGAAAAGTTAAGTCTATTCCTTGAGAAAGGTCTGTCAGGGATATTAATTAAGACACTGACAGCTGTGAAAGCCAATGGGATGCAGTGGTTGGAGTGTCGGTCTGCAAAGACCCAGGTTCAAGTCCTTACTCTGTCATGAAGTTTACTGGGTGACTTTCAGCTTAACCTACCTCACAGGGTTTTCATCAGAAAAAAACAAACCAGGAACTACGGAAGCTATCTTGAACTCCTTGCAAGAGGAAATATGGCAGAATATAAATGGAATAATAAACAAACTCCTAACCTTCACGTTCTGGTTCTGAGCTTCTCAGAACCTCTGGCTAGCTCAGGATTCCCCAGCCTCATAGGGATGGACTTAATGACTGGAAGGATGGGAGTTGTAATCCAGCCCATCTGCAATGCACAGGGCCGAGGAAGCCTGAGCAAGGCGTGGCTAGAGAGACAAGGCAGGTGATTGGTCTCTTCCAGCAAAGAAGATCGTGAGAATTCCCAAGTAAAACATTTGCAGTGCAATCCTAAACTAATTTATGCCGAAGAAAATTCCCACTGACTTATGTCTAGGGAAGTATTCTTAGGACCGTAGGCCTAGCAACTCAGAGCAAACGGGCAACAATTGCCAGACCTCTGGATCGAGCAAAGTGCCAGAATTCTATCTGGAATTCTGTCCAAAAGGGGGAGAAGCAGGATTCTGGGATTGGGGACAGAGTTCAGTCTTAACAATATCAGCTGAGTTTATCTTTTAAAATCAAAGTCAAGCTTCTATCCCTCAAGGCTGTAAGGAAGAGCTGGATAATGGGTAGATGATGATGATGATGATGATGATGATGATGATGATAACATTTCTATGCCGCCCCTTGCTGAAGCCTCGGGGTGGCTTACAACACAATAAGATACATTGAAATACAATAGAACATAATAAATTACCACTAAATACTAAATGATGCCTGGTGATCTCAGAACTCAGAGCTCAGCACTGGGCCGGTTTGGCACAGGCAGCCAGTCTTGCTCGTTTTTTGGCAGGGTGGGCAGCAACCCTCAAATAACCCAAGAACAGCCCATGGATTATGCATGGGTTGTTCCCCCCCAAACAAGCCATGCTCGAACGACACAGCAAGTTGTGTCGGCAAAAGTAATCAGGGAAATCCAACGGATGTGTGTTGTTAACCTTGCCGCGTCAGACCACTTTCTGTTTACACACAACTAAAGCTGCTCTAGCCTAGAGCAGGGCATGGCACGGAAAGCTTTCCAAGAATTATAAATTGGAACCAAAAATGATCGCGTGACCTGCTCCCCTTCCCCAGTAAACATCTCACAATTCAATTAACGTACTACTGACTCCCCCAAAATAGCAGCGTAGACCCTCCCTCCCCATAGCAGTTCCACCTTCCCCACCCCCTAGCTCCAGAGTCTTGAAACTCAAACCCAGGGCCAAATCCAGTTTGCCTAGGATCCCAGCCTGGCCCTTGGGCATTCCCTGGAAGATCACCCCACGCTTCCCCTGGCTCTGCCTCCTTTCTGCTGTTCCCCCATTTATTCAGTTGCTTTCCAGAGCTTGGATTTTTCCCCCCAATTTTTAAAGTTGAACGGCTCAACTCAGGCTTAGTTAGCAGCAATATGACCCTAGAGCTAAAATAGGCTGTCATCTGGAGGAAGGTGGCCTGCCCACCCACCCTGGTGGGTGTCCTTTGCAAGTTTCTCCAACAGAGATGCAGGCTGAAAGAGACCCAACAGCCCAAGAAACAACTTTAGTAACTCACTTATTTCCCCGGAAGAAGTAGGTTTTCCCACTTGGCATCCAGAAAAGAGCAGCATCGATCCGGTCAGTGGGAAGTCCTCTGCCCATTTCCTTGATGTGCTTGGGGTACCCAGGATCCAGGGTGGCTTCATTGAAGACCCAGTGCTTGTCCCCTGTAGGAAGATGAGCAACCTGATTTCCCCAGATGTGCCGGCAGTCCGAAGCACGGCAAGATGGAGGACCAACCTACACTTCCCGCCAGCTGATGCAGGCCAGACATACCCACGCAGCACCCTTCAGACATTTCGGACCACAGTTCCCCTAATATCTGAACACGGATCGTGCTGGCTGGAGCAGATGGTAGTCCAAAACCTCAGGGGTGAGGACAACACATTCTGGGAAGCTGAGGCAGGCGACTCTTGCTTCCCCTCCTATCTCCTGCCTCCACCCAACAAAATAAAACAGGAAAAGTAGTAGGGACAGCGTCCTGAGTTCCAGCTTTCATTTGCCTTCCTTGCGCTCTGAAGCCTTTGTAAACCTGGACGAACAACAGAAATACCTAACATTGCTCCAACTTGGGTTGCTATGGTAAAGCTCATGCCAAACCACAAATTCAGCTTTGCCTCACTGTAAATTTCTCTCGGAGCCAAGCTGACTGGCCGAGTGATTATCTGCAGTAATTGATGAGTCACAGAACTTAAATTATCATGCTTCTACAGTATGCATAATTAGAAGAATATCTGAGGGGAAAATTATAAAAGTAGCCGAGCAGTATATTAGCGCTCCATGCAGGGGGCTGTTGACATCTGAGGCCAAAGTGCTCACAATCAGCCACTAACCTTTAAAGAAGACGAATTTTCCATCTTTCCTCTCATAGGCTGTGTTGATCGTTGCAGGGAGACCAACCCAGAACTGGCCAATGGGGAGGGGGTACCCATCCATCACACGGTTATTCCGGACACGCCAAAACCATTTGTCCTGGAAAGACACACATTTTTAAAAGGCGTCCAGAAGGACTCGGGGTTGTCCCCAAATTGCTTTCTTTGCAGAATAAAGCACAGTAAATCAGCTGCAGAATACCACCTTTCCCATTTCTTGTTTTTAACGTAATACATACACCCATCTACAACTGTTGAAAAGTTGAGCCTCGAAGCTGTGAACCCAATTTGGGCCACATGGGTTTTCCCAGATGGCTCCACTCCTCTTCCCCTAACTGCTGATCACTGGAAGCAAACTCAGAAGCACCTAGAGGCCTCTTAAGTCAGAACTTGTAGAAGATGTTTCGATCATCGAGAGAACAGAACAGAAAAGAACACAGACTCAAAGAAGCATAACGGGTGATATGCAACAAGCGATTCACAAAACTCGTCTAGTTTCTGCACACTGCGGGATCCAGACTTCTGACAGCCTAATTTGGCTGGCCTTGTTGGTTAGTGCTAAGTACACGCATTTGAAGCAATACATATGAAACGCAGCCCAGGTAATAGGCATATTGTTACATGATGCTATGGTATTAATATTGTGAAAGAATTATTATGAATGAAGTTACTGCTACTGTTACAGAAAAGACAGACAGTTCTGAAGCAGGCCAACCCACTCCTAAGATAGTCCTGAAGCAGGCCAACCCGCCCCCGCGGCTAAAAGCTCCGATGATCTGGCGCCCCACCAGCTGACCTTGAATACAAACATCTCGCCTCTGAGCACCGCAATGGTGTCGAATCTGCCGTCACAGATGTTGGGGCCATAGGTTGGGTTCTTCGGTGGCCGGCCTGGGACACGGGGCTTCACAGTTGTTCGAGGGATGGGTGGAGGTTTACTGGGGTGGCCAGTTTGGGACCCTAGAGACGAGGGTTAGAAGTGTCTTAATCCCTTGGGGAGCTGGGGAGCAGGCGCAAGATTGGTGCTCCAACACGTGACTGAAGGCCGGTGTGCCGGATAGGGGAGCAAAACGTCTGGCCTGGGGCCAGGTCCACTCCCCCGAGGTTCCTCAGACACCCCCCTCGCCCCTCCACCAGTTGCTCCGCTGCACCCCGCTTCTGTGCAGTTTGTTTCACAGGCGACAGTGTTGGAATTCCCCTGCTATGCCTTCCTCACTTTAAGCTTCGTACTTTGTTACTTTAAGGCCAGCATTTTTGGCCTCTCTCTCCTTTTGGCTTCCTCCTGCCCACTGCTGGAAAACAGGCCCCATGGGCGCGCCTTCCTTTGATTGCCCGAAGTAGATCTGGTGGTTCCCCATTGCACAGAAAAGTCCCGTTCTACTAGAATCATAGTAGAGTTGGAAGGGGTCTCGGAGGTCATTTAGCCTGACCCACTGCGCAGTGGAAGACTCCAGTGAAAACATCCTTGATGGATGGCCAGCTACCTCCTGAATGCCTCCCATGGGGGGCAGCCCACCAGCTCCTTAGGGGATTAGATCCATTGCTGCACTGCTCTAACAGGAAGTTCTTCCTGATGTCCAGCCAGAATCTGACTTCCTGTAACTTCAATCCACTATTCTGTGTCCCACACTCTGGGATGATCAAGAATTGATCCTGGCCCTCCAAAACTCATCTCGGTCTTCTCTTCTCATTCCGGGTTCCTTCCATCTCTCCTTGTGGGCCTTTGCTTCCAGCCTCCTGACCATCTCTGCTGCCCTCCTCTGGACCTTCCCGTTTGCCTGCCTCTTGGGAAGCCCAGAGCGGGACCCCATGGCACAAGAAGGGGCCTAACTGCCTATCAAAAAGGGTATTGGCTGAAGGGATCAAAGGTCACGGTGGGGCTAGAAGGGTCATACCATACAGTTGCTGTATGCCACGCCGGTCATCTTCGGGCAGCTCAAAGTTCTCTGTGTCCATCCATTGGTAGAAGGGTGCCATGATGGCAGATGGATCATTTGAATGCTCCAAACCCAGCGCATGGCCCAGCTCATGCACAGCTACCAGAAAAATATCATTTCCTGCAAGGTGGAAAGGGAGGACGCTTCAACATCCTTTGAAATTAGGCGACTAGGCGACCCAACCACCCAAGTACCAACCCATCGCAGTTCTCAAGCTAGGGAATGCGCAACGGCGCAAGGGATGCGGAAGGACATTTTCTCTCTGGCGGAGACACCAAAGCTAGGAGCAAGAAGTCATCTGAGCACGGAATATGGAGTCACTCGTTCCAATCCAGCAGCACCAAATAAGGAACAGAGCATGGGCTTTTGCATGCAAGGAGGACCTTCCCCAACCTTCCCATAGCTGTTATTGTATCAGGAAGCTGTGAGGAACTGGAAAACGCACGTCATATGTGGCTGATCTCAAGTCCATGAGCTGAAGAGGTGGGCATTACCCACCAGTTCCTTCTGCTTTTTCTCCTCCTCCTCTGGGGTTGCCGCCAGTGAGTCATTCCCTCGGATGCTCTGAGCAGTCCGATGTGCTCCCTTTTACAGGCACCCTCGTGCTTCCCAGCATGCATCTGGCCCCATCCCGCCGGTTCCCTCCGCTCCTGCTCACCGCTAAGGTCGTCGTTGCGGGACGTCCAGGGCTCCGCCGCATCGAAGTGCGTGTCTCCGCCGATGTGTGGTCCGGGGAAGTAGGCGTGGGCCAGGAACCCTCCCTCGCCATCGAAGGGGGTGCTGTCGCCATGGAAACCCTCCGCGAAGAAGATCATGATGTCGGCCTGTGGCTCGTGGCCCTCGCGGATGGAGGAGTAGGGCACTTCGCGGAAGCGCAGCGGCGTCACCGACTGCCACACGCTGAAGGCACGCCGGATCGCGCTGAAGGTGGCATGTTCGCCCACCTTGGGCGTGTAGTTCTGGATACTACGGTGGAAGCGAGAGTTGAAGCTCCAGGGTCTCCTCCCAGCCAGGGCTGTCCCTGCATTTCTCAGCCATACTCTTGCAGCCTCTGTTGCTTCCCTTTAGAGCCCATAGCTGCCCCGATAAACCCTAACCTGTCCCTCCTAGCATCCATTAATCCCACTGCAATTCCATTCCAAACTCTCCCCCCTGTCTCAGCCACGAATCCCACGCGACAGCTTTTCTGCCTAGGAGAACTTTACCTAAAGAAAAGGCATCAAAGGACTTTAATTTCACCTTCCCTTTCTTTGGCTAGAGTGGGAGATCCAAGAAATCCCTCCAGAAACCAGTCAAACTGGCTTTTGGAGTACCAAGTCTCCGATTGCTTTGTTTTTCAAGTAACTAGTCCTCGGAGTTGTGCAGGGAATGTGTCATGAGACTGGTGATCGAAGCAACGAGGGAAGGGCACGACGGAAGAAGAACTGCATTCCCTACAGTCCCCAGTTCAATCCCCTAAGCCCTCTATCTTCTCCCTACCTTTTAAAACAGACATAATAAAACTTCCCTGAATTGCATCCTTTGGATGATACAAGCAAAGCGCATTATTTAAGAGAATGACATTTCCACTTCCTTCTGCAGGCAGGTCAGCAGTTCCCACCCACCCTCATCTTGTGGATCAACTCCCTTCCCACAATCCAAAGTTCATTTTCTCTCCTTTTCCCCAAATTAGGCCCACCCCTCCCTGCAGCTCCCAGCCCAGCCCCTCTCCCAAACCTCACCAAAAGCTAAGGTCGTAGTGTGTCCACTTCAGCCCCTGGATGGCATAACGCCTGCGCCGCACGTTAGCCTTGATTTCGGCTCCAAATTTGTCTGGGACGCCACAGCGGGGCCTCTTCATAGCCCTAGAAGAAGGAAGAAGGGTTTACCTGCAGAATCATCTCTTCTCGCATTATACTTGCCCAGACCCAAGAACACTGTTAAGCAGTCCATTCCCTTGCCAACAGATGAAGGGTCTTTTTGGTCGTGGCACCCAATTTGTGGAATGGCTTGCCAGAGGGGCTTCCGGGCACAAGGTGAAGACCTCCCTATTTCCCCAGCTTTAGGCATTCCCTCTGCTGCTTTAAGTCTGTTCCTGCATTTTAAATCTTTGCACTGCTGGAAAGCTTTAGTTTGGCCTTTTGTCCATATTTTATACTGTTGTTTTAAACTTTTGTGGTATATCTTGTGTTATGGTTTTCAGCTACAGAAATGTAGTACATAAATAAATAAGGTTCTGGCTGCCCCTGAGGATGGAGTTCCAAGCCCAGAAAAAGCTCTGCTCTTGACTAATACCTGCATTAGTCAAAAGTTAAGCCAGCACACCTGCTTGGAGGGAGTTCTTGCTCATTACAGTTAACCTGGTCAGGAGTGGTTTACAAGATTTCTCAAGCTCTCAGTCTGTCTGGGAGCCTGGCCAACATTTGCTGCCAGAATCGTTCTTCGTGGTCTCTGTTTCTTGAGACTATGGACAAAGAAAGCCGACCAGCTGGACCCCAGAAATCCCCACAATGTTGAGATGCAGGAAGTACTTCTGAGAGGATGGGATGGATCTGAGCTTTTTGGCTGCAAGCGCTATCCATACTCTCTTTTTATGCCACATGGTATCCTAGGATGAGCAACCAAAGCTAAAGCTGACCCAACTCCAACACAAGCTGAAGTTGCCGACTTAGGCAACCCATTCTGGGCGCTACCAAGAGTGGTAAAGCGGAGGCAGACCACAGACAAACAAGGATCTTGTGCGACACCCTTCCTCTTCAACAGGGCTTGCATAAGAGAGCTTCTGGGACAGAGTAGTTAATTCCGGGTTAATTCCTACCATAGGATACCATCTGGGTTTTCTACCTCAGGAGTCCATTGAAGTTTATCCATTGTCCTTCTGCCATAAGCCCCTTGTTTCCACACTCTCCTAGCATGAATCCTAAGCATATTTCACTTTCTCTGTTCTTTCCAGTTCTGGCTTGTAAGCATCCTTTCACTTCTTGTAATGCACCACTAATAGGAATGGTGCAAGAAATAAATTTGCGAGCAAACGACGACTTGAGGGTCTTTAAACACATTCACGCTCCTGCACCTATTCACACAACCACAGAGCAGGTCGATATTCGAGGTGGGAAATTTTGATCAAAAGGACGGAAGATCCTAAAAGAGGGATTTGCTCTTGGGATCGCCGCCTGTCCTTAAGAAGAGAAAGGGTCTGGGCTAGACCAAGTTCAGATAAAGATTTTTCACAAACAGATTAGCTTAGATTAGCTGTCCTGAACATCTAAGCCTAAGGAAGGGATTGGCATAATTGAAAATTCTGCAACCAGAATTCATCTTCATGAAGGAGGGATTCTTGCTCGGTTTGATTAACTTGCCAAGGCCTGGCTTTCATCCAGTGGTCCGTCAGGCTTGTACAGGTTAAGGAATACTGTTTTACTTCCAGCCGGCTAGCTCAATGCCAAAAGTAGCCTTGTCCAGTCATTTTCTCTGCGACGATCCTCACTGCCTGGCCCAGGGGAAGAGCTGAAGTCGTCCCTTCCCAAGACCTATTTTAAAACCAGCCTCCTTCCTCGGCTCCCTTGCCAGCCTCTTGTGGTGTGGTGTTCCGCCGGCCAGGCATAACAGCAGCAGGCCCGGCCTTCCCTGCATGCAACGTAAGGGCCACCCCGGCACAGGATGTAGCTGAGCCGCACGGCCTGCCTGCCAACACTTGGAACGGGATGCAAGCGTCCGTCCACCAAGCCACAACCCCGAGCAGGCTCTTTCGCTTGGTTACATCATGGTCTTTCCAGTGGTTTCATAATGACTTGCCCTCACCAGCCGTGTCTGAAGGATTCTTGAAACATTTTCTGCAGAATTTGTGGACCGATGAAGCCTCCAAGACTTTCATCATCTCAAGACCCTTGTGCCCTGGTCTGTTGCCTGCCCTCAGGCTGTGGTTTGATTTGCATGGGAAGCCTCTTGCATGCAGAAAAACTTCTCTGTCCAGTGGTGTGTTGTCAGGGCCGGCCAGCGTCAACTAACAGCAGGCCTCGCAGTTCAGCCTCCTACCAAACTTAGGCTGCTGTCTCCCTCCCCATCCCATTTCTCACATCCAGCAAAAGGCTGCCCGTCTTGTGGCTAAAGCCACAAAGAGCAGCCATGAAGGTACAGCGAAACTGTGAGAAAATTTCCCCTTCTGCGCAACTAATGCCTGGCCACAGTAGTTTAAAAGCTTCAGTTCCCTCTGAAGCTATTGCTTTATATTCTTTCTTGCAATGCTTTTTTCCACTCTGCAAAGTCTGCAGGGCCAACCAGCTCACTGCAATCCCTCCTTCTTATGGCACACAACAGCAAGATATAAAAATAACAGTAATTTCCACATCTCGGTGTCCCTCACTGGGGGAACCAACTGCAGAATTCTTAAGACTCCTTTTTCTTTTGTGGGCGGCGGCAGCAAAACTGGCCGCCCATCGTCAACAGATTTGCAAAAAGGGAATCTCCCTGCGACAGGAAGGGACTCACTTCAAAGTCTCGGCGTCGGCCGTGCCCGTCACCTGAAGCCCGTAGAATCGCTGCATGGCCGCGATGGCAGCGGAGAGGGACTGGGGGGAACGCTGGGTGTGCGTGCGAAGGTCTCCAGGTGGAAGGTAACCATATTGCTGTAGCCAGGCCTGAGGGAGAGTTGAGAAGGGTATGAGAAACGCTGCTGCAGGAAGGACCCCCAACCCCAAAAAAGGACAACAGTGGGCTGATCCTCCCCCACTGACTGATTTATATTTCATTTATGTTTCTTGAAAGACAGCCAGTGTGGTTGTTAAGAGCAATGGACTGGGGACCGGGGAGGACAAGGTTCTAGTCCTCATTGTGCCGTGAAGCTCACTGCTTGACTTCAGGGCAGTCGCTGATTCTAAGCCTCACCTGCCTCACAGGGTTGCTGTTGTGAGGCTAACACGGTGAGGAGGAGGATTACATAAGCTACCCTGGGTCCCTTGCAAGAGGAAAAGGACAGATATATATAACGGATAAGTAAATAAATTTATATTCCATCTTTCATCTGAGAAGCCCGAGGCAGGGTACGTGATCCTCCATTTTATCATCATAGCAACCCTGGGAAGTTGTTTAGGCTGAGCGTGAGTGGCTGGCCCAAAATCACCCAGTGAGTTTCATGGCACAATGAGGACTAGAGCCCGGGTCTCCCCACTCCCAGTCCAACATTCCAACTGATATACCACACTGCACCACACTTTTTTCACTTATACGCATGGTTCTTAGGTGGTATACCCGTGTCTTTGTTGTACCCCTTCAGAATACAACTGTGGTCCATGCAATTGAGCTGCCCTCCATTTTAGAATCAAATAAAACCCTTCACACCAGAGGAGCAACTGAGTAGGAAGTACTTTTCCGTAAGTCTGACACCCTCTCCTAGCTCCCCTTCCCCACTGAAAAGACACCCAGGGGACATGGGACAAGTCTCCAGTGGCTATGCTGTCTGTGCATGATGGGAGGTATAGTCCAACACATCTACATTACTGAACCAGATTCAGTTTATCCCTATTTCAATGCACACCCTTATCTATCCTTCCCCCATCGATCGATGGTCATATCCTGCACGCTTAGGTGGAGATCGTTGGCTAATCTTTGCTTAATCTTCTTCTCAATCTTATCCTCACAACAACCCTGAGAGGTAGGTTAGGCTGGAAGTCCTAACCCAGTGGTCAGGAGGGGACCAGACCTCATATCCCGGGATCCCCTAGCCCACCCTGACATTCTACTTGGCACTGACTTGAGCCCCCAGTGGGTTTAACTCCCAATCCCCATACAATGAAGTAAGTTCCACTCTTGCTCTTGTCTCCCTTCCTTCTCTTGACTTCAACATCTATCCTTCCTCCCCAAATGTTACCCATCCTCCCCTGTCCTTCTATATACCCATTAATCCAACTTTCCCCAACCAGATGCCCACCAGAGGTTTTGGACGAGACATCCATCCCATCTGTCCTGCCTATTGGCCATGTTGGCAAGAGTGACGGGATCAGGAGCCCAAAATACCTGGAAGGTACCCAGGTGTTGGAAAACTTAAGGACTAGTGCAATATTCTGCCTGCTGAACCAGGAAACGGCCTACAATTCTCAGATGCCCCAGCCAGCTGGGAACTATAAGTCCTTTTTCCATCTCAGTGTGCATCTTTCTCGATCCATCAGCCCGTGCATTTATCTCACTAATCCCCAAACTGCCCGTTCCAGTGGAACCCACTATTTTCACTCCGCTCCTGTGTCAATTCCTGCGAGAACTCCTGTGCCCGTCTCCAATTTCCCTGCTGCTCCTGACTGGGCTCGCGGTGATTCACTCCGTCTGCAACCATTTTCCGGTCTGGTGACCCAGGCAAAGGGGGGGCGGGGGGGCAGGGGATCTCCGAGGTTGGGCAAGGTTCTTCAGAGAATCCACGGCCGAAATTGCAGTGGTTTAGTTCTGCAAAAAAGCAGCTGGGCTGGATAGCATAGTGTGAAAATGAGTAGCGGTGGAGGAAGAAAAGCTGCAGGGGGTTGTGCTTCAAGACACTCTCCATGCGTGACTCCACAGGTGATTTGAAGGAGAAGTGTAGCTCGAAGGCAGAAACCCAGGAAACAAGCAGCAATGGATTAACATTGTGGGGACAGGAAAGGGTGCAGCTTTAACTCCTTGTGATCAAGAGATTTTCAGATAAATCCACTGTGTGCGCCCGCTCCCTCGCTCTCTCTCCCGCAAACACGTAAGAATTGCATAGCCAAAAAATGCCACATAGGAGATTTTAGGCCTGTAATCCCTTCCTAGCATCAGTTAATCCAACACAGTTTTCCAATAGCATTAGAAAGGGAGCTCACAAATTCATGTAAGAAAACACCCCTATCTCTGGCCATTTGCCACACCAGTCAACAGAGCCTCCAGCCTCAGGCACAGTCTACCAATGAATTTCAGCAACAGAGAATTGCTCTGCTTGCATGTTTCCTAGAAGCATTTAGAGAGCCACAGGTGTTATTCGGCTAGGGTGACTCTAATCTAACCTAGACACACTCATCTTAATATTTTAAAGATGGTTAATAGCCCTTGGCAGTATATTTCTTGACACACCCTAGCTTTGGATTTTCACACTGCAGATGACACAACACAGCTGCATTTGCCAGTCAATTCGAGATTGTTTTAGTTGATCATTTGCCTTTTAACCAATCCATCAATTCATTAATGCACATTTTGACTCCATTTCAAAGTAAACATGCGTAGGATTCCACTCTGTTTTAACAGACAGAGCATTTCCAAAGTGTTAATGCACTTCTGAGGTACTGAAGGAACTATTCAAGAGGTCACCTAGAGTTTAATCAACCCAAACAATAATTAGAGGAAGAGACAGCCCATTCCATAATAAAACACCTCCTCTCTCTCTCTCTCTCTCTCTCTCTCTCTCTCTCTCTCTCTCTCTGCTCACATCCTCTTCACAAAAATAGCAGCCAGAGTGGGTCAGTAATTTATTTACATTTGGTGATATTTGTATTTTATCTTTGTAAGCTGTCCTGAGGCTTTTGCAAAGGACGGCATATAAATATCCTAAATAAATAAATAAATAAAAATATCCTCACAGCACTGCCCTTAACACTCCTTGCAGCACATGCTTATGCAGAATTAGCATGGATTAGTATTAAGTATGCTTAGAACTGGAGTCTAAATGCTCTCTTAACATTGGCCTCACTCCTAAGAATGGGTCAAGGAAGTGGGCACAGTGGGCGGGGCCTTTCGGGTCAAGGGGAGGAGCCTAAACTTTTATTTCCAAAAGTTGGCAGAAATGCAATGGCAAAGTAAAATCTTTCAGCCTCCGAACAAAAAGACGTTGCTTTAAAAAAACAAAACCTCCCCCAGAGCAAAAGAAGGAGCAGGAAGAAGAGTTCAGAACAGGCCAGGTGGGCATGTCAAGGAGTCTGACTAATCCTGATGCCAATTATTCCCTTCCCTTCCTATTTTTTCATCCTTCCTTGCGGTGCTCTTGCCACTTCGCCAACCTTGATATAAAAAAAGACCCCCATGCCCCCGCGTCTTTCCGCTCGCACTCTGTTTCCACCCCCCTGGCTTAGATAGAGCCGGCCCTAAAAAAAGTCATTACGTCCCATACACAAGGCCCCAAAAATATCCCGTAGAAAGAGACACAAACAACCCGCCGCCCACACAGCCTGCGTTCCTGCTCTCCTCTCATTTCATCCCAGGCCACAAGCCTTCCTAAAGTGATTTCAAGTCTCTGGGCCCTCTCCGTGTCCGAGCAGAGCAGTCTTCCAAGAGGCGTAAGACAAGGGCCCTTTTTGTCTCTTTTCCTTCCATATCCTCATTCCTGGCATTCACTTAAACCTTGTTCATTCAGTCATTCATTTTCGACTTGGTCGGCTAAGGTCACAACCCCTGTCAGAAATGGTTTGCCACCACTTCCCTCCACTGATCCTTGCTCCGCTTTTCCATGCTGGGACCCCTTCCTTCTTTCTCCTTCTCATCTTTTTTTAATTTCTGTTGTTGTTCCAATTGTAAAATTAACTGGTAACACCCACGTGAAAAGTTCCGTTTTCCTGCCGAGGTCCTTCCCTATACACCATCTCTCTCTGTGCGTACACAGCACCCTTTATTTCTTCCAGAGTTATCACAGAAATTAAATCAGAGGGTTATCCCTGCAGCTTTCTCTTTTCGCCTCTCCTCCACCACCATTCTCCTCCTCGAGGATTCCTAAACCATTTATGGTTCTTTCTTCCAAGCCATCCACCATGCAACAAGCTCCTTTGTTCCTCTCGGACATTTGGTATCGATTCAGATCTCTCCCGCTCCCCAAATAAAATACCCAGCCACCTTCCAACCCTTAGCATTCCTTCGCTTCAGCAAAAGTTTCCACAACAGCAAAATGTGAAATTCTTGGACAAGGCAAGAAAAGCACGAGGGAAGGATAAAGGAGGGAGAGGGAGAAATAGAACGACACCCCCGTTGCTCAGTGCCAAGAAAAAAGTTGGAATCACCCTTGTTTGTTTTTATTCTTCAAGGAATATTGCATAACGAAGTAGCGTGATCAGAAGGCAGACGGGGAGCCAGAGTGAACAAGAGGGAAACAGATGTGGTTGGACACTGGATGCGCAAGCTAGCGACCAGTATTAGTTTTAAGTATTTAAGGATGCCATCCTATGCATCCTTAGACTAAAAAAGCCCACCGCTGTCCCAGCCAGCCATGCTCACTGGGGCATGCTGGGAATTGTAGGCCTTTATTCTGCCTAAACCTGCAAAGGTTGTGCCTTTAGGAGATTTGGAAATGGCATGAAAGAGGGTTAACTTCCCCTTTTTTGTTTTGCTGAGTGTACACCAAAAGTAGTATGAATGGATAGGTGGATCCATAGGTAATTCAGTTGTAAGTAGAGGAGCTGTATGAATGGCAGGGGGAAAAGTTTGTAGACAGAGGAAGGGGGAGAGGGTTTAGAACAAAGGAAAGGATCCCGCTCAAAGAGGGAAGATCTTTTATGTGGAGAATGTGAGAGATCCAGGATCAAAGAATGGGTGGTAACCTTCCATGCCATGAATTATAAACAGAAAGAGAAAGTCTGTTAAAATAACAGGATGGAGGTGACAGACATGGACTCTTGTAAGCTGCTTTGAGGATGGGGTATAAACCCAAAACATGAATCCCAGTAAATAAAACCCACCAACTGAAAGAGGCGAAGGAATTGTAATGTAAGGCAGACGGACAAATAGGATTTTCATTCATGTTAGCAGAGATTAAGCTGGGATGTTTCTTCAGAAGAAAAAGGAAGAGAGAGGACAGGAAAGGGATGAAGGCCTTAAGAAGAAAGTCAGTCAACTTTGAATGGAGTTGAGCCATCCAGATGCCATGCTAACTTTTAGGGGGAAAGCAAAAGCTGCCTTTTAAAGCTGACAGGAGACAATCTAGAAAGAAAGAATGAGAATCAGAGGCATGGACGTCCCACACTGGAGCATGTAAGCTCTGGCGAGTGAGAAAATGGGGAAGGTTGGCAAAAGAGCGAATGGAACAGAAATGGCTTGGCATAGAACTCATCGGCTCCTCTCCAGCTGCAGTACACCAGCAGATCCAAGAAAAAGGGGGTGGGGAGACACAAAGGAGAGTAAAATAAAGTGCAAGAGAGGAGTAGATGGACAGACCAGATGGAGAAGAAATGTGAATAAAGGCACAGAAGCAAAGGTGCAGATAAGTTTGGCAGAAGGGAGATGCACAGAAGAAAATTCAGGATGCTGGGCTCCTGAAGGGGGTGTCTTTGGAAAAAGAAAATGATAAATGAGAAGCGAGGTGGGGGATGAGGGGAGACCATAATTAACACAAAGCAATGGATGCCAGAAAAATACAAGCATCTAGTTTAAGCAGAGGAACTTGTGTTCATATGTACAAAAAGAAGAAATGTGAAAGTCTGGACAGCGTTCAAGAAATAGGGAAACGGGATTGGCAAATGATAGCAGTAAATAAAGCAGATTAATTAAATGCTCGAAGTTAGGCGCAGGCAGGGGGCACCCCCACCCCCCACCCCACTACCTGGTCGATGCATTAGCAGTGCAATCGTATCCATGGCTACTCAGAAGTAAGTTCCACTGAGTCCAGGGGGGGCTTACTCCCGGGTTAGCGTGTGCGGGGCTGCGGCGTGAAGGCCAAACTTGGAAGCAAAGGCGTGTGCGTGCCCAGCGCGCAGCGGCGGGTAAGGCAGAAGCGCCAAGCAAGAAGGTCCGGGACACGCGGAGCGCAGCCATGGCTGCAAAAGGCAAGTGGAGACAAGACGAGCGAAGGAAGCAAACGCGGGATTGCTCAGCGGCGAGGAGAGGCAAGCCGGGGGCGCAGAAGGACGGGGCGGGGGGCTGGAGCGAGGGGCGCGGGAGCAGGGCAAGGGAGCTGTCGGGGCGAGAGAGGAAAGCCCCCGGGACGGGGCTGGATGCGCAAGGGCAGGCAAGGGAGAGCCTGGCGCAGTCCGCGCGGGCTCCTCTTTGCGGAAAGGTCCCCCGGGGCCATGGCGGCGCAGAGGGAAGGGGCTCTGGAGGAGGGGAGCCTAGAAGGGAGGAAGAGGGAAAGCCGGCCGAGGGAAGGATGCAAGGGAAGGGACGGAGCGGCAGGTCCGTGGGCGCCTGGGGAAGCCGGGGCGGGGCGCGGGGAGACGGGACCCTGGCAAGCTAAGGCGTGCGAAGGGCTGGCACCCCCAGCACCCCCACCCCACCACGGGCGGGCGGACACCCTCCCACCCACACCCCCTTTGAGGGGCTGCTGGGCACTGACCTCGGGGCTGAACGAGGAGGTGGAGAAGCCGGGGCGCAGCAGGGCGCTCAGCGCCACGACGAGGGGCAGCGGCCGAAGGAGTGCGGCCCACGGGCACATCTTGTCTCCCCCCCGAGCGGGACTCTGTGGGGCGCTCCCAGCGAGCCAGCCTTTTCTCACCCTTGTTTCTGGAGCGGCGTTTCCCCGCCTCCCTGCTTCCCTCCCTCTCTCCGTCCCTCCCTCTCTCCTTCCCTCTGGCTTGCCCTCCTTCCCCCCGGCGTCTCCCCCTCCCCGCGCCGGAGACGTGGGTCGCGACTGTGCTCTGCTTCTGGCTCGAATTAGACGCTTTTTGGGAGAAAGCCGTCCAAAAAGAAGCGGGACGTGGGGGGGGGGGGAGAGGAAGACCCTCTCCTCGCAGGCGAGCGAGGACGGACCAGCTCCGCCTTGCGCAGAGGCGAAGAGAATGGCGGGCTGCGAGAAGAAAGAAGGAAGGAAGGAAAAGAGGCTGGAGAAGTGCGAGTGCCACAGGCGAGGCGCCTTTGCTCTCGAGGAGACGTGCGAAGGATGGCTAAACTCGCAGAGCTGGAGTGTCTGCTCCCCCGCGACGGCTCCTCTTAAACTCCTGCTTCCACGGTCGCCCCCCTGCCTGTACTCCGGATCCTAAAGCGCCGAAATCCGGTCTGTTCAGTAACGGATCAATCAGTGCGCTTCGTTCTTGTTGCTGTTAGGAGAAATTCAACCAACGCGCACGGGAAATTCGCCCCGTTCAAGCATCAGCGGCGGGGGGCTTCCTCTGCGGAAGGGCGCTGGGAGGAAGGGGTCAGGCCACGAGGGGTTTTTTACAGGGTTAAGGAACGGGGGGTCCAGTGGTTAGAGCAGGGCGAAGGCCGCGGGTGGGACGCTGTATCTTTGTCTCCTCCTCTCTGGTGGAAAAAATGAAGGTTTTGCAGCCAAGAGTGCTTGGATCGCACCTCTGCTGGTGGAGGAGGCAGGGTCCCTGGGGCCTCGGACCAGGACTGCTTTCCCACCCAGAAAGGCGATTGGAAAGGAGGTCCTGAAGGGAGGGCAGGAAGGGTGGGCCAGACGCCAGGAGAATGTGGGGAAGGAAAGCCAGGGCTGGGAGCCAGAGGTCCACCTCAGTTCTGTTATCTCGAGTTGTGAAGGCAAGCGGCTTGCAAGCTGAGGTCCACAAGGTGTTTATTCTGCGAGGTTTCCTGAACCCCTATTCCTGGCCTTCTGGAGGGGAGATCTGACGGAATCTGGGTGCTCCAGCTTTTATGCGGCTGCGTTGTGGGTTTGCCAAAGTTTTGACCAAACCTATGATTTGAGAAGCTGTGTCATCGGTTTGCCTTCAAAGCCAGGCCAAAAGAGAAGGTGTGGCAAGACAAATCCTGCACAAGCTCAAGTATCCTAATGACCCTAAACATGAAACCCCACAGGAATAATTAGGAATGGCCTTCCCGATAAGGGCGCATAGCATGGATAGCAATCCTATCTGCACTGGTTTGACTTCCAAGACTCACGGGTTTACCTGTGCCAGCAGTCATGGCCCTCCCCAGGAGCTGGGCAGGTGCGCAGCAACACACCGTCCACAAAAGCCCATCCTAAGCCTACCTAACAGCATCCCTGGTGATTCTGGGATTTGCATCCCATTTGGAAGAGGACAAATCCTGTGACCTTCATTTTGTGTCCTTTCCACATGAAAAAAACTTAATTTATACTGTTAATTTATATTATTTTAAGGATGTTTGTTTATGGATGTAAGCCGCCCCGAGGCTTCGGCGAATGTGGCGGCGTAGAAGTCTCCTAAATAAATAAGTAAATAAAATAAAAAAAAGTTCCCATAACCCTGTGCAAGGACACACGTCTAGCTCTGCTCCAGCAGGGAAAGAATTTCCCAGGTGTGCTGCTCTCTGTGTACTTTGGTAATGCATTACACACCCAAAAACAAAACCTTTGCTCTGGATAGTCAGTGCAAAGAACGGATCCTAGAGCAGTGATGCAAACAGGCAAGTACAGTCAGGTCCACAGGACTAGTATCTTATTTAGCTGTGAAAAGGGGATTCTCTTGTCAGATTTAAAAGCTCCCGCTAGACCTAACTTTAGATTGTCACCAGGAGATACAGATGAGAGGTTAACCTATAAACAAGAAGAGGTGTGGGTGGAAGGCGCATTGCTCTGGAAAGAAACCCTACTGCTTATTTCTAACGGTGTGCAGATAGGTGTGCCAGGGAAATGGCACTCCGGACATGTTCAAGTGCCTTTTACTGTAACATAAACATTTGTTTTGTAACTGTTTTTTAAACAAAGATGGGAGGGATGTTATAGAAAGGGTGTGATTAAAGAAGGGTGCAGAGAGAGGTAGTCAAACGGCTTTTAGGAACAACTGCTTTGCTTTAGTTCAACAGGTTTCCAGATGTCCTGCCACAACCCTGTGGAAGTTGTCTCAGGATAATTGGCATGCATCCACCCACTGATCAAATTGTAGACGATGTGGCATAGCCTGAGTCATATTCTCTGTGTATGCGGGGGGGGGGGGGCATAGAAAGCTTGCCTTATACTGCCTGGGTTCAGACAGCATGATGTCCTACACTCAAGGGCTGAGTGTGGGTTGTCACTGAACCATGGTTTGCTGTCGAAGCATGGGTTATCCTGTGGTCTGAACCCTGCCCAGACAACAAGCCATGGTGAACAACCCACCATGTGATAGCAAACCCTAAGTTCTTTTCATGGGTTGTTCATGGTTAACAAGCCATGGCTTGTGAGCATGGCTGAGTTCAGACAACACAACAATTACCCACAGTTCAATGACAGTCAAACTCACCCTGTGTTCAACCATTGCAGGTGGGTTAGGCCATGTGACACACTAAACACCCCAGAAATTTTGCTCACACCTGCCACTGAATTCTCCTCTTCCAGGTCCTCACACCGGCCAAGGAGGAATTGCTTGGAGGGGGGACAGATAAACAGGGAAGTGGGGCAGGAGCCGAGCAAGAACAAGAAAAAGGCAGCGATAACCAGTTCGTGGGAACCTCTGCATCCCACCCCACCGCCAGGCTGTGTGGGTCACTGAGATGGAAATGCACTTTCCCTTCTCAACCCCCTAAGAGGCCCCTGCTGGAGCCACTTGTGCGCTTCTCACGCGCTCCATCTTCCCTGGAAGGAAAGCGCAAAATGCTCTGAATTGGTGCCCATCACGCAGATGCGTTCAGCACAACGCACAGCCACACACCTGTTCACTAACGAGGTTGGAGAAGAAAACTTCTGGACAAGAACTGCAGGGGGCGGTGGGAAGAGAATGGATTGATTCGGTGTGGACACTTCTGCCTGAATTTGCCTCCTCGGGTGGGGCTGCTGCAGGGCCGTGCCTGGCAGGGAGCTTGCAGACCCCACTGTGGGGCAGAGGCCTTTGCCAGGCTCCCCACTGTAGGCGAGATGCAGGGACCCCAATGGTTCTCCTCGACGTGCTACAAGAAAGCAAGATGCGGAGCAGGGCCAGATGCTGCTGCAGCCCGTATGCGTGTTATGAAGTTGGCACTACATTTACACCTCACAGTTTTTCCTCTTGCAAGGAACCCCGGGGGGGCTTCCACGCCTCTCGTTTTATCCTCGAAACAACAACCCTGCGAGGTAGGTTAGGCTGAGAGTCAATCGCTGGCCCAAGTCATGCAAATTCCTGGATCTGCCACAGGCCTCCACTGCTCGCTCGGACGCAATCCGGTGAAGCTCTCCCAAGTCTCCAGAGATGAGAGGCATCCATTAACCGTTCTGCTTCCCCAGTCTGCTATTAGACGCTCCCGGACACATTTATTTCACATCCACAGGCTCCGTTAGGGTAACCAAGTCTAGTTTGCACCGGTTCGGCAGCCGTCCTTTACGCCGAGCAGTGGTTCCTCCTCAGGTACTTCTCCACATGCTCCCCCTGTGCCCCCCCCGGTACATGTACAGGCTGCTGTCCTGCTGGTGCAGCACTGCCCATGTGTTTCGTACGGCCTTTTCTGCAGAAAATACTCGGAAGGTGGGTTTGCTGGGCGCCGGATTTGTTCCAGGCCTGGCTGGGCCAGTGCCGATTGCTCCCGCTCTGTGTCGGCTCTGGCAGAAGGCCCTCCACCGTGAGCTGGTCCAGGTTCAGCACGGTGGTCCAGTGGGATTCCTGAGGGGACGTGGACAGGGTGAGGCAGCTTTATCACCATAATCCGCCGGGCTGACCTCTGTTCCTTCCACAGCATCTGTAGGAAAGCGCTCCCTCACGCCACATGGATGGCAGTGCAGAGATCGCTTCCCAGCCTTTCTTCGTTAGATATGTGAGGGGGTGTCACATGGAGGTGGGCAGAGACCTGTTCCCCCCTCCAGAGGAGGGCAGGATGCACTCCCACGGAGCCAAGCTCAAGGAACCCAGGTTCAGTTGGGATGCCCGGAAGCACTTCCTGACGGTTAGGACCCCGAGGGTATGGAATGGGCTTCCCCGGGAGGTTGTTGAGGCCCCATCGGTGCGGGTGTTCAAGGACAGGCTGGACGTGCACATGGTAGGCATGTCGTGAGCGGAGCCGGCTGGAGCCAGGGGTCAGACTAGATGGCCCTGGAGGCCCCTTCTGACTCACTCTGTTTCGAAGTTTCTCTCCACAGTTCAATGGATAAAATACTCAGGGGTGCTCTTCTCAACATTGTATGTACCTGCTGAGCTGGCTCCAAAGGCCAGGTGCACAGGCAACTGAGGCTACAGGGAGGGGCCCAGTCAGCAGACACACCTCTCACAGGAAAGGGCACTCCCCTGGCACGGTATCGGGGCCATGGGGGGACCTGGCCACAGAAGAGCACGTGAGCACCACGCATCATGGTCTCCTTCTTCAGGTCTTGAATCTCTCGGCACCGCACAGGGGCAGGACTACATCCCCACTACTGCGGCTGTTGGAGGAACCCAGGAAAATGCCCTGTGGTGTGGACTGATTCAGAGATCAAGGAAAGTGCCCCATGTCATATCCCTTTGCCCAAAAAATGTTGCGCTGCATCTCGGGCGCTAGAAGCTTGTGCTCTCTCAAGAAGGTTGGCTTATTTGGGTCAGCACACTGAGCAAACAAACAAGCTCATTCATGGAGCTGAAAGTGTGCGGGCAAAGGGCCAGGAAAACATTGCGGGGGGGGGGGTTATGCAGGCACCGGAGGGGGCAGTGGGGTGTCAAGGGATGTCCATGGAAGCTTGGCTGCTAAACCGGTCCCAGCCTTCCCCACAAATCCCAGAGGCTCTGTGGGCAGGACCTGAGCATTTTGACCAACACAACTGGTGCAGCTCATGCGCCGCGCACGGGCCCCAGGCAGCTCTGGCTTCGCACGTTAGCCAAGGGACCGACCAGCTCTTTAGGCCTCGCGTGTCATACAGCACAGAGAGCAGAATTAGAAGAAACACATCCGAGTTTTAGAGTTCAGTGCAAGTTGCACAGCCAATATTTACAAAACTCAAGGCTGGGAATCGATGGGCATTAATGTGTAAACAGCAAACCCTGGTCTGCCTCGCAGGCCAAGAACCTGAATATCTTGGTGGAAATGCAGTTTTGGGTTGGCCATAAAATCTGCCCTTTGGTTTTGCAGCCAATATACCCCACCATCTTGCTGGCCAGGAGGTAGCTTTTTACATAGCTTTCCATGTGACCATGGGAAGAATATAGGGCAGCGGCGGTGAATCTATGGCATGCGTGTCACAGTGGGCACGCAGAGCCCTTTCTGTCAGCATGCGAGCCAAGTCACCCCAGCATCGCCCCAGCAGCCGAGAACTGGATGAGAGCACGCACAGGGGCCATGCGCACGGTCGGAAAGGAGCAGTGGCGCCAGGCGATGAGGTCACAAGCCACGACTCATTAGCCTCAATTCGTCTGAACTTTCGCATGACCGGTCAGTGCACTGCCAAGGTTATATATATATATTTTGCTTGGACTGACGGTGAGTTGTTTTTATTAAAACACACCCCTCAGTTTTGAGGTTTTGTTGCAGTGTTGGCACTTTGCGATACATAGGTGGGCTTTGGATTCAGGCAGTCATTCTCTAAAAGGTTCACAATCACTGGGTTAGGGTTAGAAAAAGGAGGTGTCCTGGCATGATTTTGATGGTTGGGATGTGTTTAGAGTGGGCAGAAATGAAGAGCTGGGCAGAAAAAGCTACTCAAGGACGGCTTTTTCAAAATTGCCCTCTTTCCAATGGAACTTTAGCCCTATATTAGGGTTAGGGGTGTGCACCAGGGTAGGGTTAGGGTAAGAAAAAGGAGGTGTCCTGGCATGATTTTGATGGTTGGACTGTGTTTAGAGTGGGCAGAAATGATGAGCTGGGCAGAAAAAGCTACTCAAGGACGGCTTTTTCAAAATTGCCCTCTTTCCAATGGAACTTTAGCCCTGTATTAGGGTTAGGGGTGTGCACCAGGGTAGGGTTAGGGTTAGAAAAAGGAGGTGTCCTGGCATGATTGTGAAGGTTGGACTGTGTTTAGAGTGGGCAGAAATGATG
>NW_025335322.1:106868-110064 GCF_004798865.1 Varanus komodoensis
CCAATGGAACTTTAGCCCTATATTAGGGTTAGGGGTGTGCACCAGGGTAGGGTTAGGGTTAGAAAAAGGAGGTGTCCTGGCCTGAATGTGAAGGTTGGACTGTGTTTAGAGTGGGCAGAAATGATGAGCTGGGCAGAAAAAGCTACTCAATGAAGGCTTTTTCAAAATTGCCCTCTTTCCAATGGAACTTTAGCCCTGTATTAGGGTTAGGGGTGTGCACCAGGGTAGGGTTAGGGTTAGAAAAAGGAGGTGTCCTGGCCTGATTTTGATGGTTGGACTGTGTTTAGAGTGGGCAGAAATGATGAGCTGCCCAGAAAAAGCTACTCAATGAAGGCTTTTTCAATATCTCCCTTTTTTCATTGGAACTTCAGCCCTCTATTAGGGTTATGGGAGTGCACCAGGGCAGGGTCAGGGCAGTGGTGGTGAACCTCTGGCACGAGTGCCACAGCAGGCACACAGAGCCCTCTGTCAGCCCGCGAGCCAAGTCGCCCCAGCATCCCCCCAGCCGCCGAGCTTCGGATAACAGTACCCTAGGGGCCATGCTCATGCACGGAAAGGAGTCGTGGTGCCAAGCAATCACATCACGAGCCGCGACTCATTAGCTGCGGCTCATCCGAGCTTTCGCATGGCCGGTCGTGCACTGCCAGGTATATATACATATTCGCGTGGACTGGCTAGTTGTTGTTTTTTCTCTAAAATCTCACTTTTCAGGTTTTGTTGCACTGTTGGTACTTTGTGATAAAAAGTGGGGTTTGGTTGCAGTTTGGCCACTCGGTCTCTAAAAGGTTCGCCATCACTGGGTAGGGTTTTCGGGAGTGGGGGCATTGCGTGCTGTGTTGTCCCCACTTGCCACAGTCAGGGCATCCCATGAGATCATGGTCTCCCCCAAAACTCCCAGAGGGTTCTGTGGCAAAAGGGGCTTTCTACACGCAACCCCCCCTTTTTTCTCCAGCAGATGAAACTCGAGTTTGCAAGGTTCTACGGCCTTCGAATTAGGAAACATTCTTTAAGCACTTTCCACCCCACCTTTGAAGGATTTACAACCTTGCAAAGCATACTTTTCAGGCACTAATAAAAGGGGGGCTGGGGTGCAGGAGGCATTCTGTGCAGAAGAGTCACGGCGGGGGGGAGGGTTGGGCAGATCAGGTGTCCGTGGGATGCCCTGATTTTGGCAAGAGAGGATAACCTAGACACCCCTTCTGCCCCACAGAAAACCCCAGCACTGAGCTGCCAAGTGCCCTTAGTTCACCCCCATGTGACGCTGCCTTCCCAGCAAGTCCCAGGAATAATACTTTTTTAAAAAACATTATGCGCTCACCCCCAGTGTTTCCTTTACAGGGTCGCCCTTTACATTTTAGCTGTTTTATTTTTTATATTTATTAGAGTTTATTATACTTTTATGGTATTCTATTGTCTTGTCTTCTTGGATTGTTGCAAACCACCAAGAGAGCTTTGACTGTGGGGCAGTGTAGAGATGAAGATGACAATGAGGAGGAAGAGGAAGAGAATGACACCAGCGTGGAGAAGGTCAATATAGTGTGAAGGTTAGTGCCAGACTAGGGAGATCTGGGTTCCAGTTCTCTCTCAGTCATGAAGCTGGGCGACTCTGGGCCAGTCCACCCCTCAATTTAAAAATAAAGAGTTTTGCATCATCAAGGAGTCCACAGCTGCAGCAAAGGTAGCTTTCAATGTTGTACCTTAAAAATAAGAGAAAAAAAGTCAAGAAAAAGAAGGGGGAAACCACACATCCCTCTAGATCCTTCACACTGTCCAGGTAACAGGTTCACACTACTTTTTAATCACCTTTTTATCTGGAATTTTATTTGGAACCTTATTTATTTATTTATTTATTTATTGAAACATTTCTATGCCGCCCCTTGCCGAAGCCTCGGGGCGGCTCACAGCATACAATAAAATACAATAAAATACAAAAATAACAATATAAAATAAATAACAATATAAAAGAAGTCGCCCTGGCCACTTCCCCCACCAACCCACTGCAATTGGGACTACGTCAGAATCAACACCCACGTCTCTTGCACGTTCCAGCCCCACAACCTCTTGGACAAAGTGCATGCGCCTCCGTTCTCCACACTAAGTCACACTTGCATTCAAATACAAAGAATGCTTTTCCTACGTAAAAGAAAGAACAGAGGCAGAGTTTTAAAGGGCCCTTCAAATGCCATCCGTTTACAAGTTAGGTAGCAAGGTGGCCAAAAAATATCTCACCCAGTCTTTATAGCCTGACAAAGAGAGAACAACCCATTCCAGTGAAGAAAGCAGATCCGATCCTATAGGTTTCCATGAATCTGCTGATCATTCAATGAATCCTGATTCTCGATTGGGGACCTGTGAGCTGCCTTCCATGAGGAGACCAACCTTCTGATACTTTCGGCTGCCTCAGTGGCACTGGGGGAGAAAGGGGGTAATTTCCTTTGGGGCTCTGCCGCATCCCTTTGTTCTCTGTCGCCCTGGGCTGGTTGGCAGCCCTCATCCAGACTCGAACACATTAAATTTTCCTGGACGTACTTAGACCTTCCAGTACGTTTTTGTTCATCCCATCCATTTCAGGATATTTACCAGTCCTCGGGATAATGCTATCTAGACAGGAATTCCCACTTGGGTTTTAATTCCATCGTAGGTTCACCACAACCTGGGCACTAAACCTGTCCTAGCATTCGTCTTGAAGAAAGGAAGCACCATAGAATAAACTCAGTGCCGCTCCTATGGGGCTGCTCATGACTGGTTGTGCTGGACAAACTGCAGAGGAATCCAAACCGAAAGAAGCAGGTCTGACGTGCCCTGCGTGGTCTTTCCGTGCAATTTCCCTCCGGGAACCCTCCATGAAAGAAATTAGGAGAGTAAGTACTCGGAGGAGGGCTTTCTCTGCGGTGGCGCCCAACCTATGGAATTCACTCCCCAAAGAGGTCCGCCTGGCACCGTCGTTACTGGTTTTTCAGTGCCAGGTAAAGACCTTTTTATTTGAACATCATTTTAATTGTTAAAATATATGATCTGGCCAGGGCAACTTCTTCTTCCTTCTCTTTTCTCCTCCTATATTCTTTACTTATTTTATACTGTTAATTTTAATTTTATATTATTATGTTTGTATCTCAGTGTATTTTTTGTATTTTTGTATTTAGTGGTAATTTATTATGTTCTATTGTATTTCAATGTATTTTATTGTGTTGTAAGC
>NW_025335322.1:110164-190758 GCF_004798865.1 Varanus komodoensis
TTTATTATGTTCTATTGTATTTCAATGTATTTTATTGTGTTGTAAGCCACCCCGAGGCTTCGGCAAGGGGCAGCATAGAAATGTTATAATAATAATAATAATAATAATAATAATAATAATAATAATAATAATAATTTTCCTCAAACTGCTGCCTTTCACGTGTGTTGGACCATGTGAAAGGGTCTAACGAGCCATGCCGGTTGGGGCAGCGCAAAGCTGGAGTCCAACACGATTGAAAGGCACTATACTGGGGGCAGCCCAGCCTTAGCTGCCATCCGATGTGGCATCCCTAGCAGCACATTTTCAGAGTTTGCAGCCTCTCAAAGGCTGTGCAAGGACTAATCTAGGCAGGAAATCGAAGGGGTGGCTGAAGCAGCAGAGAGGATGTGGCGATGCCTTCCCCGCAGCTTTTTCCCAAACAATTGGTCCTGGTCACATCTCTTTTTCAGTCCGTGGTGGGTGCACTGGCTCCTACAGTCAACCCCGCAGGGCCCACTTAGGTCTCTCCACTCCCTTTTGAACTTTTCAGGCAAAATTTCAGACAGAACAGGGCATGGGAAGCCATGTTCTTCCTTCCCTAATCTGCAAGATCTTTCCCAGAGGAAGGGACAGAATTTCAGAGTCCTGCAACTCCTTCTTCCCCCTGGAGCACAAAGCAATAGTTCATTAGCAACCTCTTCCTACAACCCCAAAAGAGGATGCTTGGAATCTAGTTCTCCTCCACACAGTGAGGTTCACACAATGACACCCTTCCCCATTTGATTGTAGATCAAGTGCTGGAATTCAGGAATCCCTCCCTCTCCCAAGTAACAGGAAAGCAGACCTGTTGGATTACTGAAAACAAGCACCCCCTTTCTGGAGAACCCAGGAGTGCTGGCCGCTGGCCACCAGAGAAGAGAAGAGAACAGAAGAGAACAGAAGAGGGCAAGGCATGGGGAAGAGGAAGTGGGAAAGCTTTAAAAAAATTGGAATCAGCAAATGTAAATGCCAGGAACCACGGCTGGAGGCCAGCAGCAAGAGATCCAAGTTCCACAGACTAGAAAGAAAGAAAAAAGAAGTTACATCCTGCTTATTGGATTAATTAATCCAAACCACCAACCATCTCCTGGTTGTCTGATATGGGCTAGAAAGAACCAAGAGGAGGGACCAGACTTCCCTCCCCTTTCACCATCGCTGTTGTGTATACAAAAGAACAGTCTGAGGATGCTAAAGGACTTCTGATCTGTTTGAAGTGATGGGGTCTGTGATTTTGGGTTCTTTATCTGAGAAGAAACACGTTCCTATACGTTGAGGGGTCATTCTGAACCCCGTTAGCATTTTGCCCAACTAGAAGCAATTCTAAGGGTGTGTTTACTGCTTGATATAAGTGAGGGTCTGTCTCTGCCAGTGCTTCATCTCCGTTCCCAATTTTTCAGAAACAATGTCTTTGTAAATAGACTTAGGAAACCATCCCGTGCATGTTTAGACAGGAAAAAATTCTACAGCTCCTAGCATGTTGCAGCCAGTTTGGCACCTTAATGCAAAAGGAGTGCCTTCAACTAACCCAAGGAGTAGTGGAAGGAATTGTGGTTGTTGGGGAGAAGAAATAGCGGCACATTCTGCACATGGTCAGAGTTTATCTTGGCTATACTATTTTTATTTTATTTTTTATTTTAGTTTCTTATTATGCTTATATCCCAAGCTTCCTTCCAAGCACACAAGCCTTCATTCTTTTATCCTCACAACAATCCTGAGGATGTTGTGCTCCATGCAAAACAGTGTTTGTGCTTTATTTCCTTGTCCTATACCTATTATTCCTACCTCCGTTATGGCACACATTTGGTCTAAGCCTTTTCTTGTTAGAGCTTTATGAAAAATCCCAGCTACCTTACGGGTGGCATTGAAGTATCACTGTTGCTTAATCACTCCCCCTCAGGAACTCCCTAACACATTGTAAAAACAAACAATGATCTATACAGTCAGTAAAGGAAGTGGAAACTAATCCATCCTTGGAAACAATTATTTATTGTGTGTAACTGCAGAGGGGAATCCTACAAAGTTTAGAGCTTTCACATGATCTGCAGCATATCCCGCAGCGTTTGAATTCACAAGTAGCAATTCCTCTACCCTTGGTGTGTTTACCCAAACATTTAGGGGAGGGTCTGGCTTAGTTTTGCACATGCCACTGTGGTGAAGCAGGGCAATTGTGTTCTCAGATATTGCCCGAGTCCCAGAATGGAGTGATGGGAACGGATGGCCAGCGCTCATTCAACAGCTAGGTTTACCTACAGCCATTACTGCGGGTGCGGCCATTTCTTCTATTCAGAAGTGTAAAAAGCAACGCCTGGAGAGCGGAAAGAGCACTCTTTGATTTCAGGAGCACTTTCCACCTTCCTCGGGTGGAAAGGCGGCGTGGGGAGCAGGGCGCGGGCAGCTCCGCGGGGGCTCCCGCGAAGGCGGCGCTGGCTCAGGAAGGGTTAAGGCCGCATCTGGGCGGCGGGACGGGAGAGGAATGCAGCCGCGGTCTGAGCAGCAATTGCTGCCTCGGCGGCTCCGAGGCCCGGCGGCGGCGGCGGCTTTCCCCCGCCCGGGCTTGCAGGGCGGCGCGCGGGCCGGTGGGTGGCGCCACGCGCGGCCGCGGGCGAAGCCCTGGACTCCGGGCGCGGGGGGAGCGGAGCCCCCGCTCTTAAAGGGGCAGGACCGAGCTCCTCCTGAGCGGGGACGGGGGACAAGGGGGACCCCCGCCCCGGGCGGAAGCCGGGGCAACAGAGGGCTGCAGAGGCCTGAGCACGGGCCCTGGGCGCCCAGGGTGCAGACAAGCGGGGGTGTGGGGAGAAGCGAGAAAAGGCCGTGTTTCCTTCTCGGTCCCGGTGTCGCTCCGAATTCACGGCGGTGGGTGGTCTGGGCGCCCTTCATGCTTTGGAATGGAGGAAAGACAGAGGTGCGGCTTCGCTTCAGGGGCCCCGCCTGTTCCTTTCGAAGCCCCCCTCCCCTCCCCTCCCCCAAAAGGACAATCGGGGAAAGGAGCGGCGGCGGCGGCGCGCGCCCGGCCCTGCCACGACACGGTTAAGGCGGGCGCGGGCGTGTGAACGCGGAAAGGCGGGGTAGGAAGGAACAGGGCAGGGTCACGTGGCCTCCCCCGGCTGGGAAAGTTGCGAAGGCAGGAAGTGAGAGAAGAAAACAAAGTTTCCCAGCGAAGGCGGCGGCGAGGAAACCGCGACGACCCCGGCCGCCTGCCGCGGGGGGCTGCGGGAAGCCGAGGGAACCGAGCGCGGCGCGGCGGGGCAGCGACGCCGGGCTCGGGGCCGCGGGGAGCCCTGACCGGGGGCGGGGGCGCCGCTGAGGGGGGCCGGCGAGGGATGGGAGGGTAGGGGTCGCGGCGGAGCCCGAAGGAGGGTCGCGGGAGGGGGGGCTCGGTCCGCGCCCCAGCGGCTTCGGGACAGCGACCACCGGCCCCACACTCCCCAGGGCCGGGGCATCGAACAGGAAGCGGGGGGACGTGCGCCCTGCGAGACCGAGGGGGGAGGGCTGGCCGGCCGCCCCGCACGCAGGCACAGGTGACTGGGGAGCGGAACCCGGAGGGCAGGGTGGCGATGACAGCGACGCGGCCCGCGGATGGACGCGGGCCCAGGCCCCAAGCGCCAGCCCCGAAGCAGAGGAGTGCCCCGGAGGTGTCGACGTCTTCAGGTGCCACCCGAGCTTTTCTCTTGGGACTCCTCATGGGTAAGAGAACATTAGAAGGCCGCCCCCTCGTTGATACTATTTAACGGCCTGATTCGTATTCAAAAATCTCTTGTTGTTCCTGCGATGACAACGTAGGAAGGGTTTTAAAGCGAACTCACTAGATTAGGGATGGGCAGGGAGCAGATTCCCCAGGATGGACTGCACTTCAATGCCCAGCATCCCCGGCCAGTGGACATGCCTGCAGGGCCTGCCGGGAGTCCCAGCTGCCCAGAGATCCGTGTTCTGCCCACCCCGCTCTGACCCACCACATCGAACTTCAGGAATCACCACGGGTGTGCTGCGTCCTTGGGTGGCCCTTGCCTGCTTCCACACACAACCACACCATTGGCAATTTGTATAAATTGTTACCGCCCCGGGGCTTCGGCGAATGGGGCGGCATAAAAATGTTTTAATTAATTAATCCATCCTGGACAACCGGAAGCCAGATGTAGGCCCAAACATCTGGAAGGGCACAGGGTGCCCACCCCTGGTGTAAACATTGATGGCTAAACATGGGCCCAAACTTTGTGTGATGGTATGGTTTGTTGAATCTGTTAGCCTGAACGAACTTTCAGCGAGCTTAGCTTGAACTAAGCTGGAACCCTTCGGTTGGGAGTGGTAACCCAGCCTTACTGGAAGGTCCCAGTTTGGGGGAAATTGGTTTAATCCCATGCTGGAGAGGGAAATTCAACCCCATCCTGAGCACCTTAGACCTTTCCGCCTCCCCACTGTGCTTCTGTCAGAGCTGATGAGAAAACTACCTAGGTGAACAGACTGCAGTGGGGTATCTTATACATAGAAAGAATTTAGCATCTTCTGCTCACTCCCCCCCTACCCCCCGGATAGCTGAGCGGGAGATGTGGGCTGGAGTTGACCCCACTGAACTCGACGATCTTTGGGTCTTGTGCTGGGTCCAATCCTTGGAACAGCTGCAGGGCAATTCGGAGTTGGCCATCAATGCCATAATCCTGCCCTCCTTCCTCTTGTCGTGTGGTTGTCTTTCCCTCCCCAGTAATCTGACACTCTAATCAGTAAAATTTGACCTCCCCACCAATATTCTTGTCTGCATAGCTATATATCAAACTAACATGTCAAGTCACCTTTGCTAAGCTCGAAAGGCTCAGGCTGGATGGGTGACCACATGCGGAAGAGGAGCAGGGGCTGGACTGGATGACCTTACAGGCCCCTTCCAACTCTACTACGATTCTATTCTATATCAGCAGACACTCGTGCAACTCTCTTTGCAAAGAGTTAGTTGCAGCTGCTGTTAGAAATGGGCCACCCTGTTTTTACTCTGTGCACATTTAGGTCCTACACCCGCTTGTATTTTATAGTCTTTTGCCCTTTTTACAAGATTTTGCTGTTTGTTTTTGGGTTTGTATCTGTATCTATCTGCCAAACGAGGAGAGTGTGGCATGCATCGGGCAAAGCCGGCTCCACAGTCCACAAAAGGCAGCTAGTATATTTGGCTCTTTTTTCCCCAGCAGCACATTCAAGGCAGAGAGTCCGTCTGGAATTAGTCTTTCTGTGCTTTCTCTCCTTAGGTGCCTTTCCGCTCAGTGAAAGTAGCTCTTCACACCTCGGTGAGTATCAAAATTGGGGTCACATTTCCAAGGTCTGGAGGAATACAGAAAGGAAAGGTGGAAAAGGGGGTGGCTCACTTTTGATGTTACATTGAGAGAGGCAGTGTGGTGTAGTGGTTAAGAGCATGGGACTGGGACTCAGGCGATCCGGGTTCGAGTCCCTGCTCGGCCATGAAGCCAACTGGGTGACTTTGGGCCAGTCACAGCTTCTCAGCCCAACCTACCTCACAGGGTTGTTGTTGTGGGGATAAGATGGAGGAGGAGATGTAAGCTGCCTTGAGCCCTTTGTAGGAAAAAGGCAGGATATGAATCAAAAAATAAATAAAAATAAATTTATAGTACCAGAGATGTAAGTGCTTCCTGACAAAGTATAGAAAATATACTTCTTATACCTATAGGAAGGGGCTCATAGGCTAAAAAGGGGACTCCAAGAGGAGGAGAAAAGGCAGTTATTTTGGCTGAGCATATTTAGTGGTAATTACAGTAGAGCAAGAATTATGACCCTGCAGATGTTTTGGCCTACAGTTCCCAATACCCCCAGCCTGCCTGGCTAATGGTGAAGGATCATGGGAGATGTAGACCAAAAAAGGATCAGGAGGGCCGCAATGGTCTTCTTTATCATCACAGACGCATAAGAGGCAGCAAGGGAAGAAAGAAACAGAAGCAGAGCGAGTCAGAAGGGGCCTCCTGGGGCCTCTAGTCTGACCCCCGGCACCAGCCAGCTCCACTCATGACATGCCCACCATGTGCACGTCCAGCCTATCCTTGAACACCCGCACCGATGGGGCCTCAACGACCTCCCGGGGAAGCCCATTCCACACCCTCGGGGTCCTGACTGTCAGGAAGTGCTTCCTGGCATCTAGATGAAACCTTCCTCAAAGTGGACGGAAATTGTTGGGGTAAATTAGTAGGCAGAGAGCTGCAAATCCCGCTATTTGGGAGATAGGGGAAGGCAACAACAAGCCCAGGCATAAAAGGAAGGGCTGGATTTTCCCTTCCTGCAGGGATCTGCCAGGGCTATCCTGACTTCCGGAGAGAACCACAAGGCCAAATCCATAGTCCGCCTTCTCAAGGGACGGTGTATAGCAGCTGTAGCTGGATTATCCTGGGGGGACTGGAGGACATTGTCTACATCAGGTGAGGCGACGGTGCAAACACCCCGGTTTTCAGCAGCAGAACTGAGCCACCCACAGGCGTGAGCACTGCTTTAGCTTTCTTGTTACGGGCTATGCGGTCATCTCCGGCTCTGTGCAACCCTGTGAATGAAAGCGCTCCAAAATGTTCTGTCGGTGAGATCACTGCTTAGCCGGTCCATGTTTAGAGCCACCCAAAGCCCACACTGTAAGAGGGCACGGACTCTATGCCTCCCCTCTGGGCCGGTTCACACGCCCAAGTTTTCTTATCTGATCAGCCCTCAAGAAGGCATTTCTTTAGAGCAGGGCTGTGTGACGTTTTGGACCCAGAGGCTGCATGCATGCAAGAATGATCTTGTGTCCAGGCACAGACACTTTGCCCATCCTGACGCGATGCGCATGCACCTCTACTGACGGACGCTTTCCCTTGAAATCGAGGAGAAAGCCTGGGGACCACTTTCTGGGCACCACTTTCTTCCCCCAGGGAAGTCGCCCTCTTCGTGCTGGTTCCTGGAACGCTCTCTGCAGAGATGCGGCAAAATAGAGGGTAATTTCTGCACTTGGTGGGGCAGAAATCACACCTCGGGAAGGCCGCCTGTGGGCCAGGAGTTGTGCGGTCTGGTGTAGAACAGAACTCCTGTAAACAGAACCCGTCGTAGACATACCTGCTGTTTCTGTGCCCCCAGCATCGCCTGTTCGTGAGTGCTTCTTCACAGTTTCCTGGGGAACATCACACGGAAGCAGAATCTGACACGCACACATGCCCCTCCGCCTCTCTCTCCCTCCCACAGGTTCCAGCGCTTTTCTCTCTCCTGTGGCTCCGAAGTGCTAATGATTCGTTCGCCTGCTCAGCCTCCGAAGAAGATCTGCGGCTACAAAAGTCCGGAGCCCCTCCGGATCAAAGGTGGCAACGTGACATTAACGTACAGCTGGAAGTTCATGAGGGGAAATGGATTTCAGCTGAAATACCTGAGAGGTATAAAGCACTGAGACTTACAAACTCAGAGTTGGTTGTTGTTTAGTCGCAAAGTCGGGCCCAGTCCATCATGACCCCATGGACAACATTCCTCCAGGCTCTCGCATCCTCTACCATCCCTCGGAATCCACCCAAGCCCACACCTACCTCCCCAGGGACCCCATCCAGCCCCCTCGTCCTCTGCCTTCCCCTTCTCCTTTTGCCATCAATCGTTCCCAGCATCAGCATCTTCTCCAGTGAGTCCTTCCTTCTCATTAGGTGGCCAAAGTACTTGAGTTTCTTCTTTAGTATCTGGCCTTCTAAAGAGCAGTCGGGGTTGATCTCCTCTAAGACTGACTGGTTTGTGCCTGTACCCCCAGACAAAAGCATTTGCTGATCCACCAAGCTATTTGGCTACCTCCTTTCTCTTCATCCAGTTTTCTGGATGATTCTCACCCCGACAGATTGTATTTTGCTGTGGCTGATGAAGATTTGCCCTGACCGATTAAGCAATCAAAGCGATGGCTGGCAAATGCACCAGTGAAACTTTGTATTACAGATAGATTATAATGAAAATTGCAGGCTTTAATTAAAGCCTGCTACTTTAATTATAACATACGCATTTTATTTAAAAGGCTTCACACCTCGCCTTTCAGAGCTAAGTGATCTTTTAAGTGTAAACCTTACCCTTAACATTAGACATTTCTATCGGTACAACAAAAATCAAAGAGAATTAAAATAAAGTATAACCATTAAGAAAAGAATTAGTAGAGTGAAAGCAAAATAATGATGGAAAGCAGTTCAGTCGTGACCAAAAGCCTGACAAAAATAAAAAGGAATGTGCTCCCCAGAGAGGTCCGCCTGGCGCCGTCGTTATTTGTTTTTTGGCGCCAGGCGAAGACCATTTTAGTCAAACGTCATTTAACTGTTCATACTATTTATTTTTTATTCTTCGGCCAGGGCGACTTATTTTACATTGTTAACTTGTTTTATATTTTTATTGTATAACACTTTAATTGATAGATTTGTGAGCCGCCCCGAGGCATCGGCGAATGGGGTGGCATAGAAATTTGCTAAATAAATAAAAAGATCTGAACAATTTGTCTAAATATCAAAAAATGGAGCTAGCTGCCCAGCTCCAGAGAAATTCCACTACAAAAGAGGGCCATTTCTTTCATCTTTACCAAGGCTGTTTCCCAAAGGTCATGGTGGAAAAAATCTGGGAGAAAATACCCATATTATTTAGATATTCACACAGTATAGTACGCAAGTGACCAGATGCCAGTGTCCTGCAGCAAGAAGACAGTTGGATTATTTATTGTTTGTTTGTTTGTTTGGAATTTTTGTATGCCGTCCCCTTCACATAAGTCTCGGGGCGGCTTCCAACATCATAAGTAAATACTCGTACAAATAAATACATATAAAATCTGGATACATCCTGGCTAAATATTTTAAAACCAATAAATAATAACAATAATTAAAATATCGTTTAAATAAAAAGGTCTTGGCCTGGCGCCGAAAAACAAATAACGATGGTGCCAGGCGGACCTCTCTGGGGAGCGCATTCCAGAAGTGGGATTAGCACTTGGAAGGTCTGGTTCCAGTCCTCATGCTGCTCTGAGTGGGGGCAGTCATGCACTCTCAGCCTAAGCTACCTCACAGGGTTGTTGTGAGGGTAAAAGCGGGGAGGGGGTAACAAGCCAAGACCTTGGCTAGCTTACAGCAAAAAAGGTGAATATTATACATGCAGATACATATGTGAGTATAATAAGCAAATATATTTGCTTAAAATTTGCTATTTAAAATTTTAAAATATTAAACTATTGAGGAGTCAGCAGTAGAATTAATGCAGGTTAAAGAGTAAATGCCTACTTAAAGAAGAGGGTCAGCCCCTGGGTTTTGGGGAGGGCACTCCAGAGAAGGCTGCCTTCCACGGTAACCATGTCCCCACAGCTTATGCTAGCCACCGAAAAGCTTCCTCAGGCCATCCTGGCCACAAGGAGGGAGCCCTTTCCATCCACCTGGCTCCCCTCTTCACGTTTTCTTTCCCTCCTCTGCTGCAGAATCCAAAGCCAGGCCTCCCCCGATGTGCAACGTCACTCTGGACAACTTCTACGGGGTCATCTCTTCCCCGGCATTTGCCTTGGACTCACACCTGGGCGCTGCGGACTGCCAGTGGGCCCTGGACACCCACGACAGCCGCCCTCTGTCCATCCGCTTCACCGTCCTCGATTTGGACGTCGGGGACTCGCTGCGCGTGTACGACGGGGTGCCCGGAGCCCCTCTGCACCCCCGGCTGCTACGCAACCTGGACTACACCAGCAACCACAAGGTGGTGTCTGTGGACTCGCCGTCCAGCCGCGCTTGGGTCACGTACCAGGCCGTGCCGGGAACGGCGGGCCGCGGCTTCAACGCCACCTACCACGTACGGGGCTTCTGCGTCCCGTGGGACTTCCCTTGCGGCAGCGGGGATGGCGAGGGCGCCACGTGCTACAGCGCCGCCGAGCGCTGCGACGGGGTCTGGGATTGCGCCAACGGCGCCGACGAAGACGGCTGTCACGGATGCCTGCCCGGGCAATACGCCTGCGGAGGGCGGGGGATCGGCGGCGCCGTCTGTTACGGGCCTGCGGACCGCTGCAACTACCAGACCTTCTGTGCCGATGCCGCTGACGAGCGCCACTGCTATAGCTGCCAGCCCGGGAACTTTCGGTGCCGGGACGGCCGCTGCATTTACGAGAGCTGGGTGTGCGACGGGCAGGCGGACTGTGTGGATGCCTCCGACGAGGCCGATTGCGCCTACATCCTGCCACGCAAGGTGGTGACAGCGGCTGTCATCGGTAGCCTGGTCTGCGGCCTTCTCTTGGTGATCGCGCTGGGCTGCACCTGTAGGCTTTACGCCCTCCGCAACCACGAATTTGGGTAAGGAGTACCACAGGGCAGGGATGGGCACATGCCCCTGGGGGACCGACAGGAGGGCGAGACCAACAGCCGGGAGCAAAGCATTGTGGGGAGTGAAGTAGGAGGTGTCCCGCACTCTCCTGGGGCGATCCTACGGAGATCTGGTCCTCTGCAGTGCCTAGGAAGGGGATTGTACCGAACCTGCAGGGATGGAGACGGGAGGCACCGGAGCTTGACTGCTCCTGCTCAGATTCTGTGGTTGCACGAAACGAGAAGCCACGAAGGTGGAGAAACCACGGAGGAAGCAGGGAAGTGCCCAGTGCCACAACAGGGTGCAGGAGAGGTCTGGGGGGGGGGGGAAGAAGGCTGGGTAGTGAAGGGTGATAGGAAGTGATGTGAGAGAGGGGGAATTGTGGGGTAATTCTCACATTCTGTCCTTCCCCCTGCAGTATCTTGGCTCCCGTGTCACGGATGGAGGCGCGGATGATGCAACGCCAAGCGCCCCCCTCCTATGGGCAGCTCATTGCGCGGGGCGTTATCCCCCCTGTCGAAGGCTTCCCTACGGAGCATTCCAATCAGGTGAGGAGGCCCAACAGGCAACCTGTTCTGCTCCATTCTGTTCCTTTCCGTTCCTACAGTCGTTGGCCTAGGAGAAACTTCTCCCCCTTGTCTGTTTCTTTCTCTGCTGAATGCTTCATTGTTTGTTCCTGGTTTCCAAACAATGGGGCAAAATTCCCTTAATAACATTGTCTTTGAGGGCCCTTTCACCAATTTCTTGCTGGCTCTCCAATTAACCCTCTTTAATTTGGAGAAAGTCCTAGCGCAGGTTCTGCAGTATTTTGCATCCATGGGTATGTTTGAGAACTTATCATGGGCGCTCTCACAAAATGGCTGCCATGGTGGGGAAGCTGCTTCATTCATACGAAGGTGACCCTAGAGGATGTTACTGCTCACAAAAGACTTAGTTACCCGGAGACAAACTAGTAAGACTAAAACAAAAGCAATGCCAGCAAGAACCTAATTACTTGGCATTTGTAGGGTCTGAGCTACAGAACATACGACTCCAATTTGGACTCAACTAGAGATGATCCGGGAGGGCAACATTTCATTTTGCCACACACCCACTTCCCAGTTTTCTCTCTTCGTTTAAAAATGTAAGAAATGAAATAGGAACCGGGGCATATAGTCTGGACTATAGATGGCTTTGCTCCCCTTGGGTGCCCCTGGCCTGAGATCCCAGCACTGAAAGACATCCTTCTAGGAAATTCTGGATCAAGAGCGTTGAGGAATAGCCAGAGTAGTGCTTACACAGGATGCTGATAGGTTTTATCTTATCGAGGGCCTGTTGAACTTGCCGCCATCGCCACTTTTCCTCTAACGTGAGCGCTAAAGGGGTCTCCCTGTATTCTGTGCCCTTCTCGTGCAAAGACACAAAGTCCCGCATAAACAACTGCTTCATTTTATTGGTTTCATTCCACCAGTTTTGAAAGCTTTTCTACAGAGATTTAGCTATAAGGGGTGCCCCCACCAAAGCAACCATGGGACGTGTTTCTGGCTGCCGGGGGTCAAGAGCACCGATGGAGAATTCTCCGCACCATCCCAGAACGACAGCTCCCGAGAGGTCCTTGGGAGAAGTTCGGTTTGCCCGACACATACATTTAAATCCATACATGTGTCTTCTCCCAACCTGTCCATCTCGTTGCAGAATTCGATGCTGGGAAGCTTGAGGTCGCTCCTCTGCGCACTGCGTCACGACCCGGCCACCGCCGCCCCCGGGGGACACCGCCCACATCGCAGCCGTTTCGTGCGCCGGCTGGTGAGGCGCATGCGCCGGATGGGGTTGCTCTCTCGGCCCGCTCCAGCGTCCCCTTCTTCCGCCGCTGCCACCAGCTCACCCTCGCATGCAGTTCCTGACGCCGTGCCGGAGCCTTCCCCGGGGGATGGAGATGCACCGTCCGCCCCACAGGGAGACCAAGCACCGCCGCTCCCGCAGAAAGTCCCGCCTGCTCCGGCTGAACCCGCGCCGGAGCCCCCGGCGCCCCCTCCGGGGCCCCCTCCGCGGCTCTCGGGAATGATGCGCACACTCCGGCTCCGGCTGTTCTCCCCAGCGCCACCCTGCTTCGTGGAGGCCCCGGACCCTCTCAGTGCCCCCCCGTCCCCCGCGGATGAGGATGATGTGCTTTTGGTGCCTCTCGCTGAGCCGCACCTGGCGAGCAACACTTCCCCTGTGGCCTGGGAGGCTGACGACGAGCCCCTTTTGACATGAGAAGCCTTCCTCACAGCCAAGGCTGGCGGGTCTCTGTTTCATCATGGGGCAGAGATAGCCGTGGTGCCAGTGACAAACGCCCAGGAAAACGCTTCCAGGGCCCCCCCCACTTCCCTCCCTTCTTTTCCAAAAGCAGCAGCTTGGGAAAAGAAAGAAAATTTAATTCCCTGTCAGTTAAGGTGCGTGCCGGGGGGGGAAGGTCACAAAGACGTGTTGCATTTTGGCATACCAGTGGAATCACGATTCTGCTTGGGGATAATTGTTCCTCAATTCGGTGTGTTAAGGGGAGAAGGAACAGGGTCCCGTCCCACCGAATTCTCTTGACATTCGTAAGAGCCACTAGTGACAGGTTTTGCTTCAGCTGGCACTGAAATTCTCGCTTGTGTAGAAATACGTGCCCTTGACATTTTAAGAAATGTTCTTAAAGAGTGAGGAGGAGGCAATGGAAATGAAATATGTTCCAGGGGGTGACACCAGAGATATTTGTCTGCCTAAAGTGAAGGAAGCAAAGATATCTGTGTAGCAATCAGAAGTAACCCTTGAAGGCAATAATTTAATTGGCTACACGTCAATGTTTGTGAAGTTACAGAATGATTCAGAGAAGGGGAGACGGCTGAAAACAAATAAAGCGATTCCACTAGAACAACATTTGAATGGAAAAACATTTTAGTTATGCACTCCTATGCATGTTTACTCAAAAGTAATTCCCACTTTTTCACTGGGGTTTACATGAAGGTAACTATGTGTAGGATTGCTGCCTTAGAAATAAAGCTGGTAAATATTTTGACCTTTTATTGATAGATGTTTTGTAAGTAAATTATTTTTAAAGGCACAGCAAATGAAATAAATTACATTTTGCACTTGGAGTATCCAATCAGCTGTAAATATGGAAAACTTTGTATGAAGGATATAAGAAATCTTTAAAGGGTAGTGACTCATTAAGTATCTAGTAGTGAGAATTGCAGATTATTTCCTTCTGGCAAAAAAGAAGGCAAACTGACAACGCAGATCCTGATAAATAGAAAATTAATGTGATTCAGTGTGTGTTCATGTGTGTAGAAATATATATTTATATATATGAAAAAATAGAGCTTAAAAGATGAAGTTGATTTCTGCCTGCTTAAAAAAGATCGTTTTTAAAAGACTGGTTTTGGGATTAAGGTTAAGGTTTGAGATTAAGGAGGTTAAAATTTCATTCAAGCCAGTGATGATGGAGAGAAGACTCTATTCTAGGTATTATTTCAGAGTAGCTAACAATTAGCAAGAAATCAATGGGACTAAACTTAATCATGACTAACTTAAGTGCTATTATTTCAGTGAGTCTTCCCTAAATAAGGCATCAGATGTCTGGGACCAGTTCAATCATTCTTAATATATTAAAAATAACAGGTGGTGGTCTTAGGCTAGTGTTTTAAAGGAACATGAAAGCACGAAATCTGTGCTGAATTTCTTCCTGAATTTTGTGTTCTTGAATTATAAAACAAAAAGTCACCTAAGATTTGAAAAAATATTTTGAAAAGGAGGTTATAGTAGTAAATTATGTTGCCTTGGAATTGAGTGGGCCAAGTTTAAGCTGTGAGAATAGCTTTTGCTAAAGAGTTTTGTTTGTAAAAGAATGAAATATATATCCATGTTCATTTTCTATCTGATCCAACGCTCTGTTTAATTATTTGTTTTTGCAACAAGAGTCTCAAAACAGCAAGCATGAGGAGGAGAGTACTGGGAACAATCAGTCCCATTGTAAATATACAGATAGAAACCACCCTCTAGATTAGATAAATCTACAAATACTTTCCAAATCAATTTGATGGCTGTGATTTGGATTAGTTTAATGGGAAGGAAAAACAAAATCTTTCGAAAGAATTGGCTGAATTGGTGCCTTAATTGCACAAGTTGGGAGTTCCATTCGATGGAAAGAAAAAAAGGAAGCCAGGGTGTCGCCACTACAGAGACCCAATCCACTGAGATGTTCACTTTTGCAAGTGCCGCTGAAATTAACTCATGATGGGTTTGGTCCCTGAGCTGGTTTATTGGTGAGGAGAGAGGAAGAGTGTGTGCATTTGGGTGCTTTTCTAGAGGAGAATCTTCTCCAGAGATCCATGAATCAGTAATGATTTTTACTGGGTAGCAGGAGTTCGTGATTGGTGGTGGTGATGTTGAGATACGCAAGCAAATACTGGCACTATGTATTTTTGCCATTGCGCTGTGACCACGAACTGGCGCCGTTCTGTTTGTTATTTCACCTCCTGTTGCCTTTAAAGTTTTGCTAAGAAATAAAAAAAAGAAATTTTGAACTGTAATGTCTGCTCCCGTTTGCATTTCTTAATCAACCGATTCCTTTAGGCAAATGTCTTGTGGATCTGGGAGACCTCCCATCCAATCAAAGAGGGCTCTACTTATGGGAGGTTTCTCTGCCTAATTTTGGGAATCTCTCCCCGCAAGACACACTACAGCTCACTCCATTGTGCAGGAACTCCTGAATCTGGGATTCTCCAGGGGTTGCCATGGAAGGCCGGATAGGGAAATCCACTTCCAACAGCGCAACTGACCCAGCAGAAACCTAACCCAATAGTAGATCCGTTGCTGGTGGGAACTGTAGGCCACAAAATTTGGGAGGCCCAAAGTTTACCATTTCTGTCTTTAAAATTGCCCTTTCAGGGAAGGAAATTGTAGACAACTGGGTTGCCTCGGTCTGCTTTACTTGCTGATGGGAACGATCCTAAAATCGGCTTTTCAGAGGTGAAAATAGGCTCTGCTAAACAGGCGTATGGAATTCTGCAAGTGGAAGGGGAAATACAGAGGTTCTGAGGTGTACCAAGGCATGCCTGTTGTGATGTGCCATCCAATCATCTTGGCACCACCCAGCAGCTTCAAAACAAGGTTCGGCAGCACCCCTTGAGCTTGTGGCAAAGTCGCAGGCTGAGCTGGTAGGGGCCAAACTGCATGGTCTTTTGGAGCCCCTTCTCAATTTTTTCTTGCGGTCCCTTCCCCCAAGGGATGCAGAGTCTCATTCCTTGGAGTTAAAACAGGGCCTTCTTTGGTTCCAGTCTGACCACGCTCCCCTTGGCCACAGATTCTTCGTGGTCTCCTGCTTCTTGGGCAGTTGTTTCTCCATTCTAAAAAGCTGGAAGACCCCTCCTAAGGTCGGAAGAGCTTTAAGCCAAATATTTTGGCTCTGCCACCTTTCCTTGGGCTCCACCCCGGCCACAGCATGGCCCTGGAGAGCTTCTCAGACATGGAATGGGACCCTTGGCCTGAAAGAGCTTCGTCACTCTTTGCCCCAGGTGGGTACCTCTTAATGCGTTCAGGTATCCATGCTTTACTGTGCCTGAGGGTCAGGTGAGCTGCTGCAGCCAGGGATGATGTGGAAACCAGGAGCACTTGGCAAGAACGGAGTGGGACCCCAGAACCTCACAGTCAGACCAAGTGTTTAACAAGCCTCTAACTTCCAAGGATTGGGGTGAGGGTGGCGTTCCATACGTGGTTAAAGCGCGGGATCTCGCTGACCTAGGTGGCTTCTCAAACAGTTAAGTGAAGCCACAGGCATGGAGTGGTGATGTTCAAGGAAGGAAGGAAAGAGGCACCAGATGGAAGGCGGCTGCGGTACACCGTGTACGGAAGTCTCTCCCATTGGACATGCCCCAGCTTGTTGCCCTGCCAACGCTCTGGAAACGGTCTTCGAAGGGTTGTGAGTTCACATAATCTCTGGGCTGATGGATTAGGACAGGGTTCCACCTCCTCCTGATCCCCGAATGTACACAAAAGGAAGGTGAACTTTGAACAGCAGCCCAATGCTCCATGAGATCTAGGTGCTTGATTCTTATTTGGTGTCCTCTTCGCTCCATCCAGGTGCGCACAATTAAGTGTATCGTATATAATAATGCACACACATTTGCTTGCTGTGTCTCTCCCTCCAGCATTAATTGTGCTTCATTAGCATCCTCCCACCCATGACTAATGGCATAATTCCCCCCATTGGCCTAATTAGATGGAGCAGCTAATTCAGCATCTTTAAAGCGGGAGGGAGGGAATCTGTCTCTCATCTCAGCCCACCCCTTGCTTCTCTCACAAAACCATTTGTCGATGGAAACCATCTATGTGTTTACTCTTTGCTTTGTTCCCCATGAAATTACTTCATTTACTGTTTCCGCCTTCCGTGCCTCTTCTGGCTGCTCATTGATCTGTTTCATGCTCACTGTCTTCCCGTCTGATCCATGTTACCCTTCCTGGATCCATGCGCAGCCTGACTCCCTATTTACCAGCCCATGACTCTTGCAAGATGCATTCACAGGTAAATTAATTTCCCTCATAATGGTATACATGCCATTCGCCTCTGTACTCACACTGCTTATGCATCCCGGTTTAATCCTCATTATCTTCTCCGTCACTCCTCTACACTTCCCCCAAATAGTCGTCTCCCTTTGCTACACATGGCTCCCCACATCTACACAAGCAGTGCCCCCTTTGTGATTGCATGTGCGCAGTCTCCACTGCTCCTTTTACACTGCCTCTTCACAGCAGCACCCAGCTTGGCTCACTTCCTTGAGCCGCCTGCAGGCACCCCTGCCTCAAAACTCCTTCCCTCTCCTCAAGACACAGTCTGGATTGTGTGGGTTGATGGCATGTGGGGAGGAAAAGGGACTGATAGACGGCTCTGGCCTGCGGCAAGGGCAAGAAGCAGCCCTGCTTCCCAGCTAGGCTAGAAATGCCTCTTCGGAGCTTTTCATCCTGTTTTGGCGAAAGCAATCTATCAGAGCAGTTTTCTGGCCAAAAGGTACGGTGGCTAAGATCGGCTGCTCCTTTTCGGTTCATCCGCCTCCATCCATCACTCCTTCCCCGTGCGAAGCCATTTACCAAGCTATGCATTTGGCATACATGTCTGCCTGTCTGTCTGTCTAGTCCCCCCGCCTGTCTATCCAGACGCGCGCGCGCGTGCGCTTTCTTAATCCTCATATCCATGTTGCAATCTCGCTATCCATCTGGCGAGCTCCATGCCTCCTGCCGAGCGAGGACTGCTCCCTCCTCCAATCGCTTACTCTCTCGGTCTCCCTCCATGCTGCCCCCCTCCAGAACCACACCCCCTCGCCGAGGTCTACCTGTCTATCATCCACACACATCCCTCTCGCTAATTGCCCCCTTCCCGTCTTCGCTGCACATTTGGACTGCGCGAGCTGCGAGGATCGCCGGGTTCCCCTCCAAATCGGACGCCCGCGCTCCGGGTTCTGGCGAGGAGCAAACAGGTGCGCCGGGCCGGGTGCGTCCGTGTGGGCAGGGGACGCCGGTTCGCACCCAGGAGCGACCTCTCCAGGGTGGGGCATCCCTGCGTGTATGCATTGTTGTGATGGTTTTCCCGGAAGGAAGGGGAAGAAGCGTTTTAGGGAGGGGGTCGCTCGGACAGAGGTGGAGGAAGGGTGGAAAACTCACCCGCTTTTGGCTCCCGCGGAAAAGGCAGCGGGAAGCTGCAGGTCGGAGGCGCAAAACGGCCCTCGCGGGGAGCGGAAGGCGACGGGGGCGCCGCGGTGGAGCTTCCCCGGGCGGCCGTTACCGCGGCGGGCTATTGTGCCTTTGTCAACATGTCTCCAACAGGCGTCTCGATGAGAAAAGGGCATGCCGGGCCGGCGGGGTTGCCCGGAATTGGTGCGGGGGCTTGGGAAGAACATGGCCGAGCGTGCGAGCTGCTGCTGCTGCTTGAGACAGGGCGCGCGCGCGAGCGACCCGAGTTGCTGATGCCGTGAGAAACAGAGCGAGCGAGCTAGCGAGCGAGCTTCCACGTGAAAACCTGCCTCTTTGCCGCGGCATCCGACGACGCAGGCTCTCGCCTGCTGGAAAAAGCTTGCGCCCCAGATAGTGTTGCAAGCGATTGTGCGCGCTTTTTGTGACTTCGTGCTGCAGCGGGCTGGAGCGGGGCGGATTTTGCACCCCAAGGTTGCGGGGATTCCAACGGTTCCTGCCCCCCCCCGCCCCGTCTGCCCACCCCCCGCCGCTGTGCATGGCAACATTTTCGGTCGCGGAGTGTGGCAAAGACGTACCGTGCAAACTGGCTTCTCCGTTTTGCTTTGAGCAAGGTGGATTTTGACGAACCTGCCGGAACAGGGATGTGGAACCCAGCTCATGACAGATTCCTTCCGAGTTCTGCTGGAAAGGTGCTTCAGACGACCTTATATGCAAGGGTGCCTTTAGGTGCGAGGCGGTTTTTGTATCCAAGGGTTGGGAATCCAGTAGAACCAGATTTGGCCAAAGGGAAGCTTGATCGGAGTCCTAGGGAAAAAAAAGCGAGTTTGTGGTTTTGCAAAGAGGAGAGCGTGTCTTCATGGCACCAGTGAGCCTTGTGTGCACGCAGCGCGTGGACGTGTGTGCCGCGTGTTCTTTTGCAGGGCATTCAACCCATGCACTGCTTGTGTTGCTGTGTTTGTTTTTGTGGGATCCTGGGTGGCTGCGCAGGAATATCTTGAGCCTTCAGTGCCGTGCCACAAGCCCGAAGAACCGAAGGCTTTTAGGTTCGGGTAGGCACGAACGCTTGGAATGCCCCCCCCCCCCCGTTTTTGTAAGTGTGTGCATGCACACAGTGCAAAATGCTACACTCTGTGTGTGGTGTTTCTGCTTCTGCCCCCATGTGCTGAAGCACCTCAGCCAACGTAATCCTAAAGCACCTGGGTATGTGTGAGACGCGTTAGGATGCCAACACGCTCTCCGTCTGGCTTTGAACCTCTCCATGCGTGTGCCGTGCCCCCGTTCACACAGTAACCGCTATGCAAGCATCTCTGGGGTCCGGGTCCCTTGGTGCATCAGAGCAAGCCACCCATCCGAGGGATCAAACGAGGGCATGCCGGTTTTCCGAACATGTGCAAGCTTTGGTGGGCAGACCCAGGCGACGAGATGCTTCCACGAATACTGCTTGTGTGCAGGAAGTGTGCGCGCGTTTTCCAAGGACACGGACACGAGCGCAAGCTGTCGTGCAGCCACGGCAAAGTGGAACCGCGTCCTTCTGTCGATGTACTTTGCCGACTGCACATGGCCCAGTGGGTGTGCCCGGTTTTTATGTGGGCCTCGGGCCGGAGGAACTTCGTGTCTCTTGCGCCTAGTCGTCTGTTGAGTAAGCTTCCAGCCAGAAGAGCGCTTGCAAAAAAAAGAAGAAGGAAAGAGCTGATCCCCCCCTCCCATCGTGTGGGCACTCCCTGATTTTAATTACTGGAGGTGTGTGTTGTGGGTGAGAAGCGGGAGTGGCTTGTGGCTTGATCTCTTGGACCCTCTTGCTGGCATCCCCGGAGCGGTTTGCTTTCTTGCCTGGAGCCCGGCTACTTCCTTTCTCCATCCGTTTCCTTTACGATGGCCATCTTTCCCCATCTTCCAGCAGGAATCCTGAACCTTGCATTAATCTGCACACCAGCAGATGTAGAAGCAGCAAAACATCACCCAGGATTGGATCTCCAGCCTGGAGAACGCTTTTCCTGTTGAATTTCTGGCTGTCTTGTGTCTGCAACGAACAGGCACTCAGTCGGGAAGAACAAGCCTGCAAACAAAGGGGAGGAGAAGCAAAGTATTGAACGTGCAAGTCACAAGTAAAGAGCAGGGACCAGAAAGCTGGCTTCCCGAGCAGATGTCTCTCCGGGTAACTTGCAAAGGGGCACAAGCTACATGGGATGTCAGATAGACCACCATAATGGCAGTCCCAGAGTTTATTGTAAGCATTGCTCTCAACTGCACAAAAATTTGGCGCTGTTGATCTCCGTCTCCCAGGCCTGAGCACCTCTCAGAACTGTGTTAATGGAAAACAATTTCCAACTGCACAGAAACTTCCTTCCTTCCGTCTGTCCGTCCGTCCGTCCTTCCAGCTGCATAGAACAGGTGTCCAACTGCATGCAAACCCTGAGTAAGCCAGACATTTACAGAAATTGGAGCACATCACAAAAGTCATTTGTGCTGCGGAGCAAGAAAAGAGGGCAGGTGACCCCGTGGTGTGCTTTTTCTGTCTTTGGACTCTGCCGTGTAACGAGGGCGAATGAATTTGTGAGGCGTTTGTGAGTGTGTGAGAGCGCAGGTGGAACAGCACATGCATTTCTGAGCTGCATGTTGTGCGCTTTTCTGTCTCTGGTTATGGGTGTGAAATACAGAGAGAGGAGTTTATGCACATCTAATTTTATGGCCACAACTGGTGCGTATGTGTGTGTGTGTGATGCTGAAAACCTTCCCCTTGTGTACAATCTCATCTTTGCCTCTCAGATTCCTCTTCCTGGAGAATACAGGCTGAAGGGGGGGGGTGGGGGGCATGCTATCCCTCCATAAGGACCTCAAAGGCTGTCACAAAAAGGAAGGTCAAGATATCTTCTTGAGTGTAGGACACGGAATAATCTATGCAAGCTGTGACAACCCAGATTCAGGCTAGATATCAGGGAAGGTTTCCTCACTGTCAGAGCAGCACAACAGTGGGACCAGCTGCCCAGAGAGGTGGTGGGCTCTCCCACACTGGGGACATTCAAGGCAAACCGGGACAGTCATCTGAGTGGGATGGTGTGAACTGGTGTCCTGCAACAGCAGGGGGCTGGACCTGATGGCCTTCTTGGCCCCTTCCAACCCCTCTATTCTATGATTCCGTATTTATTGCCACATCTCCAGAGACATTGTTTGCGTCGGTGTCTGCAGTGTTAAGCATTCCCCCTGTGTTTACTGCCAGCCATGGGGCAGTGCCTGTGCCCATGAGCTTTTCTTCGGCGTCACTAGTCTGGCAGGTCAGCCTTCGCTGTTTTGTGTGGCACTGTGGCCAAAATAGGATCGCGCACACACTGGAAGTGGGCAGAGCAGCTCACGCGGTTTCTCAGAGATATTTGTGGATGATCATAAGGGCAAAAGGTCCCTTGTTTCCGCCTTCTTGTTCACACATTCCCTCTGACACAGAGGAACACAAGGATGCCTGGGGAATGTTGTTGTATCTCTCCGTTGTGCAATAAAATTTACAAACGATCGGAGCTTCATTTGTAGTAGGAGACACTGAGTGACTTCAATTAATTCGGTTGGCTTTGTTAGAGCTCTTATCTCTAAGCAATAAATAATGCTTAATTACTATTTATTATGTATTTAACTGTTATCTACCTTTTAGAAGAACCCTACAAGTTGACATTTATGCCAGTCTGCTCTGGAGTGATTTTTGGCTCCCTGTTTTAATTACAGTTTTATCTGCTGTCATTATTTTAAGGTTATTTCATGCTCTCTTATGCAATTTCATTGTTCTCATAGGTTATAATCAAATCAGTGTTTTAGTGGTTACATTATAAACTGCCTTGGGAAGAGAAACACACTGCAAAAAAAAAAACTAAATACTAGCTTTGCTTAGGCGAATGATGCTTTAAAGGCCTGGGGAATTTTTAAAAAATGTTTTTCACTGACCCCTAAATATGCCACCATGTGGGAGTCTGGCAGTTGGAGCTTCCCTGAGGAGAAGTGGCCACAGATCTGGTGCCAACACAGGAAAGGCCTCGCTGGTCTCCACTCCGCGTGCCTCTCAGGGAGCGCCCAGAGAAGGGCCGCAGATTAATTAGGCATCTGGACAAGCCTTTCTCAGCTTTCCTGTTCTCAAGCCACGGTGTGGTTCTAGGCTGCAGAACCTTTTCCAAACCAGGTGCTGAATTCAGTTTTGCAGATGCCCTGGAGGGGGCCGAGGCAAAGGGGGCAGAACCACAAGTAAGACAGGCAGGGCTAAAAATGCCAGCATGCTGTAGCTGGGAGCTCTTGCCGCCACCCTGCAAACGTTTAGAATCGGGGGGGAGATGCGGAAAAGCCAGGGCATGGTGGGGGGACGTGGCTGGCCACTGGCCGAACAACATCAGCATCCTGAGAGATGCTGGGAAACACCTGGACAGCTCCCGCTCTTATGTCTCTGTCCCAGCTTCTTGCAGCTGCCCGAGCACCATGACGCTTCCCGCAGCGCTCGCAGGAGCCGGACCACGGCGTGGCAGCATGCCTTTGCCGATCAAGCACCAGCTCGTGCGAGCCTCCGCCGTGGACGAACTGGACTCCCCCCCCAGCTCTCCGGAGGCAGGCAGTGCCGCGGGCGCAAGTCCTGCTGGGTGTCGAGGCCCCTACAAAGTCATGCTGCTTGGAGAGAGTGGTGTGGGGAAGACCACGCTGGCAGCCATCTTTGCAGGCCTGAAAGGGGGGGCCCATCATGAGGAAGAGCACACAGGTGAGCGAGGGGGGGGGGCGGCGTGGATGCGGGGGCGGGGAGGTGGCCCTGTTCTACCCTGTTCCTCCTCCAGGTCTGTGCAAACGGCGAAGCTGCGACACATGCGGCTTCTCTTGGCAGTGCGGAAAGGCAGGCCTTGTGTTGAATTGGTTAGCCAGGGTTTCGGAAGTAGCCCATCTTTGCCCTGGACTCTTAAATGCTGCAGGAACAGCAAGGAATGGATGTGAAGGGGACAGTTTTCACATCTTGAAAACATGGAGGCCATCTTAGCACTCCCATCCGTTGCCACAAAGTGATCCTCATATAATCCATGATGTTTATCTTGGTAAAATGCTTGGACCAGCATGCAGTGCTCTCTACAAATAATTTCATTTTCCAGGCAGTTGCATACTGTTAAATCCGATGGCTTTGTTCAAGGCCTTAAACATCGGCGATTGAACCGATCCGCTAGAAACTCGGTCCGAGACAGTGTGCCAATATCGATAAAATGGCCGTCCCTTGCCCCAGATCGCCTCCATCCACATGCCTGCTAAATCGTCTCCTCTCATCAATGTCTACCCAAAATATCAGTGTTTGTTGTAATTCCACCATTCGCAATCCACGCACGCATTCAGATGTGCTTTTTTCCCCCAGAGGATTCCTACGAACGGAGGTTTTGTGTGGATGACGAAGAAGTCACACTAGTACTGTATGACATCTGGGATCAGGTAGGCCATATCTTCTCACAGAAGGGCTCTGAGTGGGAAAAATAGTATTAAGTCAAGAGACACGTGCTATCCGGTTTAAGGTTGCCACATTCAGGCTTCAGTGCTAGACCCGTTTCCTTGCGTAGAAGCCTTGCTGAAAAGGGGATCTCTTAGAATTCACAGGATTGGAATCGCAGGATCCCAAAGGTTGGATTAACTGCCTGAAAGTCTTTCGATGGACTTTAAAGCTTATCTGTGGATGAGCCTGGCAACCTGCTTAAAAACATTTTAAAATTGTTTTAATGTATGCAGGGTATGCAACCCTATGGAGGGTTAGCCTGTTGTAGAAATAGCTCTCTGCCTCTGACATTACACGCATCAGAAGAAAGGCCTTTGCTAAGCTGAGACATGCACTAAAAATAAAAAAGCTCTTGTCTTCGAAGTATTGGTTTATTGATATGCAAATGCATGCAGACTGAATCAAGTTAAGCTCAGCAGGAGGATGGAGATCTGGGATTGGATTTTCCATTTCTTGAATGTTTTAATGAACAGGCTTGGTTAGGGGAAAGAATTTGGATCTGGACTTTCGGGACTGGGAGAGATTTCATCTCCGTGAAAGTCCCCCCTTCAACAAACCTGATGTTAGTACCATGAAAAGAGTTTGCTAAAACTTGTTTAACTGAGTAACAGCCCCAGTGTAAGCAAAGTTGTGTGAAAAAAGGCATGTTATAGCCCGACAGGAGTTGGTTTGTGGCTGGGAGCAGATTATGCCAATGTTCTGGCGTTTGCCTTGGTTTTCCATTTTTGCGTTGCGCCCTTCCAGCATTCTGTACATGCATAGAAAGTGGCAGCCGATAAGAGCTTCAGCATTCTAAGAAATGGTTTAAATTTTGTTTTAGAAACGAGCTAATCCTTCCTTAAACCTAGCGGATATCTGGGCCACAACAAGTTAAATCACAGAAAATTTAATTAATTTAATTTAAGCATTTCTATGCTGTCCTTTGCAACAAGCTTCAGGACGGCTTACAAAAGATACAAAGAGTAATATAAAATACAATTAAAACATTCAATAATGACACAACATAAGCAACAGTTCATAACTAAAGAAAAAAGAAAGGAGAAAAAGAACATGTGACTGTGTAAGATTATTATCATTATTAAAATTACGGATATTAATTATTAAATGGTGGTTAAATAAAAATGAGTGAGATTTCTAGAAGAAAAGGGCAAAATACCTAAGTGTTCTCTGCAGCGCTTTGCTATGCCAGGGGACACAATCAGGAAAAAAAACTGGGCAAAAAAGGAGATGTGTTATTTAAAATACAATTAGGTTGTTCTTCAAGCAAAACTTTCAAGGCAGCATGCTGAGTTTAAATATAGTGCGTTACTTGGCAGAGGAAAAGAGTGACAAACATGAAATGTAAGCACAGTTGTCCTAAGGAGGCACAAACGGTTGTTAAGGAAGATACAGGTAGTTTCCAGTAACTATTTAGAAGAAGAAATTTCATGAATATGGAGCAGATCCTAAGAAAACCTTCCTACTATTTCGGACTGGTTTTGTTGAATGCATGCCATTGTAGTGAAAATTTATGCAAATGTGGACAACCATATGGAATTGGCTGGGATTTTAAAAATATATATATTATTTGTTTGAACAGACAGCCATATGGACATGTGTCCCAAATTCACAGCATTCCTGAAGCGGAGGAAGCTGGAGTGCCTCTTTATGCAATCCACATAAAATTACAAAACTGGTCTGGAATCAACGGGAAGGAGCGGGTCATTCAGACAGGCATATTGCTGTGGAAAACAATTGCGTTTTCAGGAGGTGTGGCAGTGTGCAACACGGAAACGCATACAGCTGACGGAGCTTCCGCACAACCAATAGCGCTTGTTCTTGCTGCATTTTGATCTTGGTTGCAAGCTGATTTGGAAAGAGTTGCACCTCAAAGTTGCAGCTAGGGAACCTTCCCATATGGCCAACTGCCCCTGAAGCACTGGATTTTCATGGCTTCCTGGCATTTGTACTATTTTTTGCTGCTCATTCAGGAAGGTTGAAGCACTTAAGGTTCCGTTTCGGGCACTAAGAGCGTCAACTTCAACTTGCTGGAGTTTTTTGGTTCTTGGCTCTACTCTTTGCTTTCAGCCTTTAAAGGCAGCACTTACAAACACCGCTTCCCTGAAATGAACAATATAGTCACTTCCATCACTATATCTGGAAAACAAAGTAGGAACGTTGACATTATGTTTATTACATTGTTTCTGATTATACCATGACTTTAAAGCAATAATGGAGAAGCCCAACCCGAATGGGAAAAAGACGGGTAGGTTAAAAAAGGAGCCATGGGGCCGAGATCAAATCAAGTTGGGATTTTCCCTAGAAGGAAGAGTGACCAAACTCAGGCTGCCCTGCTTGCGGGTAGATCGTGAGAAGGCAAAACTCCCTGGAGAAGACACAATCATGTTAGGGAAAGTCAAAGGTGGAATAAGACAGGGAAGGCCAAATGTGAGATAAAAAGGTTTCCCCTTGACGTTAAGTCCAGTCATGCCTGACTCTTGGGGCGGTGCTCATCTCCGTTTCCTAGCCGAGGGAGCCAGCGTTTGTCCCCAGACAGTCTCCGTGGTCATGTGGCTGGCATGACTAAACACCAAAGTGCACGGAACGCTGTTACCTGCCCACCGGAGTGGTATTTATTTTATTTTTTATTTTATTTTATTTAGGAGACTTCTATGCCGCCCCATTCGCCGAAGCCTCGGGGCAGCTCACATCCATAAATAAACTTCATAAAATAATATAAATTAACAGTATAAATTAAGTCGCCCTCGTCAAAGAATAAAATGAATAAATACTATTAACAATTAAAATAGTGTTTGAATAAAAAGGTCTTCGCCTGGCGCCGAAAAACAAATAACGACGGCGCCAGGCAGACCTCTCTGGGGAGCGCATTCCATAGATTGGGCGCCACCGCAGAGAAAGCCCTCCTCCGAGTACCTACCCTCCTAATTTCCTTCACGGAGGGTTCCCGGAGAAGGGCCTCTCCCGCCGATCTCAGGGGGCGACTGGGCATATATGGACGTAAGCGCTCCTTCAGGTAACCAGGACCCAAGCCGTTTAGGGCTTTATAGGTCATCACCAACACCTTGAATTGGGCCCGGACTTCAATGGGAAGCCAGTGAAGCTGACAGAGGACTGGAGTCATGTGAACATAACGCCCAGTCCCCGTCAGCAGCCTGGCAGCTCCATTTTGAACCAATTGAAGTATCTGGACCATCTTCAAGGACAGCCCCACGTAGAGCGCGTTATAGAAGTCCAGGCGGGAAGTCACCAACCCGTGTGTCACTGTCGCCAGGCAGCCGTACTCCAGGTAGGGGCGCAGCTGATGGATCAGCCAAAGCTGAAAGAAAGCACTCCCAAGCTGCGGATCTTGTCCCTAAGAGGGAGTGCAACCCCATTCAGGACTAGGTTCAGTTCACCCTCCCCGAAGCCCAATCCACCAACCAAGAGGACCTCTGTCTTGTCTGGACTGAGGTTCAGTGGTACCTTTTTATCTACTTGCATTTGCATGCTTTCGAACGGCAAGGTTGGCAGGAGCTGGGACGGAGCAACGGGAGCTCGCCCCGTCTGTGGATTCGAACTGTCAGCCGTTCGACCAACCAGCACAGCAGTTTTAACCACTGTGCCGCCCACAGTCCCTAAATATGAGATAGATGAGTCCAAAAAGCAGGACACTGCCTTGAATTGGCAAGAGCTGAGCAAGGCTGTCCTGGGTAGGACATTCTGGAAGGCCATCCTTCATGGGGTGATGCATTATATCTGCATATTTTAGCTTAAACACTTAACTAGCCAGAACTGGCTTCAAGGGAGTCCTTTTAGCCTGGAGGGGAAAAGCCACCACAGATTCACCAAGCGATGAGCTGCTAGGAGAAAGGAGGGATGCCCTGTTGGAGGCTTTCCAGAGGACCAGAGTGAGACCTTTGGAGAGGCAAGTTTAAATTGTAGGCTGGAAGTTCCCCAAGCTCAGATGCCTTTAATAGAGTAACCTCTGAGTGGACGTATGAGTAAAGTGTATTTGTGCGTTGCATTCCCCCCCAAATCCCTACACAATGTCGGCTTTCTCTTCTTCACGAACGTCTGTGCAGGGCGATCCCGAAGGATGGATGCAGGAATCTTGTCTCCAGGCAGGCGATGCCTTCCTGGTGGTTTTCTCCGTGACCGATCGTCGCAGCTTCACGCGAGTGCCCCCCACGCTCCTGCGCCTGCGAGCCGGGAGCCCTCGCACTGACCCCCCCATTATCCTGGTGGGGAACAAGAGTGACTTGGCGCGATCCCGGGAGGTCTCACGAGAGGGTGAGTCACAACGAATCACATTCCCCAAGTCCTGGGGGTGGGTTTCACTTGCACAGCTGCTCGGAGCCGGCCCAAGTTTTAGGCAGAGTGGCGCAGTGGCTTCAGGCAGCAAATGCTCGGGCGGCAAGAAGGTGTTGGCAATGGGGCATTTCTGGCTCTTCCTTCCAATATTTAGGAAAGCTTCCATTCGCAACCCAGCCATCTTCGCTACAAGAAAGGGGACAGGCATCTCGTTCTTTGCGTCAGGAAGCAAAATCTCGGTTCCATTCCAACGGTTATTTTCTGTACTGCATGTAGAGGAAGCTGCCTGGAGTTTAGAAGCTGTTAAGAGGAAATCCTTTATCTCCTCGGAGTAAAAGATAGAGAAACTAGGAGAGGTCACTCAGCTTCTCTCACTCTGCTTCTCCTCCCTGTCTCCGCTCACAGAGGGCCGCAGCCTGGCAGTAATGATGAACTGCAAGCATATTGAGACGTCGGCGGCACTACATCACAACACGGAGGAGCTCTTCGAAGGCGTCATCCGCCAGATCCGACTGCGGCGCCGTCGGCGCGAGGACGACGGCTTCAGCCGGGATGGGGCTGGGGGCCGTCGCGAGAGTCTGACCAAGAAAGCCAAACGCTTCCTCTCTAGTCTTGTGCCCCGGAATGGACGCTTCTTTAAGCAAAGGTCGAAATCCTGCAACGACCTTTCAGTGCTATGAGTCCCGTGTTCTCTTCTTTCTTGCCGCTCAAGAGGTCTCTGCGAGAAAAGACCAGGCTCTCCACAAGATACACCCCTTCAACCCCAAATGCACCAAGCCTCATAGCCAGCAGCCATAATGACCCAGAAGCGGATGCTCCAGATGCTGGCAATTCCCCTTGGTGCAACTCTGATCACCTTCAATGCACTGCCTGACAACTTTTACCTGTGTATTTCCCTTCCCCTTCCCCTTCCCCTTCCCCCTCCCTTCAATGATGGAGCATTGAAAGGATTCATTAAAAGATCCAGTTTTATTAAAAACTTTTGAGATGCTTGTAGGAGACTTTACACAAAGTAGAAATAATTTCTTGTTCTCCAGACTCGTGTGCCTGTCTCGCCTTTTCAAAGATTTCTCCAGGCACCCTCACTCTGGTGAGACCTCTTTCTTTCTTTTTGTCGACCCTAACCTTGAATGTCACTATTAAGGATGTCTTAAAGATGCCGGACTGGCACGAAAAGCTTCTGCCAAGAGACTCAGGAGTTTCTTCTGGATCTCTTTTGTCTTTCACACTGAGGTGCCCCTATTCCCTTAGAGGACTTTTTTTGAAGGCACTATTTCCTGACTGAAGCATTTGTCTCTTGTATTTGTGTACAAAGTGTCTAGACTTTTGCATAAAGCCTTACTTGTTGTGCTCCTTCGCTCGATCTTAGGAGAAGTTTTCGAGGTGCCATACTGATTTCTGTAGTCTCACACAAGACCTGGAAGAGAATCTGAGTCCTTGGGCTGGTGCTGGAAGGAGAAATGAACTTTTCTACATTTGGACACCTCACCTTTAAGGGACCCTGACCCTGCTGAAAGGCACGGGCTTTTAAATATCTACAGGAATGCTTTGTGGTTGTTTTAATATTTGCCTTTACCTTTAAGAGGCTGTTAAAGGCACCGACCAGGAGAACCGTTTGAATCTCATCCTTTGGCAGAATAGAAGATTTCACGCTTTGTGTACCTCATTTTTAAAGAGCCCTTTGGGGGGCCCTCGATGTGTCAAAATCAAACAGGCTAACAGCTGCCTTGGGAAATGTATGCCATTTACTTATTTATGCATCTTGTTAATGTTCCTCTTTTAAGAGAATTTTTTTAAGACTCCAGCAAGAGAAAGTAACCTTTTATATGCAGCCAAACACACACACACTTCTCCTTTAAGCAAAGAATCGCCTGAAAAGGCACCAAACCAAGGAACTTTCTCCTGTTTTCCTTTGCCTCAGAAGATGATTCTTTAACCTCCTTAATGTGGGACTTCACTTGCAGAAAGCCTCAGACCCTCACCTCTGCATCCCTTTTATTCAGTTAAAAATCCGATGGAGGCGTCCCTTTCCAGGAGCCTGCTAAAGGCACGGACTTCCCAGCGCCGTTGGACACTTCCGTTTTAAAGGCTGCGACTGCCGTCCCCACCTTGCCCTCTCCCTTGCAAGTGCTGATCCTCGGAGGAGGAGACGTTCCCAAAGGACAGACAGGGATTTGAAGCGTGCGACCTTGCAGGGAGGGGGACAACCGTGCCTGACAACTCTGTGTGCTCATTTTCAATTAAAGCCATTTTCTATGACACGACACCCCCGGTCGCTCGTTGTGCAGAAAGTTGCTTCGGACACGGAAAGGTGGGAGAGGAAGGACAGGGCGCCTCGGTTTCTGTCATGGGTTTGTTGGGAGGACAGCCGCAGCGGCTCGAGCCCCCCAAGGTAGTTTCCTCTGTGGAAGAGTGAAAGCTTCTGGCTCGGCTGCCCCTATAACGTGGCGCCTTCCAGAAGTGTGGGACTACAGATCCCATCCTCCCCAGCCAGCCTGGTGGTTGCTCTCTTTCAGTCGCATCGCTCAGGACTGAATGCTCTTCCTGGGCTGAATTCAAGGGGTGGAAGTTTATCTTTTAATGTCCTGAGTGACGTGTAGGGTGCAGTTTCCCAAGTCAGGGCTGGTTCCTGGATTTGGAGGATACTTCAGCAAGGCTTCCGAGGTGGGTCCCTGGTGTCCGTGGCCCCCGGAAACCCCTGCCACCCTGCTAGAGACAGAGGGCAAGCAGTCCAGGGGGTCTCCAGCTCCTCTTGATGCTTTTCTGGCCAGAAGAAGAGGCAGGCGGGAGGGGGCACAGTCCCAGGGGGTTCCTCTTGTGCCGGATCTTGCCTAAGCACAACCCTAGTCTGAGGGGCTTTGTATCTTAGCAGGGACCAGATCAGGAGAAGCTCTTGGGAAGACACCGTCGCTTTCCCCGTGTCATTCCTTCAGCGCTGCTCCCAACCCCGAGAACATGTCCTCCCCAACTCTGTGTGTGATCAAAGACGTGTCTTTTTAAGCAGCTGTTGCCGCCTGTAATGCACCTGTTATGTTGTAATGCAGTTATGGTCTTTATCTCTCAGAGGTTTTCTTCACTCCCCTGATCAGTCTAGAAAGGTGGTCAAGAAGCATAGCTGGGGAAAAATCCGCAGAGCTTCTGGGCAGGGTGCACTGAGCGATGTGGGAAGACAGGGTAGCTGTTCCTCAGTGATGAGAAAGCCCTTCTGCGCATGTTCAGTGGCAGTCTCTCCCTCTGGCCCAGGGCTTGCACCTCCCCTCTCTCCTGCGGGAAAAGATGTCCAAGGCCACACCAGGGTGCTTAATTTTTCGTCGATGCTTCTGGACGCCACCCGTCGCAAGACCACCGGCAGTTCCAGGCCGTTTGGCAATGTGAGAAGCCGCAGACCGAGAAGCAGGCGCCGGTGCAGAGAACCTGTTTAAGATGCAAGCCATGCCTCCTCTTGTCAGCAAGGGAGACAGGCTGAAGGCTCCGGCTGTCAGCGCCTTCCTGGAGGGCCTCCTACGCCGTGCTCCCTCCGCAGCTTCACTTTTCCGCAGCCTTCCTGCTGGAGAGAGAACCTGCATTTTCCCCACCGCTACCTCCGAACCCTCTGCCCTGCACTGAGACAGACCTGCCTGTGGGGAGCCGTTCAGTGGCAGCGGTCCCCTGGCGACCCCAGTCCTTCTGCCCCCACAACCTTCTGTCTGCTATGGCAGGAAGGAGGTGTGGGGGCAGCGAGAGAGGAACAGAAGACGGGAGCAGCTGCTGTTCCACAGGGGGCTTTCCTTCCCATGCTCCCAAGAAGGTGCGGAGTTGCCTGATGTTCGCTTAGGCTCGTGTGTGTGTCAAAATGCACACACAGAAATAATCGGCATCATTTAAAAGGAAGCGCAGTCCGTCCCGCCATCGTGCAGAAAATGATGGCCAGCTGGCCTGTGGATGGGCCCCCCTATAAGCCAACCAGAATGGTTCCAAGAAGAGTCTTCTCACAGCAGAGTGAAAAAGGACCAGTTTGTCTGACGGCATGTGCTTCCTGCTCCTGGATTCTTCTCTGGCACCAGATGCTGCTGTAAATCCTGGCTTTAGGCCCTTTATTTACAAATCCAGGCGTACTGAACTGCTCAAGAACAACCTGCATTATCAGCTGCCTAGGGTGTTCACCATGAAAAGGGCTAAAAGTACACAATTGTCCCTCTGGTCATTATTCAGTGCATACCTAGAAAAATAATGCAGTTGTAAATAACCGGAAATGATCAACTCCTGATCCGTCTTACCCAGAGATGTAGCCTCTGCATATGTTGGGAACGTGTTGGCTGGCCAGGGTGGGTGAGATTCAACAACTGAGCATAAACCCCCCAAACTTTAATTATATTTATATCCCACTGTTTTTTCCTTCCAAAGAAGGAAAAAAGGCAGCAGACATCATTCTCCTGCTGCTCACCATCTTATCCCCACAACAACCCTGCAAGGTAGGCTGGGTTGAGAGGCTGTGACTGGCCCAAAGTCACCCAGTTGGCTCCACGGCTGAGCGGGGACTAGAATCTGGGTCGCCTGAGTCCCAGTCCCACGCTCTTCACCACTACATTATACTGGCTCTCAACATCTAGATGGAAGTTAGGGAAAAAACCCTAAAAATTTTTTGTTTTTTAAAAAAAGCACAGTTAAAATTTAGTCTTGCTATGGGCATGTTACAATTTGGTCCCATAAAAATGAATGGCTCTCTCTCTCTCTCTCACATGCAAATCCAAATGGGCATTTTTGTTTTTCATCATGGAAAGTAAACATCCAGAGCTGGTAAGGGTATGTGAGGCCTTTTTCGTGTTTTTCTGACATTAAGTCACAAGTGCAAAGCAGAAGCTGCTTGATTGTTCTGCGCTGCAGTGGTGAAGTGAGACCAAACAAGAAAAAAATAATATTGCACGGTGGGTAAAAATATACAAATTTGTTTTACTTCAGAAAAATTGGGGAGGGGGGTTGTTACATTTTTAAAAATCTTAAGTACTAAGTTTCTCTTGAATATTTCCTAGATTGACATGTTGTGTTAGAAGAGACTTGAAGAGTTAAAATAAGGAACTGACCTGGCCATTTTTTAAACAGGAATATTTACATCCTACCCAAGCATTGGCATTTTATTTTCCAAGAATGAAAAATAATGGTGTTGGCATACCCAGCAACTCTTAAACCTTGCTTTGCCCTCACGGACATTTCCCTCTTGTTTCCTATTTAATTTTAAGGACAGGATTAGGCACAGTGGAAAAAAGAGAGGCAAAATGGACAACTTTCTCCAGCGTTAGTCTTCCTGCCTTAACATATATAGAGCATAATCCTATGAATGTTTAGACAGGAAAAAGGCATACAACGTGCAGTAAATAAACCAAGTGTCGAGATTTTAGGTTACAATTGGATAACCACTTGTCTAGATGTAAGTGCAATCGAATAGAAGGGTTCAAAAAAGGAGGAGGTATGAATAGGATTGTATTCAGACCATCATGAGCGCTGACCGTAAGATAAATGCTCCATGGGAATATTTTAAAAATATTCTTTCCAGTAGGTAAGAAATGAAAACGTGCAAAATATATGCAGTGGAACAGAGAGGGCAAAGCCTGCTAGCAGGAATGGAATCATTAAAATAAAACCTATTTAGCCATAAGTTAATATGGTTTCGTGATCAGGTGACCACCATTGTTCAGGAAAGTGGAATCATTTTCATGAGAAACTTGATTTGAATGAACTTTTTTGTTCGCTTGCTTTCAGATTTGAAGCAACTCACCTTCCCACTGGGGACTGCAGGATTTGTGCAAAACATCTGTAGGGTACTGGGTGGTGGAAAATTGGTTTGGCATCATTTTGGCATCCTTTCCAGCAGCCAGACTTTTTGCTCAGCAAGCACAGCTCCCATCACACACTTCCTTCCTGTGCCAGTGAATGCCTGAGAAAACAATGAACCAAAAATGCCCTTCCTCTTCCTCTCCCTGCACAGCCACCTTCTTACGGCTTAAGCATCCAGCTAGGAAAGGGGGATGGGAAGGAGCTGTGCTTCTCTTTGCCATGGAAACGTCCTTGTGGTCCACAGCTGGGTAGTTGCTATGGAAACGAAATGTTTCCCATTGCCATGGTGATCAACTACTGGTTATTGGAGCAAGCCATTGGCGCTTCCCATCAGTGCCTTCTGCAACAGGAATTCAGGAAGGGAGGAAAGGACACCCCCAACTATATTCTAGGTTCATCCTTAGCAAGAAGCCATGCAAATTTGAGGTGGGGGGACAAGACCGCGGTCATGATGATGATTAGTGCCCCTTGCGAGTCCTTGGGGACAGACAGCCAGTGGCTGTGGAGATGGGCGAATTGAGGTTACACGAGCAAGGCCGGCTTTTTCGAGTAAGCAGAATATGCCGACAGATTTAGCAGGCCCAGATTCAGAGCCATCTGCGGCTCCGACTGAAGTTCCACCTGGGACCAAGAAGCGGGCGAGGGAGAATTTGTCCTGCGTGAAAAACAGACGTGGTAAAACAAAAGCTAGCTTCTGTGTGCCACTCCGAACGTCTGTCAAGGGGCCAGCCGGCCAAGCCGACCCGAGCGTGCAAAACCGGCACCCCGCACGCAAGTGCGCACAACACAGCTGGAGACAAGCGAACTGGAGCTTTGCCCCCCCTTCAGCTGAATCCTGCGGATTTCGAGTCGCACTCGCAGGCTCCAGCCCTTTCCCATGCCTGCCGAGCAGAAACAAAACCTTAAGAACGGCGGGGGGGGGGGTGCGCTTGTTCACCCGACTGGCCGGGTGCGCTAGCAAGGGCCAGTAATCGGCCTGTGGCCCAGTTTCTACCCCCTATTCTGTATTTTCCAACTCTACATGTAGGAAAGGGAGTGGGTGAGAGGACAGCAGAGCGCCAGTGGGCGAGACAGACCCTGCAGTAGCCCAGGGGGAGGGAGAGAGATGTTTTCGGTGCCAGCCCTTTTTGCAGCTGGGCAAGACAAAGCCGCCGGGCCGGCCACCCACGAGGAGCAAGCCAAAGGAAACGCCGTGGGTGGGACAGCGAGTGGCCGAGAGGCAGCCCAGGGGCCTGGCCGGGCTTGAAGGGTTGCTTTGAATCACCGGGGCCGGGGCGGGGGGAGAGGTGGAGGGGCTGGCCTCTGGCCTGGGGACGGCAACCACAGCCGTCGACTTGCAGAGCTCATGCCAAGCATCCCGTCCACAGCCACGCGGGAGGCGGCCTCCCTCTCCAGCCCGTCTTGCACAGCAGCCCAGAAACAGCACCGGGCGAGAACGATCCCAGCAGGGCCCCGGCACTGGGAGTGGGCGGGCCTCCCAGCCACGCCTGGACAAAGGCGTGGGCGCTTCCGCCCTTGCACTGGTCTCCTCCAAGCCGGGGCCCGCCAGGGATGTGGGGCTGCAAGTCCCACAGCTGCCACCCTCCAGAGTATCTGCAGGGTGCCAGGTTGGGACACACACCCTTGCAGACTCTGGATGCCCTTCTTTTAAGCTGGGGGGGGGGGAGGAGACAAGCAGCAGCGAACTGAAGGGGGGCAGCTGCAATGCAGCCCAAGAGCCACAGCCGCCTCCTGCCCGACACCCCCCTTCTTCAGCCCCGAATTCGGTTCAACCGACGCATCCATTCATTCTGCTTGACTGGGGCCACGGCCTCCCACATGACCAGCTGCACATCTGCGCATCCTTCACAGCCACGGAGGACAGAAAAAAACGGCACACCGACACCTGGTTACATTTGGTGACTTTTATTATTCATTTATAAGCAAAAAAAGAAAAAAATTAAGATAAAAAGAAAGAAAACCAAAATACACCTTTGAAGGTTGGTAATGGGGGAGGGGGGAGAGGTGTTCTGAGGGACGCCGAGGGAAAGGTGCAGCAGAAAATGGGAACACCAAGAACAGGCTACAGACCCGAGAAAAAGGCGGAACGGGGAGGGGGAGGAGGGCGAGGGCAGGGAAGGGTGGAATGGGACAACATCCCCACACCGGATGCAGCCTCCTTACAGATCGAGGGGGATAACCCAACACTGCTGGGGGAAGAGGGGTTTCCCCTCAGGACCAGGCCACCCACCACCCAAACGCTGGTTCACGACTCTCCTTTCTATGTACAACAGACACAACCCGCCTGCGATGAGCCGCTTGCGCACGCCATCCAGCCCATGCCCACAACACCAGAGGGTGGGGAAGAGGAATGGCAAAGGTACACTCTGACACCGAGGCCCCTCCAGGCTCTGCCAGAAGGCAGAACAGTAAGAGATGCTGCAATCCCAGGCTGGGCGGGGAAAGGGGTCCCCCGGTCCCTCTGAGGCTCCCACATGGGGGACAATGCACCCCCTCCAATTATGATTCCAGAACCAAGGGACTGAACAGAGACACCCCCCAGCCCTTGATGGGAGGGAAATCAGAGTAAAATCCGTTTGTGTTAAGAAGGCCTCCACCCCCTGAAGGGGGGGGGCGCTCCTGCGGAGTCCATCCCCCTGCCTTGTATCCAATGGGGGGGGGGCGGTGAGGTGGTGATGGTGTGAAGATGATCATTCCCCTCCTGGCTCCGTGGGAGAGGGAGGGCAGGGGGGGAACCGGGTTACATTACCTGCAAAAAATGGGGAGACAGACAAGGGTTAAGAGGGGGCTGTGTGACACCTCTCCATGCTGCAGTGGCCACACAACCACACCCTCGCCAACCCGACACAATTCTCAGCCGTCATTTCCGGTTCTGAAAACCCCACCGTTTCCTAATCCTGAGAACATGCTGAAAATCCTTTCTTGCCCTCATTTCTCTTGCATTCCCGAGCTCCAGCCCCCACACCTCCACCCAAGCTTCATCCCAAAATGTTGGAAAAGCTGGAAACAAAAATACATTTCATTTATTGAGAGCAAAGCTTGGGGCCGGGGGAGCCGTCCACCAGCAGAACTATTACGGGCACTGCGGCGTATGCGAGGAAGAGGCGTCTGGGTGTGAGAGGGCTCACATAAGGCAGGGGGCCGGCCGTGTGGCTCTGTGGCCTGGGAGAGGTCTGGGCAAACCTGGTGGGAAAGGGCGGCATATTCGCACACCAATTCGAGAGAGTCAACTGAATTTGGCCTCGGGTCTTTAGTTGGGGGAAGACAAATAGGCACAATTAGAATTAGGAACATGTGATGCTTGTTTCTTCCGCCCCAGTCTCTGCGATTTGGCCACTCACATTGTTTGGGGAGTGAAGAGGCCCGAAAGCTGGAAGCACTGGGAGGCCAACGTCTGCGAAGCCAGGTTCAGTGCTGGGCTCAGAGCTGCGGGGGCAGAGAAGAGAAGAGTTACGACTTTTAGGGCACAATGCTGAATATATTTCGACAGAAGAAAAGGCCTGCCCAATTTTTAGCCCCAACCCCTTCTGGTCAACCTGAGCAGGCAACGCTGGTCCACGTGCCAAGTTTCATGAAGAGCTAAAAGATTCCACCCATTCCATTCTGTTCCGGGGGCACTCCATTACTGGGCTGGGGGGAGGGTGCAAGGAGCAGAAAGTCTGCACCTATCCATGGAAGTTTTATAAAAAAACCAAATGCAGTTATGAAGGGGCTGGAGCGCACGCGACGCAGCGTTCCTTCCAATTCCGAAACCCTCATGAGGGACACCCCAGGGCTTGGCAAAGTCCGCTCAACCCGACCCGGTTTACCTGTCAGGGCAGCTGGATTCAGTGCTCCCAGGGGTATCGCTCCATTGAGCTGCAGGGCAGCCTGAGCTGCTGCTGTGGTTGAGAGAGGAAGCCCAGAACCTGCTGAGGGGGAAGCACAAGACACGACACTCAGGGAAGACCAGCACTTCTCCATCCAAGGGGAACGCTCCGCCCACCTCACGGAGTCACTGCCGCAGGGCTCTGTCAGACCCACGTGCCGACATGATGTCCAAATAATGATGTCCAACACGGACGTCATATAATGGCTGAAGCTCTCCCTATTTCCTGCCCCTCTACTGTGGAAGGTAACCAACACGAAGCAAGACTGTTTGACCATTACCCTGACAGGGGCTCCTTCTCCAGTAACCGAAAGACAAAGACGCAAATGTTGGGGCACACGGACTGTTCCTCCTCCCACTTCTTTTCCCCATGTAAAAGGTGCCTGGAAGAGCTTTCGTTCCGAAGGAAGTGCCAGCGCTGACTTGGACAGAGGCAAGGAGAATTATTTAGTCCATCCATTGTGGCAGCACCGATGCAAGAAATGGCTGTAACTGGCCTACGCAGGACAGATTTTCCCACACCTGAACTGGGGGTGTGCGCGCATTTCCTTCGACATTACTCACCCTGCTCATCATCGCAACCACAACCATTTTTTTCATTTGCACAGTTTAACAGTTAAAAGCCCAACTGGTTTGGGGTATGGAAGGTCTTCCTGTAAGATCCTCTTAAGAACTGAGATCCAGAGATTTTTTTGCTTTACAGCCTGCCTTTCTTTTTTTTTAAAGAACTCAAAGCAGCTTACATCCTGCACCTGCTCTCAATTTTATCCCCAGAACTGCAGCCCTGGGAGGTAGATGGGGCTGAGGGTCTAACTGGCCCAGAATTACCCAGTCGGCTCCATGGCTGAGTGGGGACTAGAACCCAGATCACCCGAGTCCAGACTCACGCTCTTAACCACCACACCACACCCTCCTCCAAGCAAGCCGCTCCACCAGGACAGCCTATCTGCAACAGGAGCACTATTCTCCTGGTGTTGCCTCTCGTTCCACGCATCTCTTCTTCCCGCCAGATAAACATACCAGACCCTGCTGCCAAGCTGAAGTCTGGATCTCCAGCTGACTCTAAAACCAGCTGGCAACAAGCACCCACAGGGATGTTTTTTGTTCTCTGTGCTGCTTTCACCTTTCTGCCACCTGGACGTTCCCGGCTGAGGCAACGGGCCCCTTCCAAGAGCCCCTCCCTCTGGTTTCCCCCAAGGAGCTCACCTTCGGCCAGTTTGGCCATGAGCTGCAGCTGGGAGCCGGTGGTGCCGAGATTCAGGGCTGCACGGTCAGGCTCGTCACCGCCATCGGGGAAGGTGATGTCGGTGGTGCCGTCCAGGCGCTCGGTGACTTGCCCCACCCGCATGGGCCGGCCGGCCAGTTCAAACCCATTCAGCTGCTCCAGGGCACGCCGGGCACACTCTGCCTCTGCAAACTGAGGGAGAGAACCGGCAGACCCTCACACAGGTGCCTCAAGAGGGAGGCACCAGGGGGAGGAGCCCCTCCACGCAAAACGGGAGGCAACGGATACCTACCGTGATAAAGCCGTAACCCTTGGACTGGCCGGTATCCTGATCGCGCATCAACACGATGCTGTCAATCTGTGCGCAAGAAAAAGGAGGTGCATGTCAGAGCGCGGTGAGGTGCACTGCATGCTCCACCCCATCACCATTTCCTTCCTTGACTGCGACCCCCAACCTTGCCAAAAGGCTCAAAGATCCCACGCAGCATCTCTTTGGTGATGTTGCAGTGAAGGGAACCAACGTAGAGCCGCATGGGGCCCCCACTGCCTTTTTGAAGGTTGTTAGCCATGGCCGCCAGCCGGTTCTTCTCCGCCTAAGGCCCAGACAAAAGGGAGAGGGAGAGGTTAGAAGCAGTTCCAGGTAGCCTGCAAGATGTTTAAGAGTATATAAGAAATGTATTGGCTGGTTTTCCAAATGTGGCTCTCTCAAGGTAGCTAGTTAAGAAATAAATCACAGCTTAAAAGCCAACCACCATAATACATGTTCTTTCGCTCCATCACACACCTGCTTATACCAGGACCTCAGCTATACATCCTTCCCTATCAAAATTCATTCTTTTCAGTACACCCTTTTATTTCTCCCCTTCTCCTCCAAATTCCACGTAGTTTCCATCATGTCTCGTACCTGTGAGGCCTGGACGATGATGGGAACACCAAGGAGACGCTGTCCGGTCAGCCCAATGGCCAAAGGTACTGACTGGATCTCACAGAACTCCACATAGGCAATGCCCTTGGAGCGACGGGAGTTTCGGTCAGAGATGATCCGTACATCACGCACCTGCCCAAGGGAGAAAACAAATTAAATGAGAGACTGCACAACTGCAAGACCCCAATAGAGAGAGGCTCGGCATCATTTTATTTTCTGCCAATACGCTTGCCGCTGGGTGAAACACGAAAGTGAAGCGAAAGCATTCAGTCTGCATCTGAAGGGGTAAATTAAGGATGGTGAACCCGCTGCTGGACCACAGCTCCCATCACTGGACTGCCTACCATGCTGGTTGGGGCCTATACAAGTCGAAGTCCAGTTTGCAGAAGGCCAGTGGTTTGACCCACTCCAAGGACTGAAAGACGCCAGCTGCTCACGGGTGAGGAGGAGGAGAATGCTACCTTGCCAACAGCGGAGAAAAAGTCCTCAAGGTCGCGCGGGCGAATGCGGGCAGCCAGCTGCATGCAGAACACTGTGCGGGCATCACGCTCCTCTGGGCTCAAGCTGCCCAAGGGCTCCCTGTGGGGACAACAGAGCTGCTCAGAGGCCGGGGGAAGGGTCTTTGCGTCCTCTCGGTCAAACAACAATCCCCCCCCACCCCTGCCCAACACAGCACTCACCGAAGGGGGCTTTTCTCTCTGTACAAGGGGCTCTTGCTGTGTCCAAACCGCCGCCTGCAGAAAAAGAAAGAGGATGCAATGCAAGGCAGCCAACGTTAACGCTGGCACAAGGAACGGCACGAGGGCAGCCAAAAGGTGTGCTGGAGCAGGTGCAAAGTTACCTGCTTGACTCCGAAGTCAAAAGGAATTGTTCCAGGTGAGGCAGGGGCCTGGATACGAGGAGCAGTGCCCTGCGCTCCAGGCTCTCCGGTGCCACCGCACCATGTGCCCACCCACTGATGCTACTGGGGAAGCGGGCTTATGAGCCGGAGTCTGAGAGCGCCCCCAGCAGGGCATTAGGACCCCTGGCGCAGCAGGTGCGGCTGAGCCTCCCGCCCAGTTCAGGCGCCGATCACCACCAGTTCAGCTCCGGGGAGGTATCGGATGACCCCTCGTCCCTCAAGAGGACCGCTGCCATGCCCCTTACCCAGGTGGTGGGGGGCTGCGGTAGCGCACTCGTTCATCCCGCCGACGCTCCCTGCTGCGGGATCTGCTGCCCCGCCTACGATCCCGGCTGCGGCTCCGGTGGCGGCTGCGGCTCCGGTGGCGGCTGCGGCGGTCCCGGCTGCGGCTGCGCCTACGATGGCGGTCTCTGTCCCGACTGCGGCTACAATGGATTCAGAGTTCCATCTTTATTAACATTTGTATAATAATGCTTTAAAGCCTCTGCTTAAAAACAATCACGACAGCAGCCCACAATTTATACCAAACAACGCAAACATTAGAACTATGTAATTTAGAGATGTGTCCTTGCACCTCTGCAAAAGCCAAGGCAGTGGGAGGCAATTGTAGGGGCTGAGCTTTGGAGGCGACACAAGAAAAAGCACGTTCTGCAACGCCTGATAAACAGGCCTTTGCTGGTCACGGTGCCCTCAAAAGGGTATCTTAGGCATATCTACTCAGGCAGGTTCCCATGGACAGCTGGACTATCGGGCTTTTTATTAAGTATTCAGCTTTAAAGGTTTAAACCAGCACCTGAAGTTGGACATGGAAACTACTGGCAAGCAGTACAGGTCTTTCAAAACAGGTGTAATATTGTCTCCCCCCTCGTGCAGTGAGTGGAGCATCCCAACACCCTTCAAGGACCGCCTCAGGTAGGGCACTCAGCCACTGCTGAACCCTAATGTTTAGAATCAGAGAGGAATACAAGCTGCACTGGGGAGAAGGGGAACGCTGCCTTGGGCCACACCTCCCTTTTAGAGCAGGTGTGGACAACCGGTTCCTGCTGAAGGCCATGTTCCCTCAAGGTAACCATTTCTAAATAGGTAGCTATGTTATTAAAAGCAAGAGCCTTTTTAATATGCTTTTAAATATACTAAAAAGTAACAATTTTAAGTCATAGGTATGAACTGCAGGCCTGGGGCCAAACCCAGTCTTCCAGGCCCCCCCACTTAGCTCTGCCCCATTCCCACAGCCTCACTCCCTTTCCCAAACCATCAACTGAGTGGCAATTTCCAGGCTTTAGGTGAGTCCCCCCTCCCCATCCTAAGAGGTTGAAATTCCTTTCCTGAGGCTTAGTGACAGGAAGAGAGTGAAGCCACAAGGTTCTGGTACTTCTGACCCCAGCTCCTTTGGCTGCCCTGCCTTAAGGCACCACAGGGGTCTTTTCCTTGAATTCCCACATGCATAATGTCAAGGGCTGCATGTTGGTGATGCACAACGCCAGACCCAAGAGTGCATGGGCTATCCCCTCTTCTTGCCAGGAAAAGGTTCCACTACTTGCTGATTGCATGGAGAGGGCTTCTGAAATTAGCCAAAGGACAAAGGGTACCTGCTCAAGAGTTACAGGGTCCCTAACCTAGCATATTACAGGGTCACAAGGCATGGTTAAGCAAGCTGGGGGGGAGTAACCAGCTCCCCACAGAGTAACTGGAAGTAAAACTTAAGAAGGGAAGCAGGGAAGGCATAAAAAGCCTTCACCCAACTACACCGATGGTCAGCGATGGCAGCTGTGGACCAACCCTGGACCATGAACAGCCTGGAGCGAGTCCAGCAATCTCTCTCTTGCTGGTTCAACACTGCATTTGCTACTCTTCTAAAGAAAGGGGACCCAGAATGAAACCGAGACAGGCGAAGTAAACCATATGAACGAAGAGGCAACTAACGCACACACCGGTGCTAGTCCACAGGTCCCATGTGATTCAGTCCCAACCAAAATTCCCAAATCCGGCCGAAATTATGAGAGAAAGTTCTGGGCACACAACACGGGCGGATCTGCTGCGTGGCAAGTTGCCTTCCTCCCGATTCCCTTTGGCTGCCCTCAGATAGACAGGCGGCAGCACGCTGCCAGGAGCGTCTTCCCACGCCAATTAGTACCGCAAAGGAGACGAGCCCTCCGCCCCCGGTTTTGCCCCCTGCCCCAGCCTGGCTGCCGACCCATCTACTTCACCTGCACAACCAGCCCTACCTATGCCTGTGGTCACGGCTCCTGCTACGACTCCTGCTCCTCTTCTTTTTGCTGCTGTCAGGAAAGAGAGAGATGAGAAATGTGCTGGAGGAAGGAGGGGGAAGGTGATGCCAGAGGGAGCCGCTGACTCACCTGCTGCTTTCCCCACTGCTGCTGGGGGCACTGTCTTTCTTTACTTCTTTTCCTTGCTCCTCCTGAGGTGGCTGGGGAAAAGGGTCGGAAGGAAGGAGGTCAGTGTGCGGCCCACCCCTGCCTGCCTCCCTCTCCGTCTCGAAGGCTCTCCCCTTTCTGCGTCTCCTCCCCATCTCCCGATCGATCGCTTTCATACGTTACCTGTGCTGTGGGGGGATCAGCCGGTGGCTTTGAGGGTCCTGGCTGGGCCTGGAGCAAACACAGGAGGGGTGGGCCCAGCAGGAAAGGGTCACTGAGAAACACAGGGAGAGGGGGCACACAGACTCTGCAATCCTCACCCCACTTCAACTAAGGTCATTTCCCCATCATACTGCTAAGTATCCTTCTGAGATGGGGTAGTACACGTGAAGAAACTGGAGGAACGACTAAAAGTCCAACTAAGAAAGTCAGGTATTTTAGGAGGAGAACAAAGTCCAGTGGAGCAGGCCAGGATGCCAACCAAGCTTCACCTTTAAAAAAAGCTTGTCACTGTTTTGCCCAGTTAAGGTGGATAGAAGGAATTTCACATTACAGGTATGGGACACAATACTAGTATCTCCCTGCCCAGTTAATGCTTGAATAGTTGTTCAAGAGCCATGAATGTGAACCGTTAAATCATTTTGGAATATCCTTAACTATGAGACAGAACTGTAATTCTTATTTAGTATCTATATTTCTCCTACTGACCACCTTAATGGTTGAAACTCCTTTGGGAATAGGTACTGCAAAGTACACAGAATACAAGCGTTTCTTAATAATGTTTATGTAGTGCCAGAGATCTTGATCACTTACCTTTTTAATTGTCAAATTATTCTAAAGACAACTTACATATTCATAAAATTATTCTATATTTTGATGCATACACAAGTCATTTCCTAACTTCATTTTTGCTTAAGGACTGGGAAATATTTATTCTCTTCTTTGTGCACATGCTTACAAATCCCCTCACCATTAGTTATGCTAATAAGGCTGATGGTGTTGCGCCTGTTCAGATATTTTGGGCTACAAGTTGTCCATCCTGTCTTGCTGTACAAAAAAAGCAAAGTTTTAGCCACTATTTAGTTTGCTGAAAATACCAGTTAAGAGTTAACTGAGAGAACTCAGTATTTCTTCAATTGTCAAAATAACATTTTGTGGACACATTTCCCCAGAAAATATTCTGATTTCTAAGACAAAAATACTGCAATTGTAGCATCTTACTAGATGTGTTCCAACTCACAAATATATATCCCCAGTTACAGAATTTTCACCTCGGTATCAAGGAATGGGTGAGGGCTTTTGGATTTGAACTGCATGGACCTAGGTTCCTTGGAGATTCCTTTGCCACGGCGGCAATTACAGCTTTAACTGACCTGCACAACAAATACCAGGCAAGAGGGTGGGGTGGGGGGCACCGGCAAAGTCATAGCTCTATTTTACATGAGACTTGCTTCCCAGGAACAGAATTTGAAGCACTTTAGATTAACCCTGAAAGGGGTCTCTCCAGCCAGTACACACTCTTGGCATACTTTACGCTGCTGCAAAGTTTGCATGTTATCTGGGAGGAACAGGAGACTGGTCTAGGGCTTGTGTGGGGAGTGGAGAAGACCGAACTACTGGCTAACAGAAATGAAGAACTAAAACAAGCAATGAAGAACTAAAACAAGCAACTGAACTCTACTGATCCATAAAGCCTGTCCCAGAATGTTCCTGATTATCATTTAGGCTATGAAGGCTAAAACATTTGTATCTTATGCTTATAGCAGTGTCCCAGGGTTCTAGACAAAATACCGCATTATGCATTCTTGGTAGCATGGCAGGAAATACTTCTCTACAGGCTGGGCCTGCTGCTGGCTTCAAGATTCCAGTCCTCACCTCCTCTTTCTTGTAAGGAGCCTCCAGCATGGCTTCTATCACAATATCAAAGTCATCTGAGGCCATGCCGTCCTCATGGCTCTGTAAGGAAGAAAAACAAAAGACTTAGATTACAAAGAATCCTTACACAAGGGCCAACACCACCACCATCCCAGTGGAAGAGAGAAGGTGGTGAGAGTGGATACTCACTGGGTCCTGGGATGGATTGGGGAACGCCGGATCCATGGCTGGCCCAAGTGGGTGGGCTCCCCACCACCCCGAGACACAGGAACGGCTACTGCAGATGGGTTTCTAGCAGGCCAAGAATTCAGTCACAGCCTGGAAAAGAGAGGCGTGTTACTGAAACTGGAAAAAAAGGCTACGTAGGAAGGGTGAGGACCACACATGTTGCTTGGATACGGTTCATTCTAGATTGCAGAACAGAGTTGCATTCTAGAACCTAACCTGCCAGTCTGGAAACCAACCAGTAAACTATGGAATTCTGAAAGAGCAACAAACAAGCATGAAAAAGCCTTTCAAGCTGCATTCCAGCCAGCTGCACAACTAAGGTCCTATGACAACCTGCCCTTCCCTCTTCACCTGTTCTACAATTTATCCTAAGAAATTTTCCCTCTACTCACAGAACTATCAGAACATGCCTCAGAGTCTAGAATAAACTGACCTCTACTTGTCCCACTAGATTACGGTGCACTTCTAAAATACTGATTGCTTTGGGAACGGAACAGGAGGGAGAAAAAGACAAAGACATTCGGTTTGACAAGTTTTTAAGTCAACGGACTGGGAAAGCAAGACTGAGACAACATTTTCAGGTGAGGAAAGGCTACACTGACAGGCTGGATGTCCACATGGTGGGCATGTCATGAGTGGAGCCGGCTGGTGCTGGAGGTCAGACTAGATGGCCCGGGAGACCCCTTCTGACTCGCTCTGTTTCTATATTTCTGTGTTTTACTTTTAACTCACTTGTGCTTATTTCTATGGGACTCTGCTGACGCCTGCACTCATTAGACATGACCCTTTGTACACTTATCTGGAAGAAGCCCCACGGACTTCAAAAAAATGATTCCAAGCAAACTTCTACAGACAAGCTTTTAGCAGAACAGGACTGGCACTGCCTATTTCCCTACAACAGTGGTTAGCTGGAAGTTAGCTCTCCAGACTTAGAAGTCCCTGACTGTACAGCCAATGGTCCACTGAATTCCAACATGTCAGGAAAACTACTTTCTGCCTGCCCCCGTTCTACAAACAGGAAGATTTCACAGGCAGTATAAAATTTTACACTGATTCTCGTCAAAGCATTGTAGCAGTTGAGATTCCCTCCCAACAGGAGTGTTTCTCAACCCTTCTGAACTTCAGCAGTCTCCTAAACTTACTCAAGTCATCTAAATTGCTCATCAGCAACCATTTCTTCACCAAGTGAGCATTAGGAAGCTCTGTATGTGGCCTCATGTATGTCAGGAGTGTAAAGATCTTGACACCAAGGTATTAATCCAAAACTGACATTAGAAGGACCAGAAGTGGGCATCTCAAACTCCCTAGAGAAGCCAGCCAGGACAAAGGATATGAAAGGGGGAAGTGCTGTGGCCAGAAGCTCTTGTGCCTTTCTTTGACACAGTTTTTACAGTTAGCAGTACAATAAGGAGCTGCAACATTGACCTTCTATTGTTGGTTCTAACTGCTACCCAGTCCCCTTCCTCCCTTGAACTTCCCTTTGAAATTGTGAACGGCTACCCTAAGAGATCTGATAATAGAACCAGGTATGCTTAAGATTAAGAACCACCTGCTTCTTTCAGATGTAATTAATATAGTTGCAAAAATGATGGATGGTAACACACAGCCTGTAAATATGAGGTGATAATTATTATTTCATTTCTATGCTACCACATAGCCACAGCTCTCTGGGGAGTTTATAACTGTCTAGGAGATGTTTTACTCTGAAATTCTCAAGTACATGTATGGGAAGGAAACCACTCTACAGCACTCTTTAAAGACATCAGAGTTCGCAGTTCTTGCCTCTGGGCAACTGAATTTACAGTATTATCCCCAAGAGGCCCCAGCACACCACACTTCTGTCTTGGGACTTCCCGAGAACTGTTGCTCCAACAAAAGGACTGAGCCACTTACTCTAGTCTAGCACAACAGTGGAAAATTTCTTGGGACACAGAAGAATATTTAACTGAGCAAGCACTTTCCACTGAATTATCCAGGCAATGGATATGTGAAGACATGGAAAAATACCGGGTGTAAAACAACCTTTCCCCCACCCTATTCCCTGCAAAAGATAGTCATCCTTGAGGGGAAAAGGTTTTTTTTTTTTTAATTCTTCCCAGGCCTTCACACTTCTGAAAACCAGAAAGACCAAGTGGCATGTATTGGAAAGCCCTGTGCAAGAAACTCCTTGCTCTCTCTGTAGAAGCTCCTACCATTTCTTGCAGGAAAGGCAGCTTTGAAAGAACAGACTTTCTACTGAAGAATTAAAAGTGCCAGGCACAATTGACCAAAACTCATAGCTCCTACATAACTCCATAACTTGTACTCCAGTGCAAACCTCCTGCCAACCCCACCACAAATGTAGGACAGCATCCTTAGCTTCTACTTGCTTAAATCATATGAACTCTGGGAAACTGAAAAAAATGCCAAGTAGACTGCACATTAAGTGAATGCATGTGTATTTGCCTAGGATTTGGGCTCCCTTATAACAAACAGCCTTTTGAAATGTGTCTAGTCTTAATAAAAGCTCATGGAGTAATATCTGGATACTGCTGTACCCAGGTGGGGCAACACATTTAGCTATCTTAGACCAATGTTCCAGGCATCCATGGCACAATTTTTTAATTATTCTAGCAAGGCCAAGATTCAGAGTTGCCAAGTTCTATGCTACAGAATAAATAGCGGAAGCTACAATATGATTGCACTAGTCTGCACTGCAGAAAGCTAGCACTGTAAAATTAGAATAACGGATCTAACCAACTTTTACTGGGAATTCAACTGGACCCATGGGATCTTCCAATCTTCATAATGTTGGAAGCAGGACTGGGGAACCCACAGCCATCAGATATTGTTGGATTAACTTTCCTGCCATCCATGAACATGTTGACTGTAGCAGGTAAGAGCTAGGAGTATAACATCCAAAGGGCCAAAGGTTCTCCACCTTCCCTAAGCAGATGCAATGTTTAAATGTCTTTATCAAGATGACTGACCCTCCAAGCTTAAAGGGTTGTTCCCTCCCTAGACACTCTTTGCTCCTTATTTTAGAACATCCACTTTGAACCAAATCAACTGCAGCTTTAATGCTTCATAATCAAATATTCCAGCTTGCATGTTTTCTACTTGGAAATCCACCAGTAGCTTCATAGAAGGCATATACCTGCAGCTCCAAATGCATTGCCTCATATGAATATTCCTAAATTACCTCCCCACAACCTAGTGCTACCCAAAAATGTTAGCTGGCAACACCAGGAGTTGTAGTTCAGAGCATGTACAGTGGCAGACTGAGAAAGGCTACTCTACAGAAGCCACATGGACTATTAGAGCACTTAGTGGATAGTCCTGAGTCCCCTTAGTAACGAAACAAGACACACTTCTCTTCTCATCCTCATTTGTTTACTAGATTTACTTGTTCTGGGAAGTTACGTATGCAGTTGGATATAGCTTATTTGTGTCCCCAATGCAGTGCCCAACCAGATGCATAGGACTGCAAATCCCAGTATTCCTGACCTGTGGTCACATTGACTAAGACTTAACGAAGTGATATTCAACACATCAACATGGTAAAGGATTGAGGAAGGCTGTCCTATATGTTTCCTTAGTTTTAGACTTTCTCTCATGTAATTCTGAAACTTTCCGGAGTCCCATCCACCCAATCTAAAGGCAGGCACCTTTCGCACTGCTCCGACACTCTTTCCTAAAGCGATCTTTCCAGGGAACTCCAGCCACTACCCAGGCCTTTTCTTAATAGATCACATACTCCTCACAGATCACTTAATACGCTCTTATCATCTGCTCCTCTCAAACATGAAAATTAAACCAAACACAGAAACTTGCTCACAACCGTAAGTTGCCAGGGTACACAAAGTGGGGGGTTTTTCCAATCCAAGTTCCTATTCGCAAGGACGCAAGCAGAGAAATGGCAATTTCTGCACTTTAAGATCGCAATCCAACACGCATTCCCCGTAAAGTAAACCCCAGTAAATGAAGCAGGCTCTCCTCTGAGTAAACGTACGCAGGCCTAACGCCAAAGAAGAAAGGAAGCTCAACAGGATAGGATGCCATCTTGTACCTGAGGTATCCAGGCCTCCCAGTCTCCCGCTTCCCATTCACTTTCGCCACAGCACCGCCTTATGTCCTGCTTTCTGCCTACAGCAGCTCTCGAAGCGTCTCCCACGTATTGTAACACACGTTGTATACACAAAGGAGACACTAGACAGTGGTACGTCTGAAGCGCTCTCGAGTTTCCTGGAACTCCAAGTCACAACTCGCTCCCGGCAAAAGGATCAACCTCGCCGCCCGCGTCATACCCAGCGCACGCAATCGCGGAGAGGAAATAGCACGGCTGGCTAGCGCTCTCATGGCGCACACACCGCCATGTTCGGCAAACCCGGCTCTCGCCTCCGAGGCACCATCTTGTTACCTGCGCCCCCCCGCCCCCATATCGCCTACCTGGCCTCCGCCCCCCTCCCCCACCCCTGCGGGGAGGAAAAGAGAAGCCACCCGAGAGGTGAGGCCACGCCCCCGCCGGAGCCCCGCCCCTCGCCCCCTCCCGGCAGCTGCTCTGGCGCGATTCGCGCTCCCCCCGTTCTCTCCTCAGAACCGTGGGAGTTCTAGAAACCCGTCCGGCTGACGTCACCGCCGCGGTCGTGACGCCACAGCCACCGCCGCTACCCGTTCAGCGGCTCCGAGCCCCGCTTCAGGCCTCTTCCTCGAAGTCACTCGCTCGCTCACCCACCTCCCCCTCCCTTTTGGCCGTTAGATCCCGGCAATCTTTCGGCCCGGGTCGGCTCCGAGTCTTTCGGTTTCTCCTCAGACGCGGCCGCAACAGCAGCAGCAGCACCAGCGATGCTAAGATGGCGGCGGACACTTCTCCCTCCAGAACCTTCCCCCTCCCTTCTCCTTCTCCTCGCGGGGGGGCCGTGGTGCGCAGGCGCGCGTCTTTGACACTATTGATTGGCTAAGAGGGGAGGAGGAAGAACGAGACGTGTGGAGGGGAGGGAGAAAAGTTGGATGGTAATTGGCCCGGCTGCGGCGAGAAGGCGGTATTTCCATCTGTGACGGCGATGCTGATTCGATAATGGCTCAGAAAGACGTGGGTTGGGTTTTCCTATCTTTCCGCCAACCCCCACTTCTCGGCTCAAGTGAAACCAACGCTTGTAAGTTGAAGGAGGGTTAAAGGCGGGATCTACTTACAGTTGATTGGCCAAACGAATGGAAGAACAGTTAGAGCGAAGACCGATTGGATAGAAGAGTGGAAAAAAATCCCAGCGGCCTTGTTCACAACGCCGATCTTTATTGGCGAATGCTACTGAGGGGCAGAGCAAAGCTCCGCCAATCAACATTTCAATTCACGAAAGCACGGCCAGCCTCCTTCGCTGATTGGACAAGATAGTCAGGCGGCAACCGAAATCCTGATTGGTTGCCTCGCCGCCGCGGCTGTTGTTGTTGTTGTTGTGGCAGGGCGTTTTTTCAGGCAGGTGGTCGAAGGTCACCAAACTCGCTTGCCGAAAGGGGGCGGCGACTGCGCAGTTTCCATAGCAACAGCGGCCGAGCTCGCTGGGCTCTTACGGCCCAATGGCTGCCGCAGGAGCCAATCGCCCGCCCCGCGCAAGGCGAGCCCGCCCCTCCCGGCGGCGCCTGTGCTTCAAGATGGCTTCCCTCATGCCAACCCCTCCAAGCCCAACGTCGGGGGCACTAACGGGCAGCCGCCTCCCCCGCCGCTTCCAGGCAGGAGGAGTCCCAGTTCCTACTGGGAGAAGCTGGGGATTGAACCTCGGCCACTCTGTGTCTAGGCAAGCTGCACACCTTGGGCAGCATTTGCTCCACCTGCAAACCTTTGTTTCAGCCACTGGGATATTTATTTATTTATTTATAACATTTTTATGCCACACCCGTCGCCGAAGCCTCGGGGCGGCTTACAACAGATGATACATTGTCATCTGCTCTTCATTGGTCACAGTCCTGTTGGCTCACTCATTTCCCCCTCGTGTACAGGAATCTGGTATTTGTTGCTTTGAGCGAATCTCTGCAAAGCCCATTGTTTCAGTCTTCTCCAACCTGGTGCCCTGCAGAATGTTACGGTTGCCTGTAGGGGGGAGGCAGAGCATGTGGAAGGCTGCATGAAACGTTTGACCCTTGTTGTGTGACACCTACAGTCAGAAGGGGTTAGGGAATGCAACAACCGTCCAACAACTGTGGATCAGGGCAAAGGTCCAGCACAAGTGCACTTCTGGCACAAATAGGGTCTTGGAATTGTGAACCTCTTTTTCAGCCCCCACATCCAATACTCAACAGGAGCAGCAAATGCCTTTCAACCCAAGGACTGAGTTCCCTTTTGGAGACGCTCTGGTGCGCCACAGTCCATAGAGGGGAGAAAAAGGGTGCAGCCCAAACTACCAAGAACAAGCTTTTTTTTTCACGTCAAGCTTACTGACAGTAACTAATTGGATGTGGCGACGAACTTTCTTAAAAGCCAGGAAACCATTTGAGAAGTGGTAGTTGCCGGTTAGACCCAGAGGCCCTGATCTAGCTCACGGGTTCTTCACCCCTGCTCTAGACAGGAATGCTCTATTTTGCTATCATGGCCGGCATCTAGCAATAGATGTACGTACTATGCCATCAAACTTGGTAATACTGTCTTAAAAGCCATCCGAAGTCTGCAGTTGTGCCCATGCCATACAACTGAACTCCAGAAAGGCTGCACCACTTTACACAGTTCTTGCTTCCTCACGGACAGCAGATCTAAACACACATTTCAGTGACTTTATTGAAATTCCACTGACCAGAAAAAAACACGATCAATACCAGAGAAGGATTCGAACAAAGGATGTTCTCCTGACCTTCTCCTGCTGAACACCTGATGCCTCAATACGGGAAAGGAAAAAACCAGTCTCTTGCAGTAACTCTGGAGCGGAGGGTCTTTTGTGTCTCGAGTTGGAGGCAAGAGGAACTTTAGGGGAAAGGGCCGGACTGCTGTTCACAGTCCAATGGTGTAGGAACGTCCGGTGGGATTGTGGATGACAGAGCATGATGGAGAGACCACAGCCCACTCGTACCACACTTTCTTGGAGTTGCTGCAACGCCAGAAGGCCACTCGGACGCGGTCCCCTGCCTGTACGCCTATGGGTTGCTGTGGGGAGAAAACCACTGTTAATATGTTTCCACAGATCCTAACCAAAGCCCTAAAAGTTGTAAAGTAGGCACGCCTTCATCCTTCCCCATTCCTTTCAATATTTCCCGTGAGTAAATATGAAAGAAATACGATTACAATTCTGGAACATTTTTTGTTCTGAGGAGGAAGTCGGACTCGGCAGCAGCTCTTCTTTCCTCCGTTCATAGCAGTTGTATACAGATTGTTATGATTGCTGATTTTGTTGGCTGCAAAAACCAGTTCATAGAAAAATCCCAAACCCCCCACATACCTTCGACCACCCCAATGTACCAACACAAGGAAAAAAGGCATAAAAAAACAAAATGGAGAAAGCCAAGGAGAATCAAAACAGCACAGGAAGAGGGGTGGAGACCAAAGGCAATGCAAAACCCAGGAACAGCGTCAGAAGCATAGCTTCTTTTGTCTCAGAAAATAGAAATCAAGCGTCCTGGAACACAACAATATTCGTCCTCAACAGAAGTGCAGGTTTCCCTAACAAAAAAACTCCTTAGCACTCCATGTAATAATGTCCAATCTGAAACATACTGTCCCAGACGGAGCCTTTAAGGAAGCACTTACCTTGATGGGGAAGAAAATGGGGAACCATGAAAACATTCCTGGTGAGTGAGTCTCAGGCCGAATACCTAGGAGGAGGGAGGAGGACACTGAAAGAGACACCCTCAGCCCCATCAAGCGATCATTACGCTCTGCTTCTCTTTCCCAGCCATGAAGAATTTCATGTCTCGCCCCTCGCCTTACTCAGAGTGATGTCTCCATAGAGAGTCGTCTCAAAGTAGCCAGCAAAACCGTGAAGCACTGTGTTCACATCGACCTGGAACTCGAGGGACTGGTAACGGTTGTTGTCTTTGACAATGTCTACAAAACAGAAAAGACCGATTGGGGGGGCTGAGGCACTGACATCCCCACGCAAGGAGACTCAGATGCGCAAAACCCTATCCTGTAAAGGTGGGGGGAGCAGGTGTTCCCTACCAGCTCTGGGGTGTGGGTCAACTGAGGCTTTACGGTGTGGCAAACACCATCCTGTCCTCCCATCAGCAGGAGGGAAGGCAAGGCTAGCCCAGGCCCCAGTCTCTGCAACTCAGCAGGCCTACCTGGATTCGGGTGCTTAAAGGAAAAGCAAGCTTTTGGAGGTGCTAACTGGTGAAAGTTGTGAAGTCGGACAACATAGGGCATTTCAAACTGGGCCTGGAGAGGAGAAAGGATAAAACAAAACATGCTCATTTGAAAATTCTGTCTCACACACAGGCAGAAAGTTCTTCTTATACCCAACCAAATCCAGTTAAAAGGTTCATAATGTCTTCCCCAATCCTGACCTTCCAGCTTCCCTGGAAAGAGGACGGGTAGCCGTCCAAAATGTTCAGGGCATCTTTCGAACAAATACTGACTCTCTTCAACCACTGATTGACTGACTGAAAGTGCTGAATTCAGAAGAGCATGGAGCAAGGCACTGATCTCTCCCATCACTACAGACCATGTTACTACAAGTACTATGTCTTTACTCTGACTCCTTCATATGTGCATTAAAACCAAGCTACTAGTTCTCAGGGTACAAACTCTCCACACTGGACTAGCTCTAGGCTTGTGCCACCTAGAACTGTGCTGAAAAGGTGTAAGTTTTGCTTTTTAAACACTAAGCTTCTGCAATCCATAAGACTATGTGCCTAGGCTTGAAAACATGTGAAAAATGCAGGTGAAGCTTCAGAATTCATGGAATTCCCTGGGCTAACTGAGCCAAAAAGGATTTCCAAGCGCTGTCATGCACAGTTATTTTCTCCTTTCTGTGAACAGCGTTAAGAAAATCTATCATTAAAAACCTATGCACATTTTACAGGTCTGTATTATTTCCTGGAATGATATAAAAAGACAGAGTGAAAAAACTTAAAATTTGCAATACAGATACAAAACAAAACACACACAAACCCAAAATCCCTTATAGAGTAAGAATACGTGTATTTATTCTTGTATTTATTTAGTGAATACTAACTGCAAATTACCTCAGGACCCATTACTGAAGAACCAAACTGGTAAAACAAATTATTTTACCAGTTTATTTTATTTTACCAGAACATATTATTAACAAGTAACCTTGCAAGTTGTAATAAGCATCCTCAGGTGGAACCAGCAAAGGGAAAGCAGACCAGACAAATGCACTGTGATCTCAATACCCTCCTCAGAAGCTCAGGACATGGTCCTATGCATGTTTAGACAGAAAAAAGCCATACAACTGCCCGCATTCCTTAGCCAGACCTTCTTCTGTCTACACGTGCATGTAATTCCTCTCCAGATGCAAAAGCAGTATTCAAAGTCAGCCGTGCCTGCATTCATGCAAGCACTGTGCCTCACAGCAACGGGAGTTTGCTCGGAGAGGCAAAGAAAATACCTTACAAGGCTGCATTTCTAGTAAACAGGTCTGATATGCCTAGCGGCTGTGCTGGGCAGCCTTCTCAAGTATCTATTCTGCCTTATGGACTTGAGATAGTTGAGTGCCACCCCCGCAGCATCATGCATGAAATGATACATGGGGTCAGAGTGAAACCATGTCATTATCCAAAGTATGTCCAAACACCTTGGAAGAATATGGCCAGATATTTAAATGCAGCCAAAACAACAATCTAAACACATCTACTGAAGGACTTAGCTCTGTTTTATAAAACCTCACGCCATAACAAATGTGGTAACCACAAGAATCTTGGCTGCTTTAGCTGAATTTAAATTTCTGCTTTTGTATCCTTCCAAATAGGTGTTCATACATAAAATTAAATAGTTTCCTTCTTTTCACCCTTTTATCTAATTTTTACTTGTGGCTAAAATTAGTTCCATTTTCTATCTCTGGTTCTTCTCTCTCTCTCTCTTTCCTTCTGAGACCACAGATTCTGCTTAGCCTCCCTACAGAATTGTGACTTTCCTTCAACACGGAACAACCCCGGAGCTGCATCAGAGGGGAGAGGAAGTCCTACCTCGGGGTCTCGGTCTTTCTCACGACAGGCACGCACTTCGTTGTAGAGCTTCGAGGACGAGATTGGTCCCAGGAACGAGGTATAATCACAGGGGATGCTCACTCCCCCTTCTGCATAGGAAGAGAAGTTAAAGAGCGTCAGGTGGTGGTCCCTCCCGCTTCACCTGCTGCCAAGCTCCACAAGGCTGAACTGAGGGAGGGAGGGAGGGAGGGAAGCAGAGCCGTTCCACCAGCCGCCTTGAAAGCCGGCTTCGTTTTTTCCTTTCCTTCCCATCCCCCTTTCCCGGTGTGTTGTGTCTTTTTAGAGTTGAAGCTAGGGACGTGTGAGGAATCAACCCGTGGGTGGGGAGTCTGTTGGATTCCCTGGGCTTGGCTTCCCAGACCCCAGTCGGCTTTGCAGCAGCCCAGAGACCCAGTTCCTGGAGTGCGCCCAGCATTCCAAGGGCGTTGCAAGTAATCAAACCCCATTCACCGCAGGCACAACACCCCCTCTCACGCGCCAGGAACGCCCGATCAGATGGCGGCTGCTCCTGGCGCCGAAAAAGGCCGGTTACGGGGCGCTCACCTGAAAAGCAGCTGCCCCCAACCTCTGTGCAAGCAGCGTCCCTCTGCCATGCCAACTGCAGCCACCTCTGGGGCTGCGCAACTGATGAGGCAAGGCAGCTGCCGGATGCCCAGCTGGGGCCCCATGAACTTTCGTGCCCTTCCTCTCAGCCCCCTCTGGAGGGCCTGGCCAAACCCAGAAGGAAGCTCACGAGTGCGAGGAGGGATGGATTCGGGCAGAGTTAGCCCCAGTCCCGCTCCAAGCCTTCGCTCAGCGCAGGCAAGCTGCTCCGGAGCCCTTCTTGCGCGAGGAGTGGGGTGAAGATAGCAGGCCGATAAAGAGAAGTTGCTACGGCTGCGTGGAGGTTGGAGCCCAACTCACCCACCGAGGGTGACGATGCTCCCCCTCCGCCCTCTGATGCAGGAGGCCCAAAGGGCACCACGTGCCGTTGAGCTCCACCCCGACCGTGGGCCATCTTGGCTGCGCCCGCCCCCCCACCGCACCTTTGAGGCAATGCTGCGCGCCGTCCAGACACTCCGGGGATAGCTCGTTGTCAGCGAAGGAGCCCAGCAGTTCCGACACCATGAGGTCAGCCTTCTCGGGCGCTTCCCACTCCCGCATGTCGCAGGAGACCACCGTTACCTGGGAGCCCCACTCCTCGTACTGCCAGCTCTCCAACCTGCGGGGCGGGAAAGACGCCCCCAAGGGCTTGAGCCAGTGGCGGGATTTCTCCGTCATGCACCCAGCGGTCTTCGCGAGCGTTTGGAGCTGCTGGGCCAGTGGAGCAGGCAATGCCCAGGTGGAGCACCTCAGTCCCGCAGGTACAGGACTCGGTTCCATCAAGATCCCTTGCTAGCCCTTTCCCTCCCTCCCTCCGTGCTCCACAGCTCCCCTGCCTTGCCACCTGCCACCCCAACACAGGGATCCAGGTGGCTTCTTAAATTGCCCATTTTGCCTGTTGTGATCGCATTATCCTTGTGTGGCTTCGTAAGCCACTTGTGCAGGATTCGGATCTGGAAAGGGGACATGCAAGTACTTGTGATAACTTTTGTAAGAATGGAGAGCGAAGTGGTGGCTGAAAGGAGGTCCTGATGGGGGAGGAACCAGGTCCTGCTTGCGGGTTCCTCCTGGGCAGCCGGCTGGGCTAGAGGGCCCCTTGGCCCGGTCCAGCAGAGCTCCTGGGAGTGCTGGATGTTGCATCCGAAAGATGCACCAAGGCCCTTCGGGTGGAGCCTTTCGCACACCCCAGTAGGGAAAACCAGCAGGGCTGCGGGTTGCCCCCCTGGCCCCGCGTGGCAGAGGCTCTTCAAGAGCATTTGTCCGGCAATGCTCCCTGTTTCCCCCACCGCTGAGGATGGGGAAGTGGCGGCGATCGCTCTTGCGACTTCAAAGCTGGGAGGAAGGGGGTCGGCCGGTCCCGCTCACCAAAGGACAGTGCCAGACTCTTCTATGTAATGGTGATGGATACAAATTTAAAAAGAACAAGGGGGAAACGACGGTGCCACACTCAACTTGGCGGGCAGGCTATTGGAGCCTGTTTTCAAACAACCCCAAAATGAAAAATGCTGGGCCATGCACACTGAAAATATTGCGGCCAAGCCCTGCTTGCAGACTTCCACTTTAAATCTAAGATGAAATAACGGGGGAAGGAGAATGGAATGTAAGTCCAGACTCTCCCCACTTGCTGGTGCTGTGGAACCAGAGGGGATGTTCGCTTTCCCAAGTGGAAAAACAACACGAAAAACCAATGAGGGGGCCCCAAAGAGGTCCGCCTGGCACTGTCGTTACTGGTTTTTCGGCGCCAGGTAAAGACCTTTTTATTTAAACATCATTTTAATTGTTAAAATATATGATCTGGCCAGGGCAACTTCTTCTCCCTTCTCTTTCCTCCTCCTATATTCTTTATTTACTTATTTTATACTGTTAATTTTAATTTTATATTATTGTATCTCAGTGTATTTTTTGTATTTTTGTATTTATTGGTAATTTATTATGTTCTATTGTATTTCAATGTATCTTATTGTGTTGTAAGCCACCCCGAGGCTTCGGCAAGGGGCGGCATAGAAATGTTATAATAATAATAATAATAATAATAATAATAATAATAATAGTAGTAGTCGTCGTCGTCGTCGTCGTCGTCGTCTAATCTAACTCGCCAAACAGCACCCCTTTGTCTTTTCCCAAGGGGGTGATACGCAATGACCCACTAACAATGCAAGTACTACCACACTGTTACTGTAAAAGGTGAACTTTCCGATCAGCCCTTGGGCTCTCCCTCAGCTGACACCTAATAGCAACCATGGACTGTTCCCAACCCAGCTGGTCAGGGTAAGGATTCTCTTTCAGTACTGGCCTCCAAGCTCGCCTGGCCTTCCCCATCTCCTCGTCCTTCTGTCTCACGATGCTTAGATTGTATCGCTGAGGGTAGGAACTGCCTTCCTGCCACTGGTAAGCCTTCCCCGAGAGCCCCTTTGGCGAAGAAGTACGGCAAAAACGCTTTAAATAAAGGATAAACATCCGTCCAGGAGGCAAGGCAAAGCCCAGGTTGTAGGAAGACGGCCTCCTGCGCTTCTCACAGAGAGCAGCAGCTCGTGCTAGGGAATGGGCTTGGACCGAGGGGAAGCACTCACGTGACGATGGCGTTGGGGTTCTTCTCCACAGCATAGATCTTGATGTGCCGGTTGGCCTGTCGAGCGGCCCGCAGCGAGGCGTTCACGAGAGGGCCCCTCCCGGCGCCGAGCACCATCACCACCCTGAGGGTTTGGGGATGAAAAAAGAGAGCGGAGGAAGGCTCCGAGAGAGAGGAAAGCATTTTGAGCTCGCTCGTTTTCTTGTAGGAACCGGCCTGAGCCACACGGGTCACATTCACAGCACCAGCTGCCGCATATACCAGTTTATCGCACTTGCGGTAAATGAAGACAAGGTCGATAAATAAGGTGCACGGAACGGCTCGTCTTGTGATGCCTACATGGGCGCTCGGTTCATCAGGAGCGCTGATGTGCTTAATTCAAGCTGACTGCACTTAACTGCCATGTTCAGTGTCATCCTACTCAATCTTCTTCACTATACTCAGCAGAGTGCACAGAATACGGCCTTGAATTCGTGTCGTCTTCAATGACAACAGTACAGGAGAAATGTATACCAAGCTATTTGCTCCTGTTATGTATCGGTATTTTGTATACTTTCAACGTAATCAGAACCTGTGGTTAGAAGAAAATGCTTAAGGAAAATGAGAAGGCTTTATCAAAGGACGTATTTTGCTAAACATGCCCAGTGGTAGTTTGATGTCCAACGACTCTGAGAAGAACCAGCAGTATGTGCATTGCTGTTTCTCCAGGGAAGCTGGAAAGAGACAATGCCCAAGACTAAAAGCTAAGCAAAACGACGAAGAATTAGGGAAAATGTCCTTTACAACATTTTTAGCATCCTTTATGTTACGGGAATACGAGGCAGATGACACAAGACAGCAGGTGTTTCATTCCCTCTGAAGGGCTGGTACAAGTTGTACAGCAGTAAAAGACCTGATTAATAAGGTTATAAAGTGGCAATCAGCAGGGAACATCAAAGGGCCAGTGAAAAAGCAAATCCTTTAATCCCATTTCTTAGCATCCTCTGCAAAGACGGTCAAACATGGCCAGGCAGGCTAGGCTGACTGGCCAGATTTTTACTCACTGGACGTTGGTTTCTTTCTCCTCCTCAGGCACACGGTCTAGCAGGCATCTGTATATTGCCTACAAGGAGTAAACGAATGGCTAAGGTGTTGGTTGTGGAACTTGGCTTTGCCCTCCCTATCGAGATCGGGTTAGCAGCAGTTCAACTCAAAAGCCTATTTTGGAAAGCTCATGCTATCTAATCCGGGGAGGGTAAAATAAGGTGATAAGTTGCGTGCTCCTGCTGCTGCCTCCCTGCAAAATTTCAGGGCGTGCTGGGGTGGCAGCAGCAAGAGAAAAAAGTAACCACTTTTCCGCCAATTTTCAGCAGCAAGCCCTGCAGAACAATGGCACATTCAGCCAGACTAAACGTGGCCACGGGGGCATTCCATGGCAGTCTGCCACCGATTTTCAGTGATAAACAGGCTGTTTTTTGTCCATTGTGGATTTTGCTGGTGCAACAGCCGCATGTGGTCCCTGACTGCCCCCCATCCCACCCCAAACTCTCCCCCTTGCTAAATACCAGGACGAGCCAGTCAGTGCTGCAACCTCCCACCTACATACACCTGGCGAGCCGATGCTCCTTCCCTTGAGCCCCTCCCCTCACTTCTCAGCCCCCCCCCCCCGCAGCCCTGCAGCAATGCTCCCTCTCCCCCCATCGGACCAGGAAGCTCCACCCTCTTTTCCTGTTACACACTCACCTGTTGGTACTGGGAGTACTTGATAGGATCTTTCTCAAACACCTCATAGGTCTGGGATTCCAAGTTGTCCATCAAGGGCTACAGGGAGAAAACACCGAGAAGAGAGATTCGTGGCAGGGTGGAGGCAGCGACCAACAAAGCGGACTGGATGCACAGAAGGAACGGGCCAGCCACCTGAGTCTGCAAACGTCAGCTTCCGCAGGAGCACGTGATTCTAGCCTCCCACTTGTAACACATGGAAAGCGTTCCCCATTTCTCAGCTAAGGAACGAAGGCCGAGAAGCAGTGACCTGCCCGAGAGCAATTCCGTGTGTTTGCCGCTAAAACAGCCCTCGAGCCCCAGGCTCAATCCAACACATCGGGGAGGGGAAACTCACCTGCAGCGGGGACTGGAGATAGTCCTCGTAGCCCTTTGCAAAGAGCTCGTAGGCAGAAGGCGGAGGACGGTTCTGGCTGAGGTACTCGAGGTACTGCAGGTAGGAGCAAAACTCTTTCTCTGGATGGTGATGGGCACCGGTGATGATGAACTGCACCTCCAGCTGGGGAACGGCGGCGAACAAGGGTCAGCGTGAGCAAAGAGCGCTTCCCCTGTGGCCCACTGCCGGCATCACCCGCACATTAATCTATAAGCAACATCTCTCTGTGTGTAGCGCTTCATGCAGAAGAGGTCTGCTGAACCCCCGCCCCAAACAGGCTTAAAGTCTAAAAACAGGGAGACCAACACAGGAAGGAGGAATATGCATTTTGGTCCCAGTGCGGGAAAAGGCGGGGGTAGCCGGACCAGCTTGACCGAATCCAGCCATCGAAGGTGATGAGAAAGGGAGAGACTGACCTTAAGCAGGCGGAAGACCAGGCGCTGATGCATCTTGGAGAGAACAGGGAAGCCTTTCTTATTGGTCAGGAAGATGCTGGTGGGAAGTATGGCCGCTTTGATTGGTTCCCCCAGCCAGCGGTCGATGACGTGATTGGACGGCAGGTCAGGGCCCACCTCCAGGGCTGAGGAGAAGGGACACCAGGAGGAAGAGTTGTCAAAGGGAAAAGAAGGGATGCCAATTCCCACACGGCGAGGCTGCCATGCGGTGCAAGCCCCCTGCCCCCAGTCTCAGCCCAGTAGCACTCACCCACGGCAACTCGCTTGTTGTAGTCGCACAGCGTCCGGAAGTTGTGCCACCTATAAAAACAGGACGCTTGTTGGAGTCCCCTGGAAGGCTGCTGTCTCCCACCTCTTCCTGTACATCAACCCCTTTCCCTTCATTCATCCACTGCATTGCTCTAGCTGCCAACAGCCAAAACTCTCTGGATGGCTCCGAATATGATAAAAACATAATACCTTTAACATATAAAAAGGTTAACCCATCAAAGACAGTTTGCAATAAACTACTAGACCTGATTTTAAAAACATTAAAATCCATCTTTTGTTTCATCCATCCATCCATCCTTCCTCTTGCTTACAAGATCAGATGACCTGACCAAGAGGCGACACAAGCCGCAAACGTCACTACGATGCTCCACTACCCAGCTGGTCCACCCCGAGAGATGTCTGCCAGGTACCTGCTGCTATTGGATGCCTCACTCACCACTGCCAGGTCTTCTCCTCGCCGGCACACTCATCCTCTGCCCCCTGCACAGCTTCATTTTCTATCACATCATCCCGCAAATCTTCTGGGGCCAGCAGCGGGACCCGCATCCAGAACTGGCATAGGATAAAGAGAAAGAATGCCTATGTGAAGCGGGTGGGAAAAGGCTGGCTTGGGCTATTTTCTGGGCCTTGCACTGGGTCCAAAACGGAGCTGGATACTCCTTACGAAGGGTAGTTTAGCACCGCTATGCTAGTATGTTAAGCAGCAACATGCTGGGATAAAGAGGTTTTCCCGAGTCTAAGAAGCTGGTCGGTTTTGTCTGTTTCATATGGGGAATTAAGGACCGTCCCACTGAAAGATATTAAAAGAAGGTTCCGCAGATATGGCACAGTGCCCAATAAAACTTATTTAAGATAATTTAGCAGATGAGGTTTGAATGTGCTACGGTGTGACAGCCATATTTGGGGTTGGAAAGAAACCGTTCACCAAGTCAGCTTGTCTGGTAAATTGAGGAGCTGGGGGAAGAACGGTGTGTCTGTCTGGAGTTTCTGCCTTCGCCTGTCCCATGCAGTATGGCTTGTTTGCCATGCAAAGTATCAGAAGCCCGCATCTGCCCGATGAAGGCCATGGCACAGACTACGTCCACATGTTAACAGGAGGTTAAAAAAGGAGGTAAACAAGTAAAGCAGAATTATTTTGTTCAGACAGGTTGGGATGCATTGGCTTGATGTACCATGGAAGTATGATGCCCGGTATTGATGTGATTACACAGAACTCGTGCCAAGTTGGGGTTGTCTGCCTGCGTCAGGGGCAGAAGGAATGCCGGGAGCCCCAAGTAGGCCCCAAAGTTCAGCTCTTCCAACATGGCCTGCAAAGAACAGAGAAGCACAGATGTCTCACATTAGAATTCTCCACACAGTTCTATCAAGTCAGTTCAAAGGGTACATGGCAGAGCTGGAGTAACTTTAGATAAGCTTCAGCAGCTTCTGAGTTGACTTTTTCCTTGTTCAAACAGGGAAACTTGATCAAAGTTGATCAAATTATGAACAGCATGAGAAGACAGAGGTTTCTCTTTCCTTTCCACCAAAACTCCAGGTCATACAATGAAACAGGCCTCAAAACAAAAGGAAAAACTAAGGGGAGAGGCCACTGCTTGGTGGTTAAATGGCCGCTTTGTAGGTTAAAAGGGCTAACTTCAGTCTCTACAATCCCCATTAAAGGTTTTCAAGGAGCAGAGCTGGGAAAGGGCTGTCTCTGCTGAAGACTGTGGGGAGGCCTCTACCACTTGTGACAGACAACACCAGGCCACTTGGACCAATAGTCTGTCAGGCCATACCAATGCTTGGTTCACATGTCATGTCAACCTAGGTAGTTTTTTTTTAAACCCTAGGTTGTCATGAACAAGGAGGAAGTGAGAGTGCAGGCAGGTCCTGACTCCTGGCTGGGGAAAACCAACCCAGAGACACCCTTCCCCTGGGCTGCTACGCACGAATCAGGATTTCTGAGTTGTTGGGGGGACTATCTAGAATTGTACCATTTGATCTAGCTGCAGGCTACAGTTCTGGGATGTCTCTCTCAACAATCCAGGAATTCTTGTTGTGGGGGAGGGGAGAATACCAGGTTATTTTACTCCTCTAGGATACAAAAGGAGCTATCGGACAATGGGAACCAGCACACTCGCCTCCACACTCTTCATTAACAAAAGATCCATTCTGTTGTTCTTAAATGAGGCCGACACATAAGGAAGTTGTGGAATTCCTTGCAGCAGATGCCATGAAAACATCTGTCACAGGTAAACCGTTTTTATTAGCCAATACCATAGAGGTACTTACTAGGGATTAAGTCCCACTGAACTCGGTGGGGCTTACTTTTGAGCAGACATGCAGAAAAACAGGGCTCTATTGAATACCGCTGGCATTAATATTTAGGAATGCAACCTTCACATTCAGAGACAAAATACTTCCAACAACTCCATGCCAGGAACATGCAGCATTCTTCCTCTTGAAAACACTGTGTGCAATGGCAAGCTGAATTTAAACAGGATTCACCATTGTCATCCCCGTCGTCGAAGGGACCCCTGGCTACAAGCCAAGCACATTCCTGCACAGCGTCTCTGGAGCTCACTCACCGCCTCAGAATTCCTCCGCACCTTCTCCACTTTAGAATCAGCCCGGATCCACGGGGACAGTTTGCCCACAATCAGTGTGTTCCAGTCTAGCAAAAAGTTAAGAGGATTGTGCAGATTAGAAGAACCTCTCTTTCATTTGGGAAGGAGTGGAAGGATCAGCGAAAGCAGTGAGAATACGGCCTCCCCTTTAAAAGCATCTCTCTATTTTTTTCATGCATATTTCTTCTCTCTTGACCACCTTGCTACCCAACCCACGCCCTTGAGAATAGATGAGGAGGAAACAGCCCAGGTTTTTGCAATTAGCAAATACATTTATTTATTGACAATTATAAGTATATATTTTATTTATTTATTTATTTATTTATTTATTTAAAACATTTTTATGCCGCCCCCATCGCAACAAAGCCTCGGGGCGGCTTACAACAAAAACAAAGATATATAAAATTATACAAAAACAAAGTTATACACTAAAAATATTAAAACCTGGTGTATCTCGGCTTAAACATTTTAAAATCCTGCACAATAAATTAACAATAAGTTATAATTTATTGTCCTATCTTCAGCCAGCAGGGAGATAAATGAAAGACAAGTAAAGGTACAATCCTATGTGTTGTTTAAACTGAGAAAAGGCCTACAAGGCCTAGGGCTTTGTAAGGCTTTTCTTAATCTAAGCATGGCTAAGTTTCCACAGGTGCTCACCTCTCCCTGAGAGCAAAAGGTCCGAGCGAGTCTGGGGTCCTGGTCGTTTTTTTGCTGGGTCCTGGAAAAACTCTCTTTTGTAACGGGGGTGGAAGATGGGCATGCAAAGGAAATCAAACCTATGGAATGAGAAACAGGACATGTTAAGTTTCTGGATTAGGAGATAAAAAGTCAGCGCTATGTCCCAGTAATACTGGCATTGTTCAGAATGGAGGAAAGTGCCTTCTCTGGTAGCCATGCCTGGTTTCTGCCAAAAGACACTTATTTCGGCCTCATGAAGACCCTTTATTTTCTTATAAGCATCTGGCCTGCTGCACTATGGAATTTAATCTCTCCTTTGATATAACAGATGGCATATTTTGCCTGCTGCCTCTTTTTTTGTTATTCTATATGTTACTACTATTTCAATATGCCAATCACTTTATAAGCTACCCCAAGCGTTAACAGAAAGGTGGGATGAAAAAATTATGAAATCAATGAAACCACCAATAAGCCATGAACTGATGCAATAGGTGCTTTTTCAATGGTTAACCCCTGATCAACTGATTAATATGAAAGGCCAGCCTCTTCGTACAGATAAGACAGGATTATGTCTTTTCTCCCAACCTTCCTTTAAGCTATCTTCATAGGGGTGGTAACCAAGATTATCTGCATGAATTCTTGAGAGGTTTTTCCACAGTATCCTTTGAAAGACTTTTGTGAACAGTCACTATGTTAAGCATAGTATAAAGCTGATAGTTTTTTAAATGCCACAAAAGTTTTTGCTGCAACAGACTAACACAACTTCTTCCTGCAAATTGTTACGATCAGTTTGTGCAAGCATTGAGCCTGATAGCTTCTGAGGCCTGATTTGCAAAATTGCCATAATGATTTTGGTTTCTCCGCACAGCCTAACAGGGAGTCTTTAGGCATAAGAACTTGGTGGGAAAGAAGTCTTGCAATACATGAAGCTAAATGTAAGGACTTCAGAGTATCTTAGTGTGTGTATATACCTGGAGGGAAAAGTGCAAAGGTTTAATAGTCCTCTATGCTTTCAGAGGGGCACAGACAAAACACACTGTCAACTCCAAACCCTGTGCCATTTAAAACAAATTTTCTTTCCAAGTGAAGAGCTGCATCCATTGGGCAAATCTGATCCACAAGCCCCCAACCTTCTTTTAGATTACCATGTTAAATAAGTACATACAACAGCAAGAGAGAAATTCCCACCACCACTGCCTGTTACTTTTGCTCTTCAACCCCTTTCTCATCATTTGTACTACTTGGTTACTTGACAGAGAACCAGTAAGCAGGCATCTATTACTCTTCTGGCCACCACCACTGTCTGCCCCCTAATGTGAGACTATTTGCAAGGCTGAAGAGAAGCAGCAGCTCTGGGGGGGGGGGGGGAGCTCTGTATCTTCAGCAGAATCCCACCTTCACGCTCCTATGCAGACCTATGAATATAAAGGATAGCTCATTTTCTGGTTGTTATTATTCAATCAAAGCACAAGACATAGGATCATTTAAAAAATCAGCACTACACAGGCAGATTACGTTGCCTTATTCCATGGGGCATATCAATGCATGAGCTAGGTGATGCCAAGCCATTTTCCCTGAGAGATGGGTAGATACTGATATAATCCCAAAGTTTAGGGAACAGCAGCAAGAAAACATGGTCGGTCGCCACGGTTTTCGGGAAGGTTCCTCTGCACCTTGAAGTCGTTTCCCTATCGCCACATCTCTATACTGGGAAAAGCATCACCGGTGGAGTTTCTGCCTGCTTTTTAAAGGCACAGGAAATGAGCTGTCGGTGGTCTTACAACCTGGCCTGAGGTTAGAGGTTATGACGAAAAGAGCGGGGACAGGCAGAGATAAAAGCAGGGGATCCCCCACGCGGGACAGGGGTCAGCATGGCACGTCTGGACGAGTCGAGGATCACGGGGAGACCACGTGCTTTCGCTCACCCCTGCCTGGCGACCGCCCCCAGCGTGCCCGCCACCTCCGGGACGCAGCTGAGGTCCCTCCCGCAAGAGACGCGGGCCACTGCGGCTGCCCCGGGCCCAACCGCGGACGCTGCCGCCGCCGCCATCGCTGCCGCCGCCGCCGCCATGGCCCGCCGCACAGAGAGCGGAGAGCCCGGCAGCCACGCCCACCTCGCCACTCCGGCGAATCAGCGGCCGCCCTCAGGGAAAGCAGCCAACCACAGGAGGGCTTTCCTGGCCGAACGGAGGGGCGGGTGACTGCGGGGGCCCGAGCGGAGCCAATCAGAATCCTAGCTGGGGGCGTCCCGTTCGATCGCTATGATGAAGCGGACGGCCAAAGGGGGGGGAAATCCCATCATGCTCTGGGAAGGAAGAATTTTAATAAACTGTCTTTCCCGGCAGACCAGGCGCTCCGCACGCTGCGTCCCTACTTGTACTACATGGACCAGCATGCATCGCTCTCCTAATGCCTGCGAACACCCGCGCCCGAACACGTACATTCCCAGCATGCATTGGTGGAAACGCTGTAACTTAGATCCTGCTGGAGAGACACTCGCGGCTGCATTCTATATATTGGGGGCGCTGTAAAGCAAGGCTCTTGTCTGTGGGCCAGTGGCGCAATGGATAACGCGTCTGACTACGGATCAGAAGATTCTAGGTTCGACTCCTGGCTGGCTCGTGAAAAGACACTCTTTTGCTCTCATTCCAGAGAGCGGCCTCAGCTTTTGAAATGCATTCATACCACCAAGCCTCCACGTATATTAATTGTTAAACTAAAGCAATGGCAAAGAGCGCCGTTCAGGGAGTGATTCGGAATGTAATATTCATTCCAATGAAGTGTAACAAAAATCATTTTGTGCACCAGTTTCATACGTATCTGGATGCTCACCTGTATCAGAAAAATCTACCTAGACATAAATAACCCTGCAAAATTTCTAAGGACCAAGCACAGACGCACATCGTGCAGGGGAAAGGCAGTGCCGCATTTGTAGTTCACAAACTCATTGTGCACGTGCCCCTCTCTTGATCTCTCCAGATTAAATGTTCATTTTTTTCTTGCTTAAAAACAGCTGAAGTCTACATTTCTTACATTTCAATTTGCCTTCTAAGGTCATATTTGTATTTCAGATTCCCAGGGAATGAATATTTTATTGCAAACCCAAGAAACTCTTTAGCAAATGTTGCCGCTGACTCAGAAAGCTCTTTTTCTTATCCCACAAGAATTCACATTTAAGTAATTTTGGCAGAATACCCTCATGCATTTTTCTTACATAATGCAGTAGTTAAGCATGTTATCTTTGAAAAGCCTTCCTTCTTCTCTCCTCCAAGGAATGTTTTAAACAAGTACACAAAGTTAATGTCATCAATAAGCAATAAGGATGCTTCCTTTTTTGAACAGCAAAAATAAAACTAAAGGAATAAATAGCCTAGTACCAGAATGTTTTATCAGCAATTGCAGTATGACTACCATTAATAATGTGATCCTCACATTCATTTTAATTTCCTTCTGCCCAGCAGCCAATTTCCCCTGTATTCTATTTAATCTGAAACTCCATATAGTGCACAAAAGCTTATACCTGAATAAATGAGGTAGTCTTTAAGGTGCAACATCTTATTAAAATTAATGACACTTATTTCAGTGATTCTGTAAACTTAACTGTTCAATAACAGCATGTGAAATACAGCAGGGGTCCTTTGCTAAAGCCTGCTTTACAACACAAGCCTATTTTAAAGTTACTTTAACTACAGATTTGCAGGAAAAATGTGCAAAAACGGTTTATGGATTTTTTTCTCTGATTTAGTAATGCACACTACAGTAATGGAAATTATATAGCACAGCTCTGGAAGCTGCTAAATAATGGATATTTATTAATGGTTCAATTGAGGATTATGCTGTTTTTCAGCCAGATTGGCGGTTAAAGCGGCTTAAAATTAGAATCCATACAAAAGCACAAAATGAGCGATAAATGGAGGTGTTCGTGTAATGCTCTGCTGGATCCCGACAGCTAGAATGTTCCAGGCTCTTCCTCTAGAAGGAGCTGCAGATAAACTCAGACTCTTAACCCACAGCCAGGACTGAATTTCAGCAGAAAGGCTAATCTCACTGAATAAAAAAAGGTACGGCACAGCGGACTACTGGGTTGTATTTTTCCTTTCAAGTAAAGAGCGAGTCCCAGATGAGCACCAAGTCAACCCCAGCACTCAGTACTATTCATTCACTCAACAGGCTCAAGAGCGTTACCCTAAGCGCTGTATAAGTATAAAACTGAAGGGGTATTTAATTGTACACTGTTCATCTTTTGTCATGATTATCTTGACGTTATGCTTCATTTAAGATTTTGTTTGTAATCTGCATGTTGGCATTAGCTGCCTTGAGCACAATTTTTGCAGGGCTATACATTATTGTGGACATGGCTGGAGAGCTCTTGGGCTCCGTTCCTAGGAAATTAGGTTTGAGCAAAACAGAGAGAGTCCGATATCCATTCCGCAGTCTACTGACAGGTAGGAAGAAAAGGGCGGAAAAGGAAGCAGTATTGATCTGGCACATGAGAACGGCAGCTACTGGGAGGCAGAGCCCAAACTCTTTGTCCAGGAGGAAGAAAGCACACGACACAATTAAATGTTTTTCCCTTCATGTTTTGTTTTGTTTTTACATAGTGTATCTGTTATTGGTCAGTGTTCAACAATGCAGCACTCAGTCCAAGGCTCAGCTACATGTCAGTGCAGTCTCAGTCTTTACTGAACTCTGCCAGCACCCATCGCCTGTTCTCAATTATGGCTTTCAGTTGGGCATATTCCTTCACTAATTCCTCAAACTCGGGACCCAGCGTTTCGTAGTTGGAAAGGATCTTGCGTGAAGTGGCTAAATCTTGCTCTTCTTGGCTTAATGTTGCTTTCAACTTATCCCTACAAAAAGAAATGAATGAGTGAACGAACATGTTGCAGCGAAAGCTTTCACAAAGAGACCTAAGCAAGGTACACATGTTTCTGTTCTGTTCACATGTATACATTCAGTTTCTTTTCTGTTTATCCTGTGATTTTCTCAACATAGTACAAAGAGGCTATATAGTCATTTATTTTTTTCTCTCTCTCTCTCCCACACACACATATACACACACTTTAAACTCAAGAGTACTAGAATCACAGTGAACAAACGCTAGAAAAACATGTGCTTTCTTCCCTTTGACCAGGAGTGGGGAACTTTAGGCCACTGATCACTGAGTGGTTTTCTGGCTTTTCTGCATTTCCCCTCGTTTCAAAAATTTAAAATGCCTCTGGCTAAGGCTTAGCTATCAACACTAGGCGCTTTATTCTATTAGATGCCACTCTTTTGCAGTATTTTTGTCCCTATTTTCTTTTGGATTTACCCTCTTTCCCTTCAAATCCCATCCACCAACAGAATGTGCCCCCACTCCCCAGAGTGTCTCTGAAATGGAATTTGGCCCTCAGACTGATAAAGGTTCCGCAACATGCCTTTGACCTATCGCAATCCGTACAGGTAGCTGAAGGAAACCTCTTCAAGATTACCTGAATATGATGCAGCCAAGCCTCAAGAACAAAGATGCAAATGAGGCCACAAAAATAAGTACAGTTAAAAGTGAGGCATATGTAACCCTCAATTTGCTTTTAGCCTGACCCCAGAACTAGTGAGGACGCAAGTTACAGGAAGTGCACCGCAAGCTGACTCTTCCAAACTTAGGGTACTCCAGAGATCTTTTCAAAAGGCAATTCCTGCCTACAAGATAACATTTGCTGGTAATCACTTTCCAGCTGCCATCTGTGTTTACACCTGCCACAACAGGAGGACTTACGAGGTCCCAGTTTCGTATTACAGATCTAAAGCCTTGCACAAAGATGTGCCCCCCCCACAACACACACGAATGCCCGCTTACCTCATCATCCGATGGACATCCACTTTCTCAGGTGTGTAGGTTTCCAAAAGGATGCTCAGTTCCTCAAGCCTATCATAGAGAGAGCTACTTGAAGGAACAGAATTGACAGACAGCAGGCTCCTGCCCCTGTCAGATTCCCAACATACCGCTTCTGGCCTGACAGTTACTCATAGTTGTCGTTATTCAGCGGTTCGGTCATGACCGACTATAAGTGATCCGATGGGCCAAATCTCACCACACTTTTCGATCCCGTGCCACCTCTTTCAGCTGATCTATGCTCTGGCCCACATCCTCTTAGACGGAGCCTAACCACCTTGCTCTTTGGCGACCTGGTTTTCTCTTGCCACCGAGCATTCCAGGCATTAAATTTTTATTTATTTATTTATTCATTTTCCGATTTAAATCCTGCCTTTTTCCTACAAGGGGCTCAAGGCAGCTTACATTCTCCTCCTCCATCTTATCCCCACAACAACAACCCTGGGAGGTAGGCTGGACTGAGAGTCTGTGACTGGCCCAAAGTCACCCAGTTGGCTCCATGGCTGAGTGGGGACTCGAACCCGGATCGTCTGAGTCCCAGTCCCATGCTCTTAACCACCACACCACACTGGACCTTCTGCATGTAAAGCAGGTGTGATAAACAACCTGGAAAATGCTTGTCTATCATCCTATTTGAAACAGAATTACTCATGAAATAACTGCACTTAAAATTAAAACATGTCATTATCACCAGCAGAATTCAATAAATTAATTAAGTAATATGAAACAATGGAATTATCATGGTATGGCCCTCTTGCCAAAGCCCTCTTTTTACAAACCTCACTGTTTACTATCAGAAATATAATGGGATAATTGGAAGTTGTATTCCAAAACAGACTGCTCATATTTTACTTAATCCTTCTTTTTTACAGCTCATCCAAATCTTCCTTATTAAACTATATGTCTTCTCTCCAGATCATTTAGCACCTTTTCACTCTCCCAGTACCTCAACCTCAGGATATCAGACACAACATTAACTAAAAAAATTCACTAGTGTGGCTGGCCCAAAGTCACCCAGTTGGCTCCATGGCTGAGCGGGGACTCAGGCGACCTGGGTTTGAGTCCCATTCCCGTGCTCTTCACCACTACACCACACTGGCTCTCTCTTTTCTAATGAGCTTGATCTTGTGACATAGACAAAATATATAAGTCTCAGCTTTACTTATGGATGATGGCCCAACACAGGCATCTAAACCTCTGGAAGATTCCAACCAAAGCTTCAACACATCTTCTAGATTCTAGTTTGTACTTCTCTCAAGCTACAGACTTCTGACTCCCTTGCTTAGGCATAAATGCCATATTAACATATTCACTAGAAATGTATGGCAGCCAGAACTGGAAGATTTTTCCTGTCATCCCTAAGCTCAGGAACCAGCATCCACCAAGCTCAACGTCTTCCCAAACATGGCATGAATGGAAGAGAACACAGGAAGACCTCACCGTATTTTGAGGAACATGGCGTTGCACTTTGTCTCCAAGTATCGGGTGTTGAGCTGGTCAAGTTCAGATTGGGCACCAAGGCGAAATTCACAGGCCAGGCTTTTCAGTATGGCTAAGCAGCGTAACAAAACCTGTAGATATGAGGAGGTGGAATGAGAAGGAAGGGCAGAATATGCGCAGGGCACCACAGGTAACCCATGCATCCACAGCTTCGTCATAATTTTCCAGGCTCTGTGATTTTGGAGAAAAGTGTCATCATATGGACAGTACTCAGGAAAGGCTTGCTTGTTGGTTGGGTGCTGGACACAGCCCACCAGTTTTTTGAAGGATGCTTCTGGTATCCCATGGCAGGGGTTACTGGAGCATGAGGAGAGAGATCTTGTTAATAGGTATGCAGGAATTAAAAGCTGTTTGGGCTTCCAAAAGGTTAAAACAAGAACTCACTTGTGCTCAATACACTACCAAAAAAAGCAAACAAACAAACCCTGAGCAAATTCTGACGCAATCCCTCAATAATGGGGTTTTTGTATTATTCCCTGGCCTCTTACTTGGAAAAGTTTTATATTCTATTCCTTACCTGGGGATAGGCAGCTTTCTGCTGCTCCAACAATCCCACAAGCTCTTGGCTGCGAGACTGTGCCTCTTTTAGGCGTTGCTTCTCCGCAGCCAAATTTTCTGCCAGTGTCCCAGACATAACTGCCCGAGCAGACTCACCAGCACCATCTGCAAGCAAAAAAGATCAAAATCAGGGAACGTAAGTGGGATGGTGCTGTTGGATCCACATCCTGTTTATGCACTTCCCATGGGTTAGCCATTGTGGGAACAGAATGCTGGATTAGACGGTCTTTTAGTCTGATCCAGCACAGCTTTTCCTATAGGCTTAAACATTAAGCCCCAGACCTAATGGCTCTACAAAGTACCTTTGTTTTCCTTCAACAGTTATAGTACTTCCTGCATCTCCAGGAGCTCCCCTTACCACCAAGGTTCAGAAATGCATCTTACCAGTCTCAGGGCGATAGTAACCAAGCACAGCCAAGCATTTGGACTTAAGCCGTTTCTCCAATTCTGTGGGGAGGCGCTTTTGCATTTGTTCCAGGTCCTGTCACAATGTATGAAAGCAAAGAGTATATCAGACTAAAAAGGAACTTAATTGTCATTGTTTCCTGTCAATAAATACTGGGGATTTTAGAGTATTTTCAGAGAGTGGATTCATGCACTAAATACTCAAAACCTATGCTAGGATCATGATTTTGACTGAAACTCATCCAAGAACTCAAGGTTATGGGTAAAGCAAAGTTAGGGAAGAGAAACCTAGCTAAATGGGAGCCTAAAGCCAAGTAATACATTCAGAGTCATAAAAATACTAAAATACATGAATACCTTTATTACAACCTTGAATACCTTTATTAATATTCACAAAACTGTAAGCACCTTTTTGCACCTTAATCAAGCAAGATATTACAAAAAGCAAAGGGAATGGAAAAGGGGGAAAATGCTGGCTTGAAGTTGAAATCATGAAACCTGTATTGTCCAAGTCTTAAGATGGAACAGAGGAAATGGCATAGACTTAATTGGATTAGGCTGCACTAGGTATCTGCCCTGATTCAGCAATGTTGAAAACAGCTCAATTTGCCTCAGTTCAATTCAAAGTCTGCCCAATCAGACTCAAAGCCAAATCTTGATCTGGAAATCTGGTTTCAAATCTCCCATTGATCATAATTGGAAATCAACAAATTACTATCTTTTTTCACTCTTTGACGTAACTGAGAGGTGTAGTCACCCATTATGAGAGGAGGACACCACATAAATAGATGTGGGGGGCTATGCTAAGCACATTCAAATTTTAATTAATTTTGACAAGGCAAACCGCCAATAACATTTTTATTTCTTGGCAGACTGGACAAAAATTTAGGCTTAGCTGCCCCTTTCTGATGAAAGTGAGACTGCCAAGTTTCAGATGAAAAGGCTGCGGGAGTTTTATGCAAGAGTAGATTTTACATTCTGAGGGTTCCGAAAAGGCTGTTCTTGGTCACCTGTGTTCTTCCCAGCAATTTGAATGAAGATGGTATTCATTATAGAGGCTGTCCCTAAGGCAGAAACCTGCACAATTCAGAAAAAATAGTTGCAAGGTCTAGGAAGCTGTGATGAATGAAGAATAGCCTAAAGCTCTGTATTCTGCCCATTTGGCACCAAAGTCACAGAATGTGCAATTGGAGTGAAATGGATGTGGAAATGCAGAAGTACAGTAAGTATTTTTTAGGAAAGCAAACCCTAACCCTAACCCTAACCTTGTTACATCCACCCAGGATCCACAGCATTAACATTCCTTCTATTTGGAAAAAGACTGAGCAATAAAACAGTCCTGTAATATGTTACTGCAACGTACTTATCCTAAAGTACCAGAATCATAAAGACCAAATAAAACCATCTACTGTGATTAGAAGCCAAAACTGTTAGTCACAAAGATATAAATTAAGCGATTCTATTTACTGTAAATATGTCCTCTCTGAGGTTCAATGAGCCTGAAGGTAATTTAATCTAACCCTGGGATAAAATCTGTCACAGATTAGTCTGACATATACAGATGCATTCAGTTAATGCATAGCAGAGCATGTGAAACCGAAGTAAAACTCTTGGTAATGCTATACAAGAGATAATGGCAATAAAGTGAAAGTTTAGTAATTCAGCCTAAAGAGAAAGGATTACAGAAGCACATCCGGGCCTCTAAACCATTTATTTGTGGGGTACAGGTCCATCTTACTTGCTTAGGGGGGAGAAGCTCCAATACATGGGAGGATTCCAAACCCAAGAGTGATGACTCTGTGCCTCGTATAGAAGGATCAGGATGTAGGATTTGTTTCAGCTCAGCTATCAAAAGTTGCTTCTCCAGGACCTCCAAGAACTGAGGGTGAGAGAGATTAGAGACAAAACTAATTTATTTTCTGTACCACCCAATAGCTGAGGCTCTCTGGGCAGTTTACAACTTGCAGCTTAACCTTCCCCATCCAGCCCATTAGACCTTCCTCTCCCAAAAAAAGGGCCCTAGGGCCTTTCTCTGAGCATATACAGCCTTATATAGTCCCCTGAAGACCACCAAACTTCAGTTTTCACACTCCTTGAGAAATTTATTCCCCAGGGCTCATTTAATACCTTCATTTCTTTCCTTAAAGTCCCACTTCTTGCTTCTGAAGTTAATTAAAGAACTCTAAGATCCCACTTTAAAGCTCTCACCATGCACATCATTTTACAGGTCTGACCTCTTAGCTAGTCTCAAAAATGTTCATCCCCTTCCATGAGTTCCTATGGTTACATATCATGCAGTCCTTATTGCTCATTTTCCATTTCTCTACAGCCATTCAGTTTTTCTTCAAACATTACTTTTCTATCCTGTGGGGCAGGACCGGTTCCCAATTCCCTTAGAGCCTCCTGAAGAAGCCGATGTATCACTTCCCACTTCAGCCAGTTTGCTCGGCATCGCTGTAATTCCTTCCGTGCCTACAAGGGAGGAAAGTGAGAAAAAGGTTAGACAGCAATCTAGGTAGCTGTCTGATAAACTGTTGTCAAAATTACAGAGGACAGGCAGGCAGGAACAGTTATGTTGTGAGAAAAAGAATTTACAGCCTGAATTTGCATACATTTATCTTACACAGCATATTCTGTTTCTCCTAGCTATAGTTTAAAGGGCAAATAGATATGTAGCATACTGAGCTTTTGGAAATCTTGCCAGTTTTCTCATTCCAGCTTCTGCGATTTCAAAACACAATGCTCACAGCTTTCAAAACTCGTATTTGCAGTCATCAGACTCAATAATTTGTTTCCCCCCCCATCCTCACCCCCCAAAAGCAATAATACAAGGTTGGCTTCTCAAGATAATGCTTTTTATATTCAACTTTATCTGTACTGGCACAGAATACTCATGAGGTGCAAAGTAGCTTGGGTAATCCTACCTCCTCCATTTGCTGTGCCAGGTTGACACTGAGCCCGCTGGAGTCCATATGTGTAGTCAGATCCATTAAAAGGTTAGCCAAGCCTGGGTTGGCAGCCAGATCCTCCTCAGTAAGTGAGCAAGGGGGAAGGCGGCTCCCACAGCCTATTGGGTCAGACAGTTAGGATAAAGTTCCTCTCTCTGAAAGTTTTCAGTTTGCCTCAGATAAACACAGTGATATTACCTTTCAGCAGCAGTTCAGCACCCACAGCAGATGCCATTAGCTCTTTACCAGAGAAAACCACCTAGACAATGAGAAGGAGAGATGAGAGCAGTTAGAAATGCTAAGACAGATTCCACAAAGTGAGGCAAAATGATACAATCCAGGTAAAGCCCATACCTACGGTACAGGCAGGTGAAAAAAGAACTGCATGCAAACTGAGGGCTGCACCTGGCTACTGGCATACCAACATATCCATTGATTAACTCATCCCAACATGGGGGAATGATTAGAGGATCAAACCCAGTGTGTCATATCCATATTAATTTACAGGGCACTGATGACAAGCTTTTTTAGAGGACCATACAAACTAAACGGCCAAGTTTTGTGTGCAAGGACAAGCAACAGCAAGGGGGTGGACTTGATGGCCTTCATGCCCCCCTGCAACTCTACTATCCTATTATTCTAAGCAAACCAGAATCCCAACATACCCCTCCTTGGAGGGAAGGCACACCAAGCTGCCAGTCCCCAACATTTACATCAAACTGTGTTAGATCTGTTTCTTCCTTATGGAAGATCGCACTAACCTGCAAGAAGCCTTCCTATCATAAAACAGGTCTTTATAGCAACCCCAAGCACATCTCCAAATAACCAAACCCACAGAAATGATTACTATTACACTGCATTTATACCCCGCTTTCTCCCTCTTGTAAATTTCACGGCCAAGCCGGGACTAGATCCCTGACCCCGACCCCCGATCCTGCACAGAAGTGGCCACTTTCCCTTCCCTCAAGGGTCATGCCAGCTTGAGGAAGATGAAACCTGCACCAGTCTTCCCCACACAGGTGCCTTCCTGGTGCGTTCAACTACAACTCTCAAATCCCCGATGGGACTTGTAGTTAGCAGGATCTGGAAGGCACCGGGGAGGGGCAGGCTGCAGTATTTGCAGCCAGCCACGGTGGCCTCAAGACGGGCTGAATATCCCACCTGAACGTCCCTCATGCACAGCCGCAGTATTACCAATAACACTACACCCCGCCCGCTTTTTAATTCTTCTCACAAACAGGACTGCCACTCTCAGCGAGGGAAAGTAAGTTCCGCACTTTTAAGAAAGCTTCAGGGCAGGCAGAAATTCAACAAGCTCACCACTCGCTAAGACAGAGGGAGCTTTACCGGTTTTATCTCTGCCTGGTGCAGAACAGTTGAAAAGCAAAGGCGCCTTTCCAGAAAATAAGGCAGAGGTGAGGTGCTGGGGGCCCTGCCCACCAAGACAGCAGCCTAGGAATCCTCCATTTTTTCTGGAAAAGGGAAATTTAGTATGACTCAGCAGCAGCAGCACAGGAACAGAACTGCCCGCAACTCCATGGACGGGGCAGCAAAAAGGGGGCAAGCGGCCACGCCGAGGCGAAAGAGAGGCGCAAGTGACGTCACGGGACCTTTCCCGCGCTTTTTCCTCTCCCGTCTTCGTTCCCGCCTTCCCCTCCCCGCCGCCGAAGACTCGACTCCCACGTGCTCGAGGCAGAAAGTTCCAACCGTCTTCCACGCGCCGGCGAATCGTAGCCCCGATGGGTACGTGAGCGCAGGAAAGCGAAAGGTAGGACCCGCCCATTGGGGGGCTAGGAAAAGAGTGGCGCGTTGCTAGCCAATGAGAGGCTGCGGGAAGAAAAGAAAGGCGGGGCTTTGATAATATTCATGAAAAGGGGCGGGGAATGGGGAGGGAACCGTCACACGCTTCTTGGCGTCCTGATTGGTCGGCGCCTGCCAATCCTTGATTGATGTTCCTTCCCAAACTTAAGGAGGGCGCGCATTTTTAACTCTTTCCCAGCCGCTGCCGTGGCCCCTGTGATTCCCGCCACGCCCCCAACACCCCACATGCAGCAGGGGAATGACGGGGGGACATGCGCCGTGGCATAGAGAAAAATGAGCACCTTAAGTCCTGTTCCGCCGCACGTGAAATTTTTTTTCGGGGGGGCGGAAGATGCATGCTTCCCGCAGCAGAAAAAAGTGCTTTTCTTCCCAGCTGCCTGGGGGATTCTGGGTGGTGTAGTCCAAGATAGCTGCAGGGTGCCCAGCTGAAGAAGACTGAGTTACCTGCAAAGATTTCGGCTGGTTCTGGTCACGTCCCAGTGCTGCAGAAAGCGGGGCAGAGATATTAGGGGAGGGTCAGTGGGGCTGAAGTCCCAGATCTCTGGGGTGCTTTCTGCCGCCCGTGGGCACTCGCCCAAATAAAGAGGCAGGGCCTTGGGGAGCTCGGTTGCAAATGATTTTTCTGGATTAACTGGGTTTCAGCTCACAAGAGCTTCCTATATTGCCGCCTCCCTCCAATCTTCCTGCCTGAGAGCTTTTTCCTGAAATCCAGTGCCTTTCCCCTGCCTCTACATGCCTTGGGGGTGTTTAGATCATGCAACCTAAATTAGCAAATGCAAATTTGTGCATTTTTTATTTTGCCCTGTGGGTCTGAGCTTGGATGGGTGGGAACTCCACCTGTCAAAACTCTTTCTTCCACAGCACTACATTAAGATTGCAGGGAAGTTGTTGCTAATCCCCTTTCCACCCTAGAAAGAGATGTTTAATAGTGACTCTCTCCTGCTGGGGGGTGGGGGGGTAGTATTAGGCCTTGGAACCAGCTGGCAGGGTTCAAATTCTTTCTGTGGGGCAAAGGAACTGCTGTCATTTTGCTTCAGCTTCCTCCATATGTAAACTTTGTGTGTTGCTTTTACTGAACACATCAAGTTGCTAAAGGGGTGTAGATAAGGAACAATTTTAAATTGTCTATTCTTAGGGTTTTGTTTTATGGACATGCATGAACCACCTTGAACTTCCATTTTTTTTTAAAGGTAGGTCTATGCTTGTAAAAGAAGGAACAGAGAACATTATGTAGTGCAAATGATTCACAGGGTGTGATAAGCTTGCAACTGGGGCCCAGCACATGTAGCTGAGCATACAGTGGATTTGTTTTAGTTCAACTGGACTTGGGGGATAATGATCTGAAGGAGGGGGACTTTGAATTGGTCCCATTGTCATGGCTGGCTCACTGCCTGTTGAAATTTAGAGTACCCTTTTGCAAGGGTGGCCCAATTAAGATCATTTCAATACACACCCCCAGGCTAATGAATCCAGGCGGTTTGTGGAGTGGTTTCTGCCCAGTTTCTGCCCAGTGGAGCGGTTTAGGGTCACTTGGGGCCTGTTACACACTGGCCCAAAGGACACCTTAGACCACAATCCCTGATGGAATGTCACAATGTACCCAGACACTAACTGTAAACCCCAACAACTGAGTCCTTATTTTGAATGTCACCTCCAAAGGGAAGCTCAGCTCATGCCAACAAGAAGCAGGGCCTTCTCAGTGGTAGTCCCAAAATGTGGAAAGAACTCCCCACCAAGGCCTGCTTGGCTCCAACTCTTTAAGGTTAAGGTTATCCTCACTGATGAGGCCTTTACCAAATCTAAATAGCACATGGGGGCATTGGTAGCTGTTTTTCTGCAGATCTAATAGCATGAGCTGTTTAGTTGTAAAAATGTGGCTTTAAATATAGTTTTAATTTTACTGTAATTGTATAGTGCTTTAGTGTTTTAACCCATATTGTATTTATTATTGTTCTTCACCGCCCTGTGTGTTTCAGCTCAGCTTTTGGGTGACAGAGAAATTAAATAAAGAACATTTTTTCTCAGCAATCAGCCCCATTGAACAGAATGGAACATACTTCTGTGTAGGAATGTATTGGATTGAACTGTAAAGGAAGGCAGTGAGAAGAGCCCCCCCCCCCCCATCATCTTGCAAAACCATTCCCAAGACTCATCTGTTGCTAGCCGGACGTCTCGGAAACCTCACAAGCTGTGCATGGACAGCCACGCAATGCAGTTTGTTTCTAGCGGCTGATATTTAGGAGTAACCGACTTCTGCCTCTTCCTCCATGGATCACTGCCTTGCCGTGGCAAAGGGGCTTGCATAGCTCAATGAAGCTATGAGCTCTGCCGTGCAGGGCCACCCAAGACGGACAGGTCATAGCACAGAGCTCCGACAAGGCGTGATCCACTGGAGAAAGAAATGGCAACCCACTCCAGTACCTTTGCGATGAAAACCCCATGGACAGTACCAAAAGGCAAAAAGATGAGCCCCTCTGGTTGGAAGGTGTCCAATATGCTACTGGGGAAGAGTGGAGGGCTAGTACTAGTAGCACCAGAAAGAGTGAAGCAACTGGGTCAATGCTGAAAGGACACTCAGTTGCAGATGTATCTGGTGGTGAAAGGAAAGTCCGATGCTGCAAAGATCTATACTCCATAGGAACCTGGAATGTAAGATCCATGAATCAAGGCAAGTTGGATGTGGTCAAACAAGAGAAGACAAGACTGAACAGCGACATCTTAGGAATCAGCAAACTAAAATGGACAGGAATGGGTGAATTTAATTCAGATGACCATCAGGTATACTACTGCGGGCAAGAATCCCTCAGAAGAAATTGAGTAGCCTTCATAGTCAATAAACGAGTAGGAAAAGCAGTACTGGGATACAATCTCCAAAATGACAGAATGATCTCAGTTCGAATCCAAGGCAAACCATTCAACATCACAATAGACCAGGTCTATACCCCAACCACTGGTGCTGAAGAGGCTGAAGTTGACCGGTTCTATGAAGGCCTACAACACCTTCTAGAATTAACACCAAAAAATGATGTCCTTATCATCATGGGGATTGGAATGCCAAAGTAGGAAGCCAAAAGATTACCGGGAT